>NW_005366679.1:1596455-1628432 GCF_000412655.1 Myotis brandtii | reverse complement strand
CTGAGCTGCTCACCATGAGGGGGGGCTGGTGGCGGGGCGGGACTGGGAACTGGTGGCCGTGAGCTTAGCAGAGCAGTCACCTGGGCGGCAGCGAGTTTCATGAAGCAGTTGCGGGGCGGGGGAGTTTTGCAGAGCGTCCAGCGGCAAGCTTAGCGGGGCGAGCTTCGTGGGGTGGCAGCAAGCTTCATGGAGCAGTTGAAGGTTGGGGGGAGCCTTGCGGAGCAGTCAAGGGGCTGCGAGCATCGCAAGGCGTCCTGGGGCGGGGAGCTTCATGTAGCGTCGCAGGGCGGCAGAGGCCCTGTGACGGAGGCCAGGCTAGGCCTAGGGACCCTAACCACGCTCGATTTCATGTGTGCTGGGCCTCTAGTGTTCTCATAAGAGGAAGTGACACCAGAGACGTGCATGCAGAGAAAAGGCCACGTGAGAACACAACAAGAAGATGACCATTTGCAAGCCAAGGAGTGAGTCTCCAGGAGAAACCAAGCCCACTGTACCTTTAATCTTGGATCTCCAGCCTCTAGAATTGTGAGAAAATAATAATTTTCTGTTGTTTAAGCCACCTAGTCTGTGATGTTTTGTTATAGCAGCCCTAGGAGACTGCTATAGATATTATATGTATTGTCAGGTGAAATTATCTATGATCATCTCCTTTATTATTAAGAGGGTATTATGAAACATTTGTTATAACAGGTATTCGGCAGAGTCATTGAGTGCTCACCAATAGCCACATGCAATGAAACCAGCTCTGACCTATGGACTGTGAGCAGACATGACATGCGATACTTCTGAGCTAAGCCTTAGATGAATCAGGGTGTGAACTTCCCACTGCTCCTCTTCACTCATTGTATACTCAGCAGGGCTCTGTGTTCAGATGGTGTCACAAGAAGCTAGACTTCTGAGCCAACTGCTCTTATAGCTGTGACCACAGTGAACACTGTGAGTGAGAACTATACCTTTCTCAGGGCCACAGGGTTAATTTGTTAAAACAGTAGAACTTGTTACCCTGACTGCAAAATGTGGTGTTGAAAAAGGGACGTTGCCATAACAAAACTGAAAACACATGTGATTGGCTGCACTGTCAGTTAGCAGGTTGCAAAGAAATTTTTATTGGAGGATGGAAATATGGTGATCTGTGTTATATATATAGTGTCAAATAGTTAAAACTATCACCTTTGGTAACATAGAAGGCTAGCAAGTATAAGGAAGTGGCTGGAAAACACAACATAAATTTTGTGGGCTGAGTGTTATTAGTTCCATTTAGCAAGGTGTTATTAAAAGAGATGAGATGAGCTAGGTAAAGCATTGTGGTGAACAGAGGGAGTTCATGGCCTTGCATTATTGGAATAGCCAACTGCTTTGAGATCCTAACTGTAAGAGTTAAACAAGGCATTCAGAAATAAAGGGCTTGAAAACCTTTTAGATAACTAAGAAGCTCCGGGGAAAATATTTGACTAAGAGTATGGTCTTCTCCTAGCTAATATCGTAATTTATAGTAAATCCATATTTGATCATTCAGATACTAAACATATATTTTCCATATTTGTCCATATTCCTGGCTCACACCTCCCCAAACCCTTGGAATTTCCTCAGAGATAAGAGCAGTGGGAACATCTTTTGTTATATTTGGTCTCTGTCCTCAGTTCCTGAAATGGCTTTAGAGTCGTAAAGGTGAAATGAGTATTTTATTATTCATAACAAGCCCTTTTCCACCACAACTGGGTTTATGTTAATGAGGTGACTTTGGAAAGCACACAAGGATGGGGTCTGGTTGCCTGGAGAACTAACCTTGTGATTAGAGGATTGAAACTTTCATTCCTACCCTCTTGACCTCCAGGGAGAGGAGAGGGGCTGGAGGTTGAATTGATCATCAGTGATTTAGTCAATCCTGCCCTTGTAATGAAGCCCCTGTAAGAACTGAAAAGGACAGGGTTCAGAGAGCTTCCAGGTTGCTGAACACGTGGAGATTTGAGAAGAGTGGCGCTCTTAGAGCATGGGGGCTCTGCACCCTTTCCCCTTACCTCACCCAATACATCTCTTCCATCAGGTTGTTCTTGAGTTACATCCTTTTATAATAAACTGACGATCTAGTAAGTAAAATATTACTGTGAATTCTGTGAGCTGCTCTAGCAATATTGATTAAAGCCTCAGAGGGGAGTCATTGGAACCAACCAACTATATATAGCCAGTTAGTCAGAATGAGCACCGGTGACAACCTGGACTTGGGACTGGTTTCTGAAGTGGTGGGGGTGTCAGTCTTGTAAGACTGAGCCCTTCACCTGGGGAATTTGATGCTGTTCTCTGGTCGATAGTATGAGAATTGAGTTGCTGGGTGGTGTTTGAAACTCCTCACCTCCACACATGAAATTGATCCCGGAAACATTAGTGATCAGTGTGGGATCACATTCGGAATATTACCTTATTAGCCCAGTAACTTTAAGGTAGTAGCCACTACATTACAGCCCCTCACCCCCCAAAAAACAACAATAACACTCATGTGAATGAGAAAGAAAATAAAAATATTGATGACATCTCAGAATTAAAGTTATGCATATCTTTTAAAAAATATTTTTATTGATTTCAGAGAGGAAGGGAGAGGGAGAGATAGAAATATCAATGATGAAAGAGAATCATTGATCGGCTGCTTCCTGCACACCCGCTACTGGGGATTGAGCCCACAACCCAGGCATGTGCCCTTGACCAGAATTGAATCCAGGACCCTTCAGTCCACAGGACGATGCTCTATCCACTGAGCCTAACCAGCTAGGGCAGAGCTGTGCATATCTTTACATTTATTAACCATTTGAATTTCCTCCTCTGTATATTAGCTATTTATATTTGTTTGCTCATTTTTCTCTTGGGTACTTGATTTTTTAATGGATTTGTATATTGTGGAATTTTGTCTCCACATGGGCTCCAAATATATCTCCCTTTCTCCCACTTATTTCCTAACTTTTTGTTGTCATATTTTTTTTAAAGATTTACTTTTTTATGTGGTTCATATCTGTCAGTCATTCACTTTATGGATCTCAAAAACTATCTTCTAGGTGTCCCTTTCTTAAATATAACTAGAGGCCCAGTGCACGAAATTTGTGCACTTGGGTGGGGGGGGTCCCTCAGCCCAGATTACGAGAGGGTGCAGGCCAGGTCGAGGGACCCTACTGGTGCACGATCCGCACCAGGGAGGGACAGGGAGGTTGGCCAGCCGGGGAGGGACTGTGGGAGAGCTCCAGGGCATGTCTGGCCCTCTCGCTCAGTCCTGATCAGCCGGACCCCAGCAGCAAGCTAACCTGGTTGGAGCGTCTGCCCTCTGGTGGTCAGTGCACATCATAGCGACTGGTCGATGGGTTGACTGTCTGCCCCCTGGTGGTCAGTGCATGTCATAGCCTGTGATTGAGCAGCCTTAGCATATCATTAGCATATTACATTTTGACTGGTTGAATGGCTAACCAGATGACCGGACACTTACCACATTAGGCTTTTATTACATAGGATTATTTTATTGGGTTGGCTAGGCCCTCTATGTCAAAGATTGACAGTAAAAACACGCACTGTTGCCTGTTTCCTAACTTTAATTGGAATGTTTCTAAAGTTTCACAACAAAATAGTATATTTATTATAGAACAGATTTGTTTTGAGTATTAAATGAGGTCTATAACACATAAACTATAAATAATAGCTATTATTTATTTGTCAAACCACTTAAATTCTCTGTTCCAAGTTTTTTACTTGTAAATGAGGGATTGGAGCTGGAAAATCTCTAAGGTTCTTTCCAGCACAGTTAGTTGTGAAATTCCAAGATAAATTTTCAAAAAGTCTCATGTCATTTCATCAACCTGAATAAACAATGAGCTTACCTATGAAATAAAAGCACTTCAGCACAAAGAACAAGGAAGTCCCTTAGTCACCTCAGGAACTCCTATTTAGATATTTAAAATAGTCTGAGGCAAAACTTGATCTTAAATTTGCTATATTTCTAGTTATGTTATAAAGCTGTTTGGCAACTTTCATTGGAGGAAAAAACAATGAAGTTGAGAGGAAATGAAAGTAGAGCCAATGATTGGAAAATCACTGGTGAATATGGCAACACCCCAGTTTTAAAAGCCAGTTGTAATCGAGTCAATCTTGGAGTAAAAACAAGTTTTATTGTAATTATTTTCCCTCCAACAGGGTGGAGACTTAATATCTGAGAGGTATAAGAAGAAGTAAGACCAAAATTGGAAATAAAACAATTAATTCCCTATTTCCTATAAAAGTACAAGAAGCAAAGGGAGGAGGGAAAAGCTCACTGGGAAAAAGCAATTGAAATTGCTAAGGAATGAGAACGGGGAGGCAGCCAGAAAGTATGCTGAGCGGAGGAGCAGACAAAGATTGCAAGAAATTGGCAGGGAGTTACAATAGAGGGAGCCAGAAAGGAACACACAAAGGGCCTGACATGAGTCAGACTTTATAAAAGGAGTTACAGGGGAGGGAGCAAGAAAGTGTGCATGTGGGCGCCTGGGGCAGAGGAGGGTGAGAAGAGAAAGAAGAGGGTCAAAAGGCAGCCGCTTCAAAAATACAATTTTGAAGCTAGTTGGAGAAGCCGCTTAGGGGCAGAGATGCTCAGCAGATTTTCAGACAGTAGATTGTGGGTGAAAAACGCCTAACAAATGGGAATACATGTCATCATTTAAATTCCGGAGGCAGGGGAACCATAATTGAGGTATAATGGAGTTAAGAGCAAAATCACCAGCACGGAGCCAGGTGGTAGATGGGGCAGGGCCAGGAGCAGGGTGAAAACAACTCTCACATTGTTTTACGTGTGGAGTTTGGGGCAAGAGAGCATGTTAAATATTTTGAAAGTTACAAATAAAGCTGCCAAACTGTTAAATAAAGTATTTTGTCTGCTTACCTTGACAAAATACCTTCAGAAAGTCTTGGAGGTATTTTGAGACATTTGAAGGACACTGGAATTTTTGGACTTCTTGAAGTTAGCCAGAATATGGCAGTATTTGGAGAGCAGACTCATGGCCCCAGGACCTTGGCCTATGCCCCTCTTATCCCACCACCCAACTTTTCTTTTCTGTTCTTTACTTTGTCCTACACTGGAGGACCTGGCTTGCTAAGTGTGGGCACCCTACTTGTATGCTCAAGGTCTGTTCCTACACCTCTCAAATGATGCCCTTTGCTCAAGCCTAGGTGCTTCTTGGGAAGAAAAAACAGACCTGGAGAAAGGCTTAAGTAGCCCTTGGAAGTATGGCTGGACTGTTGGAATAAGGAATTCCAGACCTGAACATCCAGATTGTGGTCTGTGGGCAGATGGGCAGTCCCGGCCCTCTTGACTCCTTACCCCTCAGAGTGAGAGACAGAGTGGATGCTTCTAGAGCGGGGGTGGGGAATGCCCGGCCTGAGGGCTGAATAAGGCTCATGAAATCATTTGGTCTGGCCCAGACAAGACATTAGGGGTGAATTAATAAAATGTTTGGCCAAATATAGCAGGCTAATTTTTTAAGTTGATAATTTTGTGTGGCTGTGAATGATGTTATAAATATTCAAATGGCCCTGCTCTAGAATATGGATATCAGGACAGGGTGTCCTCTTGCCCAGGTCTAAGGGTAGTTCTTATTTCTTAACTCTGTAAAATTAAACTAGGGGTTATTAGCACTGGAGGGGAAAAATAGTTTTTATCAGAGCAAAGTTCTTCTATGGAAAGCACAGCAATTTCATTCACAGTGGCAATTTTTCTGGCCATTTGTAGCTTACATTGGGTTCCAAAGACTTTCTTGGTTTCTACCTTTTGGCCATCAGGTTGAATGTTTGTTGTGCCCAAAGGTGAGAGGACCCAAACACAAAGGCTTTTATAAAAGAAAGTTATCTTCACTCAGACACATAGGGAGCCTGTATTGTAGCACCCATTAGTATATAAAAATATAATTTGTAGAATTGAATATACATTTTGTCATTTTCATCAGGTAACTGTCTATCTGCTTAATTTTCATTTAGACGTGTCTTACTCTTATTAGTTTTGCCTCTAGAGGATATTCTCTTTTCTGAACCACCTCTCAGCTCAGACCTGATTGATGCTAGGGCTTCTGAACACCTCGCAGCATGAGAATTATGCCAATGAATTGAACTCGAGTGCCATGCTGAGAAAACAGGGGAGTGGGAAGGGCAGATGTACTCTGAAGTTTTTACTCTTCAGCAACCATATTGTTAAATGTCACATCCCACTTCGTGTCTGAGGGTGAACAGCATTATTTAAATTCCCTCAAGAGCCTATGGATGTGTGTGTCTTCCTGAATTAAGAATTGACATCAAACTGAGTGTTTTTTTTTACCTTTCACACTTTTTGCAGAAAGCTTAGGGTTAGGAGACCAGGAACCCTTAGCACATAAGTGGATTAGCTTACAGGTTTTGCAGTACCCGGCAGGGGAATATAAAATATAGGACGAAGAAAGTTATGCCTCTGACTATTTGGCAGGGTTCTGTTTTAAATTTCATGGATGTGTGAGCTTTTCATTTCTGAACAAAATCAGAATCTAGTAAAGTCTGAGTAACAGCTCAAGTTTAAATTTAGGTCCCCTGAAGCATGAGTGCCTACATCTCGGCAAAGCATAAAACACGCCTGCATGCGTCAGCTAGCCTGGTCTCTGCTGGTGAAGGTCAGAGTGGGCTCAGTTACCTGGGACTCAGCATTTCTTAGCCTCAGCACTATCGACATTTTAGGCCAAACAATTCTTTGTTGTGAGGGCTGTCCTGTGCATTGTAGGATGTTTAGCATCATCCCTGGCCTCTATCATTAGATGCTGTGTCCCGTGTCCCTATTCCCTAGTTGTAGGATCCAAAAATGCCTCCAGATATTGGCCCCTGGTGGCTAAAATCAGTCTTGATTGAGAACTACCCAGTAGCTGCTTCATGTTCTCATCTGTATATTTTAGGCAGGAAAAGGAAGAGGGAAGCCAGTCCCTGTTGAAGGTGAAAGCAGCTTTTGGCTTCGGAGACAAGAAAGGGAGGGGAGGGAGTAGGTGCACTTACTGTGCACCTGGGCTGCACTAGAATGCGCCCTGTTGGTGCTTTTACATAAATTGGATTTTCTCAAACTGGAGTGTAGGGTGGGGCTACACTAAACCAGAAGGTAAACCTTATAGTATCAATTTTACCTGATGTAAATATTTAAAACATTAATTTTTATATTAAAACACATACATAAAGAGTAAAATATAACCTGTGTACAAATAGTGAATTTAAAGTTAAAAACTTCAAATAAATTTAGCACTTGGGTTGGGTCCCTCAGCTTCTGCCCCCACAATGTCCACAGGCATGAATATACTCTCAGCTGCTTATGGGTTCTATGGACTGAATGTTTGTCAAAATTCACATCTTGAAGTCTAATCCTCAAAGTGATGGTGTTTGGAGATGGGTCTTTGGGAAATAATTAGGTCATGGGATGGGGTCCTCATGAGTGGCATTAGTGCCCTTCTCCGAAGAGACATGAGAGAGCTGGCTTTCTCTTGCTCTGTTTTCTGCCATGCAAGGTCTCAGTGAGAAGAGGGCCATCTGTAAACATGGAAGAGAACTCTCACTAGACACTGAACCTGCTGGCACCCGATCACGGGACTTCCCACTCTCCAGAACCCTGAGGATTAATGTTGGTTGTTTAAGTCACCCAGTCTGTGGTGTTCTGTTTTAGCAAGCCAGGCTAAGAGAGGTTCTTCGGTAGAAGCATGGGAAAAGCAGGATGTATGCTAACCAGTTTAATCTCTGAGCATTTCTGTGAATTATGTAGGTATACTCCTCATTTTTTGCTTTTGTTTTTTTAAGATAAAAAAAAAATTAAGGCTCAGGGAGGTTAAGTAATTTATGCAAGCTCACACAATTATTGTACAATCATGATCTGGACTTTTACAGTCTTACTTCAAGTTTTATATTCTTTTTAATTTTATTTAATGAATGAATGAATGAACTTTTGTTACTCATCTTCTGAGAATATTTTTCCATTGATTTTTAGAGAGGGTGGAAAGGAGAGAGAGAGAGAGACAGAGAGAAACATCGATGTGAGAGAAATACATTGATTGTTGCCTTTGCACACACCCTGACCATGCAGCTGAGGTACATGCCCTTGGCTGGAATTGAACCCAGGACCCTTCAGTCTGCAGGCTGACGCTCTTTCCACTGAGCCAAACCAGCCTGGGCCTTTTTGATTTTATGATGTCTTAGTAGGCAGAGTTAGCTCTAGACATATTTGAGGGAGGTAAAATTTTGTCTTCTCTTTTTCACTCTCATTTCTGTGCTGCCTTTATTCTTTCTCCTTATAGTGCCCAGAAATCCAAACACACAGTGCTCTTGCTGTGTCCAAGCCTGAACATCCAGCAATGCACCCAGTAACCATCCCAGGGATGTTCACTTGTTAACTGTAAGGAACAGCTGATATTGCAGACAGTGCATAGGGGCTCTACTTGAAGGTGGTGATGGGGGTGACAGTAAGAGTAAGTATAGATATTGGCTTCAAGGACTTATTTGTCTTTAAGTCCAGAAGTCTGGAGGGTCCTATCATTTATAAAACAAAAAAAAAATCAAATTGTCTTGAATTTTCTAGGAAGTCCTAGAGGAGAAAAAAACAAGGTAAAGTAGGAGATAACACCGTCTTCCCTGGTTCCTTTGTAGGACCCCTCCCCCCCCCCAACTTTTTTCTTTCCGTTTCCTCTTCAGTCCTGTGCTGTCACCAGAGAATGAGGGAGACCCAGCTGCCTGGTGGTCTTTGGCAGGGTCTTGAAGCAGCTTTTTAGTCTGTCTTGTTATCCTCACCCCAGCTGACCCCAGAAATGCTTAATTTGGCTGTGTGAAAGTCATGCTAATTTCAGTCATTTGCGTAATCATTGGCCATTTATGCCAAATTGCTATGCAACACTACAGTGATTATGCATATCATTAAATATGCGTCGCATTAGCCTTGTAGTGGGTTTTATCTGATTCTAACACTAAATCATGCTCAGGATTCTTAGGCTCAGGATTTGTTGCTTATACGATATTGTCATCATTTCATAACTTAAACACTTAGAATATTGCCATTGAGGGAAACTGTTAGAACACATATCTGTCCTTCCAGCATCAGTATAATGTCAAAATTGACAGCATGTATATCACTGCCATTTTGGGGTTCTCTAAATTTACCTTTTGACCTGACCGTGTGGATTGTCCCCATAAATTCATCCTTTTGATACATTTCAAATATAATATGTATTAAATTGCACTTAAAATAAAAGGCTTATGTTCACCATGAGTCTATGCCCAGATGCATAAAACAGAGTATCTCAAAAAATGTATAGACACTTTATACATTTTATATAAATAGCTTTTTTCCCCCATAGGAGTAAAATCTTAAAAAATTGGCACTAAATATTAATAGCGCTTATCTATAAATCTTGCATTATGAGTGTTTTTTTCCTTTTTTATATTTGTTGGTACTGTAATTTTTTAACAGTCATATTCGTACATTTATCTCCAGAAAGTAAATATTGTTTTAACACTAGAATATTTTTGGAATATATGTTAAACTGTAATTTTCTAGTTGGCTTCTTCAATATTAGTTACACTATTGCATATTATCTTTAGCAAACACATGTGATACTGTAACCCTTTGATCATTTTACTTTGAGGGTACAACCATAGGCTTAACATCGTATAACTGCTATATATTAAGAGGCAATCAAATTCTCATCCTTCATGTCTAATCAATTTTAATTCAGTTCAGCAAATATCTTCTCCATCCCAGACCCTGACATACCATGGTCTTGGTCCACAGTTGGATTCCTCATCTCCTGTGTTTTATTATTATTTTTTACTTGATTTTATTTACTCTTTTAAAAATCTATTGTAAGATACTTCACATTACTTTTGGAAGTGGAAGGTAGGGAAAAGAATAAGGTTTTACCTGATGTACCAGTGCTTCCAGGAAAAAGACCACTGTTTTCTGAATGCTTTGTGGGGAACCAGGAGCAAATAGCTGCTGTTTCTTCATTTTTCCATGTGGCGATCTATTCACATTCTAGGGTGCTCTGTGAAACAACTGTCAGAGGCAGAACACCTCAGCCGGCATGGGGCAGCAATCGGACATATGGAGAATGACAAGTTTGTGACTCACAGTTCAATTCCAGATTTCGCTTTTTTTATAGTTAATTTTATTAGGGTGACATTAGTCTACATGAACATATAGGTTTCCTGTGTGGCTTTCTAAGTTACAAAGCACCATGTTTCCACCATCCACAGGTTTCTTTTAAAGGTAGGAGATGGGAGAGGGGGGGAAAAAGAAAGGAGAGTAAAGATAAGAGCAGGCTAAGAGTTTTACTTATGATTTGGACAAAATTATCTAACCAGCACCAGTATCACAAATAAAACTATTTTCCTTTTAAATTAAGTGGCTGAGCTAGATTTTTGCACCTGTCTCTGTTAACTGCTGAGAAAATCCCAAATGAAGATGACATGACTGATGGCTTTAAGTATTTATCCATTGTGTCTCCTGAGCTGGGGTAATACAGCCACCTCCTGTCAAGGTTGCTTGCCAAGTTTCAGACACATTTTTTTTTAAGGGTCTGACTTAAGTAGTATTCTTGACTTTGGCTGCAATGATTAACTTTGCCACTAGACAGAGCTGTTTGTCTTATTTTTGACCATTGCAGGGTTCACGATTTGCAAGAGAATTGGAGCCAAGGAAAAGAGAAAACTATAAATGTTAGCATCTTTTATGAGATAGACACCCTTAGAGTATATGCTTAGTGACCTTTTTCTGCCGGTAATACATAATTCCCTGATTGCTCGGCATCATTATCACTTAGGAAACTGTAAGTCAGTTTTCAAACTTCCACTCATCACCAGGAAGATTTCAATAGCTAATAAAGAATAATCAGGATATATTATGCAATTTGCTTATTCTTTTATATTGCAGTAGCTAAAGTCAGATTGACATCCTAAATTTTGAATTTTTTTTGAAACTTCTTGTTAATCTATTTGCTCTTTTCTACAGAAACTGTATTTTATAAGCTCAAATTTTGATTTATAATAGTGTTATATATTGCATGTGCTTTATTTGCACAGCTACTTTTTACCAAGATGTAGAATATGTTGAAACATTTCACACAACTACCATCCAAAGTGAGTCCTTCCTGAGCCTAGTCCACACATACTGAATTGTTGGGTTGATTAACACTGAGGCCTCCGGGCTTCTGAGGAGGAAGGGTCTGGGCAGAGAAACCAGCAGCAGATCCTTAATCTTTGTTTAGCATATCATCCCATGTAACCCCAAAGAGTATTTCTCAAAGATTGGCTTCTGGAAAAGTAGCATCAGCAGCCCCCAAGGACTTTGTTAGAAATACAAATTCTGGCCTCCACCCCAGACCCCTTAAATCAGAAACTCTGGGGCTGGGGCCTTGTAATTTGTATTTATTAAGCCTTTCAGGTGATACCAATGCAGGTTAATGTGTGAGATCTGATAATGTAGAGCAGTGGTCGGCAAACTCATTAGTCAACAGAGCCAAATATCAACAGTACAACGATTGAAATTTCTTTTGAGAGCCAAATTTTTTAAACTTAAACTATATAGGTAGGTACATTGTTATTAACTTAATTAGGGTACTCCTAAGGCTTAGGAAGAGCCACACTCAAGGGGCCAAAGAGCCGCATGTGGCTCGCGAGCCGCAGTTTGCTGACCACGGATGTAGAGAAATAGCTTCCAAATGCAGGAGAGATATCAAATTATTAAAAAAAAAGAAGCTACATGAAAAAGAAATAATACAGCAGAGAACATCCAAAAAGCTACAATCAACGATCTCAAAGACATGAGAGAATGCTCTGAAAGAGAATAAGAAAGAGCTCCTGGAAATTAAACATACAACAAATCTTTAATTATGTGTAAATAAATTAAAATTTAATTAATTAAAAATTTAGTAGAAAGGCTTGAAGATAAAATATAAAAAGCACTTGTATGCTTTTTTTTAAAAACAGAGATCACAAATTTGAATGGATAAGAAATTTGAAGTATTAATATAAGACCACCAAGATCTCCTTAATAGTCACATATAGGAAATTGTCAAATAAATAGTATGTGAGTACAGTAGCTTAGGCATTTACTTTCTCATCTACTGATTTAATGTGGCTGACCGTAGGGTGACAGTGGACATTTGCGAAGCTGTAGATTATAGCAGTTAATAGCTCAAGCTCTGCAGTGAGATGGAATTCTGACCTTAAACATTTTAGTTCTGTGACCTTAGGTAAATTGCTACTTAGCTGCAACCTCAGTTTTATTTTTTTTCCACACGTAGATTTCAGGGTGTTTTTCTTTCACACAAAATTAATTTCAAATAAGTTTTCCCTAGAAAATTCATAGCTATGAGATAAGACTGTGGCAAATAATAGCAGCAGCTGTGTAAAACTTCCAGCCTAGTTCACAGTGTGAATTAAATGTTAGCCATTTCATTATTACTAGGAGCAAAGGATACTTTGGTGCTCATTTGAAGATGGGAGACATAGAAACATAGATTCAGAGAATAGTAGAGTTGGGAGGGACCGTAGAAATGTTCTTATCTAGCATTTTTATTTTATAGGATAGAAAACAGGACCAAAGGGAGAGAATAATACCCAGAGTGAAAAAGCCAGTTAGTGGAAAAGGCAGGCAACATGTTTTTATCGCTTGCCTCAGTGGCCAATGTTTGTCTGTGCAGGGCAGCTGCCGGGCACATGCCTCTGGATTCTGGTTGGTAACCACTTGTACGCAGCCTTTTGTTCACTCTAGATCAGTGGTCGGCAAACTGTGGCTCTCGAGCCACATGCAGCTCTTTGGCCCCTTGAGTGTGGCTCTTCCACAAAATACCACGTGCGGGCGCACACGTACAGTGCGATCGAAACTTCGTGGCCCATGCGCAGAAGTCGGTATTTTGTGGAAGAGCCACACTCAAGGGACCAAAGAGCCGCATGTGGCTCGCGAGCCGCAGTTTGCCGACCACTGCAGAACCCACGTCTCATTTGCAGTTTCTCAGTGGAGAACTGAAAGTGGTCAGACATCATTGGAGTCTTGGAGCCCAGATCCTGCAATTTGTTGCGCACAGTTTCATTGCTTGGCAATCACTGATATCTTTAGAGTGTGAAGTAAATATTAAAGGTTTAAATAAGCCCCATGTAAAGGTTAAGCTCCTCATTTGTGGACACATTCTTCCCGTACTCAGCAACTACTCCAGCAGCTTCTCTTGCCAAGGAAATACCAAATATCATTGAAAGAACAAACAGCTGCAAGTATTAAAAACCTGGCTTTTAAAAGGTTTTCCAAATAAAATTTTTTTTAAAAAAACCTAGAAAGTGATTTTACCATGATGTAAAACAAACCTTTAAGAAATTAGAAGTTCTCATTTTAAATCAATACATTTTTTAAAAATATATTTTTTTATTGATTTCAGAGAGGAAGGGAGAGGGAGAGAGATAGAAACATCAATGATGAAAGAACCATTGATCGGCTGCCTCCTGTACTCCCCTTACTGGGGATTGAGCCTGCAACTAGGCATGTGCCCTTGACTGGAATTGAACCCAGGACCCTCTGTCTGCAGGCCAACAGTCTACCCACAGCCAAACCAGTGAGGGCAAATCAATAAATTTTTGAGCACTTGCTTTTTATAAAGCACTGGAAGTTATTTGAAAACACGTTACTTTTGCCTTTGAGGTGCTAACAATTTAGTGGGAAAAATGAAAAATAAATAAATGCATCAGAAGTTATATGTAAAATGAGACAACATCTGAGGATGAGAAGCAGAGGGCACCGGTAGGCAGAGCCTGATGGATTGACACATAAATGATGCAGTGCATGCTGGCCCCCTTCTTTCAGGATAGTACTCAGTTCTGGTTTTGGAATTATCTTTTACTTGCAGTCATGGGAGGGCTATAGATCAAGGTGCTTTGCATTTAACTAGCCAAGGAGTGATCTTGTGAACCAGGTAACCAGGTCATGCCCACCGGACTGTCTTGCAGAGTGACTCAATGATCAAACTGTTGATAGAGTAATTGTTGACCCCTTTGGCTAACTCGGTTGCTTGGGCTGAATTTGCTGAGCCATGAAATACCTAGCCTTCTGGTCAATTCCTGTGCCATTAGCTTGGAATAAAGTAGTTTTCTTCATGAGTTTATGAGACGTGATGTATGTGGTAGCGGCGGGTAGGAAGGAAAGAGATGTCACTGTGAATGTGGGGGTCAGGGAAGAGAGGAGGTGACATTTGAGTAGGACTGGAAAGGGGATGAGGGTAAGTAAGGAACGGACTTTGAGTTTGGTGACATCCTATTACTTGTAATTCTAGAACATTATTTGAACCATTTATATAGTTTCTAAACTACTTAGAAAACTTGTTAACAAATCCTGAGGACTTAATTCTTTGCAAACTGCAAAATCAGGGCAGTAGAGTGGACAGTATTTCAGTTTCTCAGGTTAAAAAGAAAAGACAATGAAAAGAAAGGGCTATAGATGCAACTATAGGTGAGGTTCATGTTTACCCTGAATGTAGCTCTCGTGGTCTCCTCTCACTGTGCTAAAGTCCCTTTTTTCTTATCTTGGCTCTATGATATTCCACATTTAATAGTAAGATAAATTCATTCTTTAGTCCATCAAAATTTCGTAAAATCTAATCTATACTTTCTTCACTAAAGAAGGCAGACTATTTGGAAATCATATTATCCCCATTGAACAATTCCTGCTTATATTTGCAACCACATATGGTGCTTATAAAGAATTTTTACAATAGTGAATATAATTCCCCAAATTTTCTTTACCTGCAAAACAGTTGTATTCCTTGATTAAATAATGTGTGTTAAATTATGCCTGAAAATACGCATCACTTTCTAATACAGTAAGAGATAAATAACAATATTATGGGCTAGAATTTGGTTCAATTTGTACCCTAAAAAACAATTTTACTCTTGGCAAAATGAAAATGTGATGAAGAACTTGGAAAAGGGAAATGGAAAGATTAGCAAGGTCTATCTTTCTCTTTTCTCTTCTAAATGTATTATTCTCTTTTCTAAACTAAGCTCTCTTTAAACTTCAGAAGAGGATAATATTTTTCTTAACATGATTTTTGAAAGGGAAATAAATGAATTTTGAAAGGGGAAATAAATGCATTTTTGCTTTTGCTGGTGGAATTACAACATTTCTTACCTTGATTTTTATAGCAAACTGGTAATGCCCACATTTGAATTTCTCCTGGCAAGCCCTAGGACATAATACTCTATTCATCTTGCATTTATTTCTCACTGGCTATAGAAATTTTTAAAACATGAGTTAAATCAAGTGGGAAGATTAAAATCAGATGGTTTTGCATAAACTATCAGTAATGAGGGTAAAATTGGCATTTTCCCATCTGCTTATTTGATTATACATTTTTAACTTATTTTAAAGGCCAAACTACAAGAGCTGGAAAGTATAGTTGAAGTCCAAAATGGAAAGCATTTCTTAGAATTTTTATAGTGAATTTTGAATATTTAAAATGCCCATGGCCAGACTGTACTGGGACATGATCAAGTAGGTTTTCTTCCCTCGAAGGGCTTATTCAAACGTGTATTTATGACAGAAGCTTCTCATTTAGCGTATCGAAGGGAAATCTTTGGGAATTTTACCCTTGTCTGCTTGTGTTGCCATGGGAATGTCCATTTTTATATCTTCAGAGAGAAACTGTCAGTCGGTAGAGCAGAGAGAACGTGAGCCTTATAGTTAAGAAATAATGAACCTACTTCTGGCCTTAACTCCTTAATAGCCATGCCACTGTGAGTAAAAGATTTAAGTTAACCGGGACTCCTTTTTTTTTCATGAAAATAATATAATTTTCAATTTGAAGGGTTATTGTGAGCATTAGACGTGATGAGTGCATCAGAAGACAATTAGTAAATACTAGCAATTATTATATTGATGTGATTGTGAAAAGATATCTAACATGTAAATATTTCCTGCCTGAATCCATTCCTAGATCTCTCCTAGAGAGCTTTTGGTTTTTTTTAGCTCAGTTCCTGGACCTATTTGTGATGTCAAATTTAAAAAAAAAACACAAAAAACCCCAC
The DNA here is from genome assembly GCF_000412655.1 of Myotis brandtii. Classification (NCBI taxonomy): domain Eukaryota; kingdom Metazoa; phylum Chordata; class Mammalia; order Chiroptera; family Vespertilionidae; genus Myotis; species Myotis brandtii. The sequence continues at coordinate 1,612,376 of NW_005366679.1, read as the reverse complement.
AAAAAAACAGTAGAGAAGGAGGTGATCTGAGAAGTGTAAGAAAAGAGAAAGGGTAGAAACGGAGTGCCCACCGTTTCATTTGTAAGGGCAGGGGAAATTGGAGGTGGCAGATGAATACTTGGGGGGAGGGGGGGTGTCAGAAAGAGTTCAGTGGTTTGTTGAGGTAGAGCAGCATTGTCAATAGAACTTTCTGGAAATGCAGAATTGTTCTCTGTCTGCACTGTCTGATATGGTAGCCACTAGCTACACCTGGCTATTGAGCACCTGAATGTGGCTAGTGTGACTGAGAAACTTTTCATTTTCATTTAATTTTAATTAATTTAAGTTTAAAAAGCCACATATCGCTTGTGATTACTTTTTTGGACTGCACACCTCCAGATTATCCAAGGAATACTAGAGACTGAGGGAAGGAGATTTTAACAAGTATTATTATTGACTAGCAGCCCGGTGCACAAATTTGTGCAAGGGTGGGGTCCCTCTGCCTGGCCGGCGATGGGGGCCCATTGGGGCCGGCCAGTTGGGGGAAGAGACCTCAGGAGGTTGGTTGGCCATGGGAGGTTGGCTGTGGGAGTGCACTGACCACCAGGGGGCAGCTCCTGCATTGAGCGTCTGCCCCCTGGTGGTCAGTGCGTGTCATAGCCACCAGTCAACCAGTCAAAGCAGTTGCTTAGGCTTTTATGTATATAGATTGTGCATTAGAGCCTCCTTAATTCTTGAGAGATGCAACTAAGCAATTGAAATTAGTTTTGAAAGCTTGACTGCATATATATATGTGTGTGTGTGTGTGTGTGTGTGTGTGTGTATATATATATATGTGTGTGTGTGTGTGTATATATATACACATATATATGCTTCAAATGACAGTATTTGTCCATTAGTATAAATTGGACTAAAATGTAGACAGAAAAAAAGAGGGATGATAGGCTTACCTATGCATCCTTGGTTTGTGAAAGAGAATATCAGGATTCTGAGTTATTTTCATTATTGTGAACACTTTGGTAATGAAGGAACTTACTGTGTCTAAGTCCCATGATGCCAGGAGTATGACACTTCTACCATCCAAATGTGTGAATCTAATGACAGTATCCTTTATCTTCCACTCTCTCCCTCCAAATTTAATATCAATGATGCTTCTAGTCAATACTATGACACCCTGTCTAAAAATTCAGTAAAAATATTCAAGCATATTAACCTCAGTGTACCACTTTACTATAACTCTAGACTTATAGAAATTAATACAAATATATAGTTAGAAGTTTCATTCTTAGAAATTTACATGCAATAAGTATATTATGGAAGTAGAATTTTTTTCCTGCAGATTTTAATGAAAGTTTCAGTTAAAAAGCAGACTGGACTAAAATTTTAATGATGCTAAGCAGTTTCCTGTTGGGGCCAGAAGTCTAAGATACAATCCCTTCTTCACAAACAGAATAATGGCATTTTATTAAAAAAAATATATTCTTCCATCATTTGCTCTGTGTTTATGCAGTATTAGCATAACTGAATAGTCAACATATGCGTCAAGGAAGGAATAATGACTATTCCTTTCATGTTAAATAATGAAAGTTCTAAATTGCCACATACTTCTTATTAAATTATGAATAAATTCAGAGGTGTGTGTTATATCTATAATGGAACCATTCTACGTACATGTTTTCAAACACATTATAAACTGAAGTCTCAGAAAGTCTGATATTTCCATTCTTTCCCAAAATGGGGGGAAAAATAATGAAACTTGGGAAATAGTATTATACAAATGTATTATACAAATTTCAAAATGTGCAAAAAGTAGAACCAACAGTCCTGTACTGATTGTACAATGTTCAGCTCCATTTGTTTAATCTCTTTTTCCCATCCCTGCCAACTCACCCTACCTTTTTTTTCTTTTTAATTGAAATAGTTTAAAATAAATAGGCAGATCTAGCCGGTTTGGCTCAGTAGATAGAGTGTTGGCCTGTGGACCGAAGGGTCCTGGGTTGGATTCTGATTAAGGGCACATACCTTGGTTGGCAGGCTTCTCCCCAGAGCCCAGGCCGCATGCAGGAGGCAACCAATCGATCTGTTCTCTCACATCGATGTTTCTCTCTGTCTTTCCCTCTCTTTTCCATTCTCTCTAAAAATCAATGGAAAAATAAACTCGGGTGAGGATTAAAAAAAATAAATAATAAAATAAATATGCAACATCATGTTATTTCACTCTTAAAGACTTTAACATTTGTTTTCAAAAACAGTAAGGACATTTTCAAATATTGCCATAAGGCAATATCAGACCTAATAAATTAATAAATAACTGATGTCATTTAATACTTATTCCATGTCCAACTTTCATTGATTTTCTTAAAAATATTTTTTACCTCCCGACTGGTATGGCTCAGTGGTTGAGCATCAGTCTATGAACTAGGAGGTCATGGTTCGATTCCCAGTCAGGGCACATACCCAGGGTTGCAGGCTTGATCCCCAGTGCTGGGTGTGCTGGAGGCAGCTAATCAATGATTCTCTCTCATCACTGATGTTTCTCTCTCTCTCCCTCTCCCTATGTCTCTGAAATCAATAAAAATATATTTAAAACATTTTTTACAGTTTGTTTAAATCAGGATCTAAACCAGATAGTTTGCTCATTGTTTATGTTTGTTATTTCTGTTAAGTCTGCCTCCTCCTTCCCCACTATATTCACCTTATTTTTTTCAAGCCATTGGTATATTGAAAAATTGGTTCCGTTGACCTATACAAATTCCCACTTTCTAGATTAGACTGTTGCTTTTTCATGGTGCAGTTTAACTTGTTTCTCTTATTGTATGGTTTTAAAGTTAAATCTAAAGTCAGAGTCTTATTTATTTATTTTTTTGCTCCAAAATACTTCATAAATGGAATGTGTGCTTCATTTTTGTCCAATTCAGGGAACAGATAATGTCCTACTTTTATGATACTAAGATTAATTCATGATTCTGGGTATGACACTCTCATCCTCTCACTATAAGATTTTCCTGCAGCATATCTGTAATAATTTTAGCTTCTATGATGATGATTGCATCAAATTTTTAGCTAGAAGTAATATTGATTTTCTAGCTCTCTCATTCCTTTTGCATTTATTCTTTACAGAAGAACCTCCTCTCATCCATTAGTGCTATGTGATTATTCTGCCACTTCAAGATGGCAGGACACATGCCTAATTATTTCTCTTCCATGATGAGTTTTCAGGGCAAAGAGTTGGATTGTGAGGACTTGCTGCTTTGGTGCACCACCAGTCTCCCTTCAGGACTGAGAGTCTCATTACCCCAGCTGTGGGGAAGGTTGGATGCTGCCAGCTACAGCTGAACCCTCCCTAGGGGAATGTCCTCAGTAGAAAGAGCCGTCTTCTCCAAGGTTTTGTACCCCACTCCTCCCTGGGACAGCCAGATCCAAAGACTGGTTACTGGGATTGGGGGAGGGCAAAGTCCTGACCTGCTCTCCTGAAAGGCCATTCCAGCTTCCACACACATAATACCTGAACAAAGCATAAACCAGACTCTTTATCATGTTGAAGAAGAGTTATGGTGATCCAACAAAGGACGTACTGTGTTTGGGATTTTCAATGGCACTAACCACACAGGGAAGGAATTTGATCGACAGTACATAATTGCAAAAAAAGCACTATTGTCAACACTAAGTTTATTCATATTTATCATATACTCTATTGTGACCACTGTTTATTATTCTACTAGAGGCCCGATGCACAAAATTCATGTAAGAATGTGCCTTCTCCAGGCTGCCGGCACCAGCTTCCCTCTGGCACCCAGAACCCGGGCTTCCCTTGCAGCCCTGGCTTTGTTTGGAAGGTCGTCCGGAAGGACATCTGGTCTAATTAGCATATTTCGCTTTTATTATTATAGATTAGAAGCCCGGTGCACAACATTCGAGAAATGGGGGTAGGGAAGGGAGCTCTCAACCTGGCCTGCATCCTCTCGCAGTCTGGGAGCCCTCGGAGGATGTTCGACTGACTGCTTAGATCCACTCCCCCTGGGCCTAAGCCGTCAGTCGGACATCCATAGCACTGCTGCAGAGGTGGGAGAGGGCTCCTGCCACTGTCACTGCACTTACCAGCCTGTGGGAGTGCACTGACCACCAGGGAGCAGCTCCTGCATTAGCGTCTGCCCCCTGGTGGTCAGTATATGTCATAGCGACCGTCGTTCCGCCGTTTGGTCGATTTGCATATTACCCTTTTATTATATAGGTTTTCGTTCACAGTGCTTCCTCTTGATATTTATATGATGTTCTGTTAAATGAGAGTCTCTATTGACTAGTATTTCTACATCTTTAATAATAACATGTAAAATTAATCTGAATCTTCATAGAAAAGTTAGCATTATTGGCAATATCATTTTAATTCTAAGAGCTCTCTACTTTTTCCCCCTGCTATGATATTTGGCAGTAATATAGGGCAATTGTTTTAAACCGCTTCACAGACACTACCCTGCCTCCCCTCAAAACACATGCACTTCCTCCATGGTGGAGTGCTAACTGAACAAGAATAGGCAAAGTAGGTGGGACTCCTGCTTCCATCAGATAAATTCCATTTTTTGCTTTTTTTTTTACATATTGTCATTTTATGCAAGATTTTATTTGCAAAAAATGTTCCTGTACTAACTTAATTTTGGAAATCACTGATAAAGGGCATAGGTGCTAGAAGAAATATTTATATAAACAAAACATGCCATTGATTGACTCAGAGAATAGTGACTGTTTTAAAGATTTTCTATTTTTCTATCTTTCATAATTCAGAAGTATGTGTATCTGAAATTATTTGATTGCTAGATCTGGTGGTTTTCACATTAAGCCTCATTAGAAACTTAGCAGTACTTTTTTTCTAGTCAAAAGCTACTCTAAAAATATAATACGGTTTTATACGAAAATAATTATTTTCATATAAATATTCAAATAAGCTATATTTTAATATATAATTAAACACGTTATATAACAATGACCTGATAGAAAATACTAGATTGGAAAATCACAGTAAACTCTGTCTATTATTGTTACCTCATATTTTCTGATGGGATGTAGAGGACTTGATCTGTTTCCTATTTAGCTTCATTTTTCCCCTTTAATCTTGTCTCAAAAGAGAAACCCCTCTTTTTAGGTGTATTTACCCATTGAAAACCATAGGGCTGAATCTTGATTAGCCTAAATAAGGATGAGCACATAGGATATACCTAATAGTTTTTATTGGTGCATGTGTTTTAGGTTTGTCCAATTGGGCAGAATGAGCATTATATTTTCTAATTGGGAGAGATGTTTTCCTTGCCTCCTGCAGTATCTGATTCAGGGAGCCCCTGCCCCAGTTCTTGCTGGCTACCAGCCATGACCAGGATGTGGTTCAGCCCCAGAGAAAAGGGAAAAACAAGGCCAGCAGAGAAGGAAAATAGAAAGAGCTTGTAACATCACTAGGCTGCTAAATCAATCTCTAGACTTCCTCTTATGTAACAGAGAGTTTTCTTACTGCTTAACACAGTCTTAATTGGGGTTTCTGTCATTTTCATCAACAATCTCCCAAACCCACCAAACAAACAAAGTAGCATTATGGGGATAAGTGTAGAAGGCAGTTAGTTAAAATTTTTTGATTGTTTGGTTTTATTAATCTTAGATTTTTACATTGGACTTCTTTTAGCTCTAACCAGTTTTTAAAACTCAGCTCTGGACAAACATGTTTTCTGGGAATCTGAGACAGGCCACGGTGATGAGGTTCAGTGTTGACAGGGAGAAGCAGAAATTGATAAAAGGCACCGGAGCCCTGCTTCTGCCAGTTTACTCTGTCATCTTGCCTGGTTCCTTTACTTCACTCCCCTTGAGTTGGTTCTAGTCCAGTGATGGCGAACCTTTTGAGCTCGGTGTGTCAGCATTTTGAAAAACCCTAACTTAACTCCGGTGCCGTGTCACATATAGACATTTTTTGATATTTGCAACCATAGTAAAACAAAGATTTATATTTTTGATATTTATTTTATATATTTAAATGCCATTTAACAAAGAAAAATCAACCAAAAAAACGAGTTCGCGTGTCACCTCTGACACGCGTGTCATAGGTTCGCCATCACTGTATCTAGTCCCTGACATCTGCCTAGCACCATGCATTGGTTGCCTTCGTTAAAATTGGTCCCATCAGTGAGCATGCAACTCTATTTTATGTCAGATTTTTTTTCATGTTTTACTTTGACAAATCAGTGGTTTTAAGATATGAATTGGTTCTCTGTGTCAAAGGAGTACTAAAAAAACCTCACTCCATGAGGTTCCCTCCTCCATGACCTCATCTAAAACTAATTATTTCCTAAAGGCCCCATCTCCAAATATTGTTACATTTTATCATCAGCTGATAAAATAGTAAAAGCAATAGGTAAGAACTCCTAATAGGTAAGTGCATTTGCTGTAGATTAGGTAATATCAACAGTGGGAAAGACAGTAAAGATCACTGAAGGGAAGAATAAGATAATAGAGTGTTATCTGTGGAGCTGAGAGTTTCTTTGCCAGCCTATTCTTGTTCAGACTAGAATAGTTTAAAAAAATATACAATTTTCCTTGGAAAAAACCTATTAAGAAAAGACGTTGACATGAAATCACCCTCCCAGTTTTCTAGGCACATTGCTTAGCCATATCCTCAGTACTAGGAATACCATAATGTGCCTCTTCCTCACCTTTTTTGCTTACTTAAATGGCTTCGTGTGTGCTCGCTACCATTCTTATACTTCAAAGCTTCTATTAAATGGAATTTTCTATTGACTAGTATTTCTGCCTCTTTAATAATAAAATGTAAAATTAGTATTAGGAAGCGTGAGCAAAATCGTAATTAAATTGAAATTTGTGACTCCAAATCTTAGCTTTAGCCAAGATGTTTCCCTAGCCCAAGATGTATTAATTCACTGTATGCAGGACATTGCCCCCAGAATTTCTGCAGGCGACTCACTTTATCATATCTAAAACAAAATCCACTGTTTTCCAAGAAACCAGCTCCTTCATTCTTTCTCCAAGCACTTACTGAATGTCTATTCCAGGCTTTGTCTTAAGAGCTCCAACTCTCCAGAAGTACAAAATAGTGAGGAGACAGATACATAAAACAATAAACATGTTTTGGTTAGTGCTAGGCTATTTATAGGAGGAGAATGTGTAACCTCGGACATTTTGCATGACCTCTCTCCTCAGTTTCTTTGTCAGGAAAGTGCAGAAAATCAAAGAGAGGATTAATTCAATCACTATATATGAAAGACGTAATGCACTAAGCATTTAATAAGTATTAGCTATCATCGTTATTATTGGTAACATATTACAAAAACTGAAAACTAACTCTTAAACATCATGTTTAAAGGTGAAATATTAGAGCCATTCTGTCACTAATATTTAAGATTTTCTGGAAGTACTTGCTAATGCAATTAAATGAGAAAATGATGAAATAAAAACATTGGAAGAAAAGAGTCAATGGTGATTATTTGCAGGTGCTTTGACTGTTGTCTTTGTCCATTCAGGCTGCCATAACAAAATACTGTAGATTGGGTGGTCTAAACAACAGAAATTTATTTCTTCACACTTCTGGAGGTTGGAAGTTCGAGATCAGGGTGCCAACATAGTCCAGTTCTGGTGAGGACTCCCTTCCTGGCTTGCAGATGACTGCCTTCTTGCTGTGTCCTCACATGGTGGAGAGAAAGACTGAGGAGCAAGCTGTCTGATGTCTCTTCTTATAAGGGCACTGATCTCATCATGAGGTTCCCTCCTCCATGACCTCATCTAAAACTAATTATTTCCTAAAGGCCCCATCTCCAAATATTGTTACATTTTATCATCAGCTGATAAAATAGTAAAAGCAATAAGTAAGAACTCCTTAAAGTAGCTGACTACAATATTAATATGCAAAAAGTAATAGTTTTACAACATACATAAAACATAATGAAAAATTACATTTATAATAGTAATCAGTGAAACAAAATATCTGTAAAATAAACCTTTCAAAACTTTGTAAAATGTAGGTGAAAATAACTTTAAATTGCTTCTGAGGGCCTAAGACTATTTGACCAAATGTAATGGTACATACTTTGTTCTTGGAAAGAATTATTATAAAAATGCTAAAAGTACATAAATTAATTCATAAGTTTAATATGAGCCCAATAAAATGCAACATATTGATCTTTGAATATCACATGGAAAATAAACATAGCAGAATATCCAGGAAAATTCAGAAAATAATACATAACAAAGCAGCGCTAGTTATACCATATATTAAAATACAATTACTTTATAAAACATCTGATAGAGTTTATTATGTACCATACATGGTTATAAGTACTTTATATATAGTCAATATTGTTATGTAATAATTGTTGTAAAAACCTACTAAGAGGTTGTTATTACTCTCCCCACTTTAAAAATAAGAAAGCTGGTAACAAATTTTCTTTGTTTTTTGTATGTCTGGATATATTCTCATTTCAGATTCATTCTTGAAGGATATTTTTGCTCAGTGTAGAGTTCTGGTTTTGCAGTTTTTTTGTACTTTTAATGTCTTCTGTCTTTCATCATTTCTCATAAGAAGATGGTTATCAAATCTAATTATTCCTTTGAAGGTAATCTTTTACTTTCTCTTTGACTATTATATTAATTGCAATTGCTGTGAAGCAAATTACCACAAACTTATAACCTAAAAATGACACATTTGTTATCTCACAATTCTTGTGGGTTAGGGTTGAACAAGGTTTAGCTGAGTGTTCTGCTCAGGTCCTCACAAGGGATACAATCAAAGTGTCAGTTGGGGTTGCAATCTCATCTGAGTCTTGGGATCCTCTGTCAAGGTCTTTCAGGTTGTTGGCAGAAGTCAACTCCTAGCAGTAGTAGGAGTAAGATCTCTGTTTTCTTGCTGGCTATTGGCTAGGACTGCTCTCAGTTCCAAGAAGCCATCACAACATAGCCCTATGGCCATATCAGCATGACAGCTAACTTGTTTAAATCCAGCGGGAGAATCACTCTCTAGTCTGCTATCTTTAAGTTATATAATTTAACATAACCAGAGATGTGACTGTACCTTCTCCATTCCCATGTAACATAATCTAATAAAGAGAGGACAATTTTATCATATTCACAGTTTTCATTCAATAAGAGGGAATTAGAAATAAATAATATATATATTTCTATAGTCACTATTTCTGTATCTCTGTATATATTTCATATAGCTGTTTTTAAGATTTATTCCTTTTGTTTTTATTGGTATCATTATGATATATCTAGATGTGAATTTCTTTTTTATTTATTAAACTTGGAGTTCATCGGTCTTCGATCTATGGATTAAGATTTCATTAGTTTGGAAAAAATCTTAGGCATTATCTTCAAATACAGTTCTTGATCTATTCATTTTTTTAAAAACTCTCCTTCTGAAATTCCAATTATTATATGTAATATGTTTTCACTATATTGTTTAATTCTCTCAAGTACTTTTATATGCTTTCCATTCTTTCCTTCATGCTAGATATTTTCTTTTCAGCTACCTTCCAGTTCATTGATTCAGCCAATTTTATTGAAATCAAACATTGAGTTCTTAATTTCTATTATTACATGTTTTTGGTTATGGAGCTCTCATTTGGTTCTTTTTCACATCACCTAAAGAATTTTTTATAGTTTTAAATTCTTGCCACAATTTTTCTTTCTATGTTCTTGAACATAGTACGTGCAATTATTTTAAAGTTTGTGACTGATAATTCTAATATATGGAGACCCTGTAGATCTATTTCTACTATCTGTTGTTTTTACTGGTTGTCATTCATGATGGCTCCTTTCCTCATGTATCTCCTCATTCATGGTGTATCCTCATTGACAGTACACTTGATATGATATTTGAAAAGATGTATATAAAAATAATATGGACATAGGATGACATTATCTTCATACAGAGAGAAATGTTTCAACTGGTCCTGTGTATATTTTGAAATGGATAGTACTATTATCCCTATACAAATTCAACTTCAAACATATTCATCTTATTATACAAGGGTTGCTTTAAAAATTATTATGTGGTTTAAGATAAACTTATAGTAGGAAGGTATACTTCATTCAGTACTATGTGTGTGTGCATGTGCCCACAGGAGCCTGTGGGCTGTGCAGTGAGGAAAGTCTATGGGGAGATGTGTTGATAGAATATAACTTAAGGGCCATACAGATCTGGACACATAAAATATTCTTGTTTCTATGTGACTGAATAATTTATAATAATTCATAACTAGGGATACCACTGAGATTTGTCAAGTGATTGGGTTTAACATTTGGGTTAATTTATCTCCACTCTCCCTGACCTCTGATTTAGACATTGTACAGAATAAGTCAATGGATTTCCAACCCAGCTCCACTTGCTTTCTGTTGAATGATCTTAGGAAAGTTATATAACCTTTCTAGGTCTCCTTTTCTTATTTGTAAAATGTCAATAATGATAGTACCAGTCATGGAGTGGTTGGGATGATTGGGTGAGATAAAATATGTTAGATGCTAAGCAGAATGCCTGGTACTCATCAAGGTAAACATTATTGTAAGTATTTCATCTTAAATATCAAAACTGGAAGAGACCTTTATGTGCACTGGTATAACCCTTTAGTTCTACAGAGCGTAAAACTTAGTGACTGAGATGCTAAGTTCTATTTCAAAGGCTCTCCAGCTCTCCAGAGTAGAACTCAAAATTGAGACTAAATTATATGATCATTTATAAAACAAAGCTGCATATGTCTGAAAAAGTTGAGAGTCAAATATTTTACAAACATTTTTGAAAGAGGCAAAAAAGTTGGACTGGGTGACTCATTTAGTGAATTAGACCTCCATTCCAAGTGGTATGCCAGTATTTCCCATTTCAAGAATTAGGTCATTAGTATATACTCATCACTGCTGACTTACGGCTTCAGCTATGTTTGTTTTCACTAGCATCACTGGGATTCCATGATATTAATCTCCTCCGCATGACTGTCATCGAAGTCACCTCTAGATTGCAGTGGTTGAAAAGCCCTAACCTGCTGGGGAAAAGGGGAATGTGAGAGTAGAAATAATTATTTTACAGTCTGCTTTTAGCGTGTAACTTGAAGTCCTTGGCAATGATTAGTTTTCTAATGAATCCATAACCTGATTATTTAAAAATGCACAGTAAAAGCTAAGCTGGTGAAGGTTCAGGAAGAAGGCCTGTGCTGTGTCTCTAGGGCATTCGTGCACAAAGATCTGTGGGATTGCTGCTCATGGCAGAGACAGCACGAGAGGAAGTGCAGAAGCCTGTGTCTGCTTCAGCAGGCTTCTTTCTCTGAAGTCTCCCTTGTAGGGATCAACCAATCCCAAATACAGAATAATTATTCCACATGTCAAATATGGCTTAAATTTCATAATATGGCATGGGTGCATTTTAATGGTGAACAATATGCTTAATGTTAACATGGGCAGAAAAATGGCAACATGCCTCAGAAGTTCTATGAAGAATGGGAAGAGAAAATAATCTTACTGAATTTTATGCATAATTTGTGAAAGTGAAGATAGGGTGGTCTGTTTTGTGTCTAAAAACATAGGTAAGACTATTGACTTCTCCCTCTCAGGAGGGCATACATCTACTCCAATGCTCCATTCTTTTTGCTTATTCGTTGCCACGCTAATTACTCATTAGCCAACATCTGTTGAAGACCTGATACCAAGCCAGGCGCTGGGCTGAGCTCTAAGGAGATCATGGGAGGCAGCCATTAATCCCATACTCATACAAATACAAAATTAACTGTGACGTGTACTATATGGGGCTAGAAAGAGAATATATTACGGAAGACTTAATTCCACAGAGACCAAATCAGGAAAGACTTCTCTGAGGAAATGATGTTTGAGCTGAGCTCTGAGCAGTGACTAGAAGTTAATTAAAGTTTGACAATTAGAGGGAGTGGGGGGAAGAGACGCAGAGTGACGGGAAAGTTTCAGTTTGGGCAAATCTTAGACTCTGCATTATGTAATGGGAAAACCACAGTGCTAGCCAATGCTAATGCTGACTCCGTGCCCTAGCGCAGCAAATATCCTGACCTGGCACCTCCGAACCATTCATGCATATCATTTCCTACGGCGCTGTAGTATTTTTCCTCAGGTTTCTTTCAGATATTTTAGGACTGTCTTAAAAATGTAATATACCCTTGCTGTGCCATCATTTTCTGTCCTATGTCCTATCTCTTACTTCAACTCAGAATCCTTTTTCTAACCACTCTGATAAGAGAGAGTGCAATGGAGGTTTAACTGAGCTACAGAATCTGGGATTACTAGTATTTGGCAGGATTCCATTACCATTCAATATATTTGCATTTCTTAGGACCTAGAATTAAATCCTCTTCAATCAAGTCATTTGCAGCCAAAGATGCACATATTGTGCCCAACAAAATCAATGGTATAGAAAACTAAACATTGAAATTGTTCCCATCTTCTGAAAAAGCTTTTTTTTTTTTGTTCAAGCAGCTTTTAAAAGCATGACCTAGAATTTCTTTCCCTGCTGTTTTTCCCCCATTTATTTTGTACATTTCAACAATTTCTAAGCTGGCTACAGAGCTTGAACTAACAATTGGGAGCACTTTTATAAGTCTCAGTGAAGAGCTTATGAACCATTATGCAGCTCAGCAAGATAGCATGTGACAGAGGCGTACAATTACCTTTCTCCTAGAGTTCCGTTTCTCTCCTCCCTTCACCCAGTGGAAGGTAAAAAGGCTCCTGATGTCATCAAATAAAAGAATGTTTTGTGTGTCTAAAGAAAAGGTACACATGTTCTCAGTAAACCAAACTGTTCCCAAGAAAACACTTCCTGGTAAAAATGGCATGAAAACGTTGAATCCATGTTTTATATTTGGTTCAGGTTCTGCCAAGACAGCATGCTTTTTCACGAGGCTGGGAGGCAAGCATGTGGGAGTTAGAAAAGTCAGAATCCCTGCTGGAGCCACACGGGACACCCTGCCAGGTAATGATGCTGTTTCCTTTTTATTTCTGTTGGAGCTGCAATAATGCTGGCACTTTTGAAACACAAAAGCCAGATTCCTGCTGTGACTTCCCAAAGGGTTTCTCAAAATACCCAGGCAGCAGCTGATACATAAAAAAAAAATTCAGGTGCATGTCTGGATGGCTTCCTGGAACCCTTCTGAAAGGACCCACCCTTTTTCAGGTCAGTTCACTTTATTTGGCAGCATGTTTCCCGCGTCATAATTTTCCCATGTAGCTTGAAGTTGTGTTCTAGCCTGACTGCATTCCTGGAGTCCCGCATGTCCACAGGAAAATCCATCGCTGACTTGTTCAGGGTGGCTTTCCTCTCTGGGGCTTAATCAGGGAAGGTGAGTAGAGTCCTCAAAAGCCATCACGAGTCCAAAATTCTATCAGTGGCCCTGCTACCAGGTTGATGTTTATTTATTTATTTAAAAAATATATATTTTTATTGGTTTTAGAAAGGAAGGTAGAGGCAAAGAGAGATAGAAACATCAATGGTGAGAGAGAATCATTGATTGGCTGCCTCCTGCACCCCCCACACTGGGGATTGAGCCCACCACCTGGGTGTGTGCTCTGACCCGGAATCGAACTGTGACCTCCAGGTTCATAGATTGACGCTCAACCACTGAGCCACACCGGCTGGGCTAGGTTTATGTTTAATGTTGATCTTTTCCTAAATGTCCATTTCCTCATGGTAACACGAGTAGATGAAACAGGATGACAAGTGTAGAAGCATAATGTGATTGTAGTACAGTCAACTAGAAACTTGTGTGATTGATGCCAGAGCCATCTTGGCACCAGTAAGGCTTTATTTAGGCCAAGTTTCTATCAGTGCCATTAACTTAAAGGAACATTTCAATCAAAACTTTAAGAATGCATCATAGTAGAGAATGAATGAGAACTTGGTGCATGTTACAATTTTTTTAGTTAACATATATGCCTAGGGTTTCTGACACCTTGATAGCTTGAATAACCAGTGTTTCCTCTATGAAGAATTGGTTTAAAAGAAACTACACGCCACTTTTCCCTGGTTTTCTTAAATTTAAGCCATTTTTGAGTTTCGAACATAAGTGTTATTCCAAGCTATTCTGAAATGAGCACATTTGGAAGTTTGCTTAATTTTTTAATAATTTTAATTAATAATTATAAAAAATTGTCAGGTCCTATCTTATTACTCAAAATTTCCTCCAAATACTAAATTTTGATATGGGAATGTTTAGATAGTATATTCTGCAAAATGCCAACTACCTACTTGTTTTTTAGTCCCTGCAAAACTTCATTTCTACTCAGTGATGCCGTTCTGTCTGAAAACAGCTAATATGTATTGAGCTACTTCTGCAAACCAGTCTCACTTTACTTAATGATCACAAATCCATGGATTAGGTATGGTAATTATTCCATTTTAAAGATATGCAAATGAGGCTCAGAGATGCTGACTAAGTTGTCCAGGGTCTCAGAGTTAGGATGTAGCTAGTCTGACTCTAGAACAAAGAGCTGAGCTCTCTTCCTGAACTAATCTGCAGCCTTTTAACCTTTCTGTGTTTCCTCCTGGCATCTGCCCTGTTTCCTTTCTGAGTTCTGTTTTGAGAAGTAATGAACTAAAACTATTTTTTGGGAGGAATAACTTCCTGATTAAGGGAACAACTAAAAATAAATCCCCCCATCGACAGTCCCATGATGAGCCAGCACATATTTCCTGTGCAGCATCATTAACTGTCCTCCCTTCCTGAAGCCACAGCTCAGGATGCTACTGTTTCAACACCAATGAACATGCAAGCGAAAAAGCACTTTAACAGATGTTATTACAAATGTATATTGCTGTAATTTTCAATGAAATAAATCCCACTAGGGCCTTTCCATACATGTGCTTCTCTTTGATTTATTATCACCAACCACCTTGAAATTTTTGATAAGTCCCTGAGTTAGAAATAATCTCTGGGTTGAGCTCCTGTAGCTAAGTGGAGTATGTATACTGTGTATTGGGGCAGAAGGCTGAGCTCCACTGGTATCTTCCCATCACCCTCAGCATGAAATACAACACTTCACATACTGTGTTCTTAGATCCCAATGAATAAGCAGACTGTAGGCTCTTTTTAGGAGCGTACAAAATCGCTTGTGACTAGAAAAACATGAAAAGGAAACTGAAAAATGGAAAAGACCAAATTAAAGTAAGTGTCTGCACACTGAAACATTCAGCCTTGTTAATTTTTAAATTTAGTACTTATAAAATTTAATTACATATGAAAACAATTTATGGTTTATATTTTTTCTTAGCATGTGAAATGATTGCTTAGAAATCATAGCTCATTATAAATTAACTGTCTTAATTACAGTCTCTGAAATCATTTTGCTTATTTTTTCTCTTGCTTATTATCTGTCTCTTTTTACTAGAATATAACCTCTATACAGGCAGGGGACATGTCTTTCTTTTATGTTTTTGCCTAAAATAGGTCTAATGTATTTATGATAGACTAGAGGCCTGGTGCATGAATTCATGCATGGGTGGGGTCTGGCCGGCCCGCCCCAATGGGGGCCCATTGGTCTGGGCTGGTGTGGGGGAGGGGCCATGCGCAGTTGGCCAGCCGGCCCCACCCTTGATCGGGGTGTTGGGGGCCAATCAGGGGCCGGGCCAGCCAGGGGGGTGGTGGGGGCAATCAAGGCCCAGATCAGGCCAGTTGGCTGCTGCAGTGTACGTCATAGCCACTGGTTGTTCTGCCGTTCCAGTCGCTGGGCATCTATCTATCTATCTATCTATCTATCTACATACATACACACACACACACACACACACACACAAATAATAAAAGAGAAACATACGAATTGGTCATCACTCTGCTATGCCCACCAGCCAATCAGAGCGACTATGCAAATTAACTCAACAAAGATGGTGGTTAATTTGCATATGAAGACAGTGTAGAAGGAAGCCAAGCGCTGCAGAAGGGAGTGAAGCTGCAG
>NW_005366679.1:1580001-1596183 GCF_000412655.1 Myotis brandtii | reverse complement strand
TATGTATGTATATATACACTCAGCAAATATTTGTTGATAAATGAAACTAGTACACACACATACACATACATCAGTTACTATAAGGTATTCTATACTTAGGAGGCAATATATGCCTATTAAGGAGGCGGCGATTAGATAAGCTTGTATCAGAAAAGGAAGACCCTGAAAAGAATAGGGATGCGATTTATGAGGGATTTTAGCACACCTCCCTCCAAATCAGGATGACCTATTAACTCCACAGTGTCATGCATCACAAAGGGCCAGGGAGTCTGAGTGACAGTCATATGTTCTTTTATACAAGCACATAGTTACTAGTGTTTTGTACCATTTGGGGTTAATTCTGACAATTTAATGACGCCATGAGTATTGCATGTAAATGAGTCCACTCCTGGTGGGGCATAAGCAATAAGGTTCCAGCATGGAACAGGCTGAACTTTGAAGGACAGGCTAATGAGAACACTGTTTAAACAATGAAAACAATAACTCTTGTGGCAACAAGGCAGACCCCAAAAGGGTGGCCAAATCCAGAGTATTGTCACAGTATACACACAAGCAGCTTGTTTGCCTGCCTCCTTGTCCAGACAGCAACCTCTGCTTTCTCAAGTCTCTTCCTTACTGGCCCTGGCACTTTCACACTGCTGTGATCTTCAGAGCTAACCTTTCTTTCAAGTTCATGTTCTGAACCAAATCTTTTACTCAACTATGTCCATTGAATCAAGGTTCTAGTTTGCTGAGAACGTTCTTATTTTCCCCCTACCTTCCTCTTCCACACACAGCCCCAGAATACCTTCTACTACTTAAGAAGAATTACCTCTAGAACTGTCCTCCAGAGATGGTATTTCCCAGCAGAGATAGCCTTCAGAGAAGATATAATGTACTTTCAGACTTGGGGAAGAAAGCCATATGATAGGTAGGGTATTTTTAGGTGCTACTATATATATATATTTCAAGTGTGTTCCTAAAAATACAACATAAAATTTTAATTTGGAATATCCATAGGATAAGCCCATTTGAAAATGTTAGGTTAGAATTTGACAGCACTGAGACATAACTTAAAACGTGAGCTCAAGATTTGGAAGAATTTAGTTCAAGTGATTGATTTAAATCTTTGGGGAGTGAAAGAAGCTTAGAATTTAAGTAAAATGTAAAGAAACATTCATTAGTTTTAGATTATTTGATTTTTTAATCCTAAAAGATTTTATTTAGGTTTTTGTTTTTCACTATGTTAGACTATGTTTCTGAGCTTTAATCAGATTTTTAGATGAAAATAACTTTTATTTGTATTCAATAACTAAATTTCTTCCTGAAAAAAGATGTTATTGACATTGATTGTTCCATATGAATATACTTAAAAAAACACACCAGAAAAAGAGTAATAGCAAGATTATGTCTGGAAAAAATGTTTAAATGATTAGTGACTTGGAGGAATATTTTATGTAAATTAACTCAAGTTGCCTATGGGCAAGAAATAAAATTGGGCAGTTGAAAATTTCCCAGAGGATGAGTGTGGAAAATCTTTTATAATGTCATTTTTTAAAACTAACAAGTGGGTGGATGGATAATAATAAAACACATGTCTTGGTAAACTCTTTTAGAATTATTCCAATTTTTAGTAGGGGTGATTGTAGGGTTTGCTGTGATTTGGGGATTGTAGCCCTTTAAATAGTTTCAATAATGATTTGGTTATAATGCTTCATTCCCTATTGCTCTGTATTAAAATATACATTTTCAGTGTTCAAACTGCATCTTGGTCCATCGGCTCTTAAAATGGCAGGTATCCTGTCCAACTTGATGAACACATAGCAACTGATAATCTTTATAGGAGAATCATATGTGAAAAGGAGGAAAAATAATTTTTTATTACTTCTGGAACTGTTGGCAAGGATGGTGGAATGAATTCATTGAGGCAGGAGAGCTGATTTTGACCTTGACTCTATCAGGAATTCTGGGAAACCTTGGGAAGGCACTTAGTCTCTCTGGGCTTTGTTGTAAAATGAACATGCTCCTCTTAACCTACTACATCATAGTAAAAACTAGGTTCTATACATCGTGAAGAAAACCCAAAATATGTCACTTTGGCATATTGAATATTTTGAATTAAAGACACAAGAAACAGCAGGTGCAAGAAAGACACTCTGACCCTCCTTTTTCTCCCAGAAAGCAAGAGCTAAAGCTCTCAAGTGAAATGTAGCCTTCCTGTACCAGAGGAAGAAAGACATTCTTATCACCAGAGATGGGGAATGTGGGACTGAGGAATCTGTACAAAAAAACCTTGTTAAACCAACCTTTATCTTCCCAGTTACTCCTTCATTGTTTACCTCCCTTAGCTCAAACGCCTTTGTCTTGTCAGTTGTTCACAAATTTATTATTTATTTGTCTAAAAGGTATAAAAGCTTCCTGTTCTAGTTACTTCTTTGGGTCTTATTCTCTTTAGAAGTTCCCATGCACATGTGAAAATTTAATAAAATGTGTATGCTTTCCTCCTGTTGAAACATTTTATGTCAATTTGATTCTTAGCAAAACTGGAGACTTTAAGAGGATAGAGAACATTTTCCTGCTATATAAACATAATGCCTTGAAAAATAAAAATGCCATTAAACCAAATTAAGTTATGAAGTTGAACCACATGGAATTGCCATTTTTACAAGTGACAAAGGTCAAATACAGGCAATTCTATAAATGAGGTTTTGAGTGTATCAGAACCAAATATTTTAGTTTTGATAAACTCTATATCCATTAATATCTTTATTTTTATTGCTTAAAATATTACAAAGAGTAGTACATGTGTCTCCTTTTTTTCCCCCTTGACCTTCCCCCAGTGCAGTGGTACTGGGCAAGATATTATATTTAGGAATTTGGTAAAATGCTTTTATTTATTTTTATTTTTTTAATTTATTTTTCAAAATATATTTTATTGATTTTTTACAGAGAGGAAGGGAGAGGGATAGAGAGTTAGAAACATCGATCAGCTGCCTCCTGCACACTCCCTACTGGGGATGTGCCCGCAACCAAGGTACATGCCCTTGACCGGAATCGGACCTGGGACCCTTGAGTCCGCAGGCTGATGCTCTATCCACTGAGCCAAACCGGTCAGGGCTAAAATGTGTTTAATAACTGCTGTATCAGCAAACAGTAATGATGGAACACCTATTTTATGCTAGACCTTGTCCTGAATACTGAGGATACAAAATGAATGAGACACAGTTTTTGACCTTAAGGAATCTGACTAAAGAAGTGCTAATATTAAAATAAGAGGGTGTCCCCAAAAATCGATACACACTTTGAATAATTATTAATTCCAGTAGGTTAAATCTGAAAAGAAATACACATCAGTTGAGCTATCAGGTGTTAAAGTTTGTATGCATTTTTGGGGACACCCTAGATATCAGAAACTTTTAAGAATCAAGTTAAGGATGGCTTTGTGAAAGATCTAATTTTAATCTGAATTCCACCAATTTGATCTCTTCCATTTGGCTTCTGCAGTGCCCCTGAGGGGGCTCCTCCCACAGGGCTCAGTGCGGAGGGGGCCCAAGAAGCAGGGGAGTTGGGCAGTTAAAGGGCATCTTCCCAGCACAGAGCCTCTACAGCTGAGCTAAGTCCAACTGGGACAACTCAGGCATTTCTCTCTGTATTGTTACCCTTGAGGACTCCCAGCACTACTTCCAGTTCTCTTTCCACAGCCTCTGGAAGTAAACCCCTAGTACAGGCCTGGAAATGACTCAGGCACTAGGAGTAACCCCAGGGTTCCTCAGGCAGTTCGTATAATTGCCAACTCAGGGACTGTCAGTTTAATTACTCCCGTGGGTTTTTCCTGCTGTGACTTAGATGAAGGAAGGCAGATACTCAAATTCTTTCATCAGTTTTCAAGGGTGGGAGAAACGTGATATGGAATGTTATATTACTGACATGACTAATTGGAAAAATTTACTAGTCAATTTTATTCTAAAAAGTCAAACAGCCCAATGTTGCCTCTCATGTTCTTTAGTATCAATCAGTGAAATTGGTAGGGGGTTTTAGATGTTCCTTTGAAAAAAACACACAGACACACACACTAAAATATTTGATCACTTTGATTTATACTCACAGATATATGTTAAGTGTCAGAGATTCAGATGATCTGATAGAAGGGGTTTCTTTTCATTTGCTTATTTGTACAAAGAGGAAGAGGTTTATAACATTTGTTTTTAAATTCACCACAACGCGGCACTCTAGTAATTTCTATATCTCTGGATACTTCTAGTTGATGGAGATGCCTTCAAAATATTGGACTTTTAGCCAGAATTCTCTGCCTGAAAATGTGAGTCATTCTCAAATCCCACTTACAAAGTCATTGAAGATCCAGTTAGTTAAGTATATGTTGTTTCCCTGTGCTTTGCGTTAAATGCAAGGGCAAAAACAAAATATATTTGCTTTACTCCTTAATCATTACCTTATTTTGTTTCTTTCTTGAGGGCAGTCAGGAATAAGAAAAATAAAAATCTTACTCTAATGACCATGGAAACAAACCTAAACATAACAAATATGTGAATATAGAGTTGTGGTATGGAGCAATCCTTTTTGTTCATGGAATATATTAAAATACACAGAGAGAGAATATTTTTTTTCAAGTATAGAAAAATACAGCAATTTTACTCTAGGGATTCTGATGGATTCTCACCAGATGACTTTGTTTCCTGACACGGTTTGCAGGCTCAAAGTAGTGGGCTCTTCATGGTCTATAGACTTGGGATCATTTATCACACATTCAAGGGAGAATTAATTATGAAAGGCTGGAAAGTGCCAACCCACTTCTCCACCAAGACACATATGAAAGTTTAACTTACTGCCGCTTTAACTAAACCTAAAATGAAACAAATTAAGGCCGGGGGAAAAAAAAGGTAGATATATGTAATACTCTTTGTAATACTTTAAGCAATAAAACAAAATTTAAAAAAAAAGAACGTGTCATGTTTTGATTCTAACTTAGTAAAGACTTGACCCCAAAATTAAGACTAACCAACAGTAGTAGTCAAATGTTCCTTTCCTGACACTGTTAACCTCGTTGCAAAGGAATTTCATATCTCCCCTTTTACTTTCCACTCATATTTATATTTGTATAAAACTAAGAAGATGAGGAAGAAATCGACAGAGGAACATTCAGAATAAGTTTTTCTCAGCTTCTAGAATTTCAGCTTAATTTCCACTTGTAGTTACACAACAAAAAAGAATGAAATGGCCAGTATTTGCCAAACCAGGACAATTACTAGGCATTACCCAAACACTACACTTATAGGAGGTGCCAACTATACAAGAACTAAAGCAAAACAAAACAGAAATAAAATAGGTATATGGGTTGACAAAATAAAATGTAAGGAAATTGGATTTGAAAGACAGACATACTTGTCCACACCATTAGTAAGCTGTCCTTCACAATTCCCATGGTTGCATGTGAACTACAAGTTTACCAGACCAGGCCTGTTCCTTTTTGACATGAAGCTAGGAGATACTCTGTAATTTCTGGCATGTTCCTCTTGATTTATTGCCAACATACTGTGACTAAGTGTAGGCCTGTGCTACATTTGCAACATCTGGTTTTAAAAGCTTGTAAAATTCCATTTATTTTGAGTATTCATATATTCAACTGTTCTCCACCACTTGAACATTTTTATTACTCTTGATTTTTCCACATTCAAGATTCTAAACTTTTACTCTAACCTTTCTCCTCCTGTGCTTCATTTGCTCTTCACATCAAGTATGGCCTTTGGTCCTTAAACATAATTTTATTTTCCAATGTATCTCCTGATGATTTTCACTTCTACCTTGACTGGATTCAATGGAGAGTTTGCCCTTACACTACCATGGTCCTCTGACCTTCCATCATATCTGCTTTTCCAGTCTCCAAGCCCAGGCTTCCTACTTTTTCCAGCAGAGTTTCACAGAAAGCAAATGATTCATGGGGATATAAAGTACAGCATAAGGAATATAGTCAATAATATTGTAATAACTATGTATGGTGTCAGTTGGGTACTAAACTTATAGGGGTAGTCATTTAATAAGTTATATAGAAGCTTAATCACTACATAGTACACCTGAAACTAATATAACATTGTATGTCAACTATAACTAAAACTTAAAAAATATTTTAAATAAAGAAAGCAAATGGTTACTGATGTCAGGTAGATTTTAATCACATTTTAGTTTACTATTAACTAGTTTTTTCTCTGAAACACATGCTTTAACTTCTCTAAACCTATCACCTACTCTAAAACATGAAGAAAGTAATACCTGTCCCCAGAGCGAATATGTAGTTTAAATGAGAGACACATAAAAAGTGCTTTCATAATAACACATGCTGTAGGCACTCAGTGATAGTCTTCCTTCTTTAACTTTACTCCACATCTGATGGATGTTGCTAGAGCATGTGCAGACTTAATCACATAAATTCTTGCCATCTAATCATATACCTTTATTCATTTCTTCTTTACTCTTGTTTTAGTCAGGGGTTCTGGTTACCAGCAACAGAGTCCACCCAACAGAATACACCCCGTCCACTCTAGCTTGCTTCCTCCCTCCTTCTCTCCCTCCCTCCCTCCCTCCCTCTTTCTCTTCTTTCCTTCCTTCCTCTACTCCCTCCCTCTCTTCCTGCCTCTCTCACTACATATAACATAAATAAAGCCCAATGAATGTGAAACTTTCTGTATCCAGCACCCCAATCAAGACATAGAACTTTTACAGAAGCCCAGACCACTATTCTGTCTTCTGTCACAGAGATTAGTGTTGTCTATTTTTTAGTTTTGCTATTCTTAAACTTCATATACACGGAATCTTCTGGTAAGTATTCTTGTGTTTCTGTATTCTTTTGCTCAACAATGTCAGTGAGATGCAAGTTGTTATGTGTGGCAGTAGTTTGTTTTTTTGGTATGTGGTATTCTAATGTATAAACATACATCAATTTATCCATTCTCTTTTTAATGAGTTGTGTTGGTTTTTGGTTATTATGAATAGAGCTGCTATAAATATGTTTACAAGTCTTTTGGTAGATATATATGCACTCATTTCTACTGTGTATACAATCGTCCCCCTTATCCACAGATGGTACATTCCGGGAACCCTCTTGGATGCCTGAAACCCCAGACAGTATCAAACGTTATATATATTACTAGAGGCCCGATGCACGACATTCGTGCAAGAGTTGGCCTTACTTTCCCTGGCTGCGGGCACCGGCTTCCCTCTGGCACCCAGGACCAGGGCTTCCCTCCAGCTACCAGCAGGCAGGCACCCAGGACCCGGGCTTCCCTCGCAGCCACAGATTTGTCTGGAAGGAGGTCCGGTCTAATTAGCATATTATGCTTTTATTATTATAGATATTTTTTCTTTAAATACATACCTATGATACAGTTTAATTTATGCATTAGGCATAGTAAGAGATTAACAACAAATAATAAAATGAACAACTATGACATATTCTGTATCAGCTCACGGATTCATGGACAAACAGTTGCTAAGGCTCAACTTTCAGGAACATCTTCCGGAGCCACACCGTGGAATTGGCCTCCGTCGGGCATTGTTGCTCCAGCTGAACCAGAACCATGCTGCCTCTGGTGCAATAAGAAGCCTCTGTCATGTCACCAACCTCAGAAACGCCCTGTGGGGGTGACAGGAGCCTCACCTGACTGCTCTGTGTGGTGGAGGGGGATCTCAGAGACCAACTTCTTAAAAGAAAAAAGTCTTTCTGCCAGTCTTTCTCTTTTAGCTTCACCTCACATCTCATGCCTCAGAACTACCCCGTATTTTATATTCCCAAGACTTACTGTAATGAAACAATATGGGTACCTCTTAGTTCTATCATCACCAGATTATGTTTCAATTTTCTCCAGATTTCTATGGGTACCTCTTAGTTCTATCATCACCAGATTATGTTTCAATTTTCTCCAGATTTCTAAGTCAGTTACTATCTACCCATCTGCTTGTGAGCTTTCAAATGTTTGCTAAAATCTCTGATCGCCTCTTTATTCTCCTCTCTACTTACCTTTACTCTTGTATGTTATTGCCTTCTTCATTCCTTTATTGTCGTTAGATGAGGATTCAGGGTGGAAATTTCCTATGTACAGTTTACTATTTTTAAGCAGAAGTCTTATTACTGAATTTCTCAAAATGCTGCTCCAAGTGTTTTTATTATTTCTAAATTTCTTTCTAATCTTCGCTCTATCCCAAGCCTAACAGATGGTCTCAACTTCTATTATCTTTGTTTACTTCTTATCCATCTCAAAACTTCTCTGCATTGTTATCACTTATATGGATGTGGCCAATTGAAAAGAATTATCTGTCCTCTCCAAGGCTAATCCTTTTGTTCATAGCTGTATCTCCCCCACAACCCCAACTCAAATCACTGTGTAAACACCAACATTCCCTCTGGTCTCTCTCAGGATCCCCATTTTGGTGTTTCCGGATGCCTGATTAATTTCTCCACTTAAATGCCATGCCAAAATCTCTACTTTATGTCTGAAACTAATCTTTTGACCCTGCAAGTAAGTTTTTCTTTTTTACATCCTTATTTGAACCCCCATTCTCAGAAATTCAGACTTTTCAGAATATGTCCGATTGGTGAATCAGATTAATTACTTAAAGAGCCCTAAAAATAGCTATGATCATTAAAGCATGGTCCTTCCTCTTTCTAAAAGAACTGTCTGGAAAAATAATTTTAAACACTCAGATATGTTCTACACTTGTCCCCGGAAGAAAACTTAGTGATAATTTAGTCCTATGAAGAGAAAGCTTATTTTTTCTCCTTAGTGTTAAATTCTCTGAATTATAATTATGAAGCTAATGCTAAATCATTATTTTATGAGAAAATAAGATCTTCTTAGCTTACAAGATTATAGAATGCATTGAAAAACTGTTTACAGAACTAAGAACTACATATTTTCCCAAGAATTGCTGCTCTCTCTAAATCTAGTAGAAATTGCATACATAAGTAAAAATTATTTTTTACTCAAATGTGTCTAACTTTTAAACACAGAATTATTTTTTAAAGTGATGACACATGACATAATACATTTGCCAATTTTCATTTTCTTTTCACTCTCCTCAACAGCCATATATGTCATGTGGTTATTTCAGAGCCCATAAAATCCTAAGAGGGAGGCCCAGACACCAGGGAATGTTGAAGTTGGTGACCTGGAACCGTGACGCACGATTTCAGATGTTAGAAGGCTCCATTCTCTGGCTACCGCCTGCTGAGCCCCCATATCACTTCTCAGTCAGTTTATGCCGTCTCTGCTCTTTCCAATTTCCTACTGATCTCAGGGATTAAACTTTATCTTAATTCTTTCTTAAATCTTCCCTGGGGCTTTCATCTCTTACCCTCTTTTCTGTTTCCTTTTTCACCACACTGTAAAAGGCAGAGGATCTCCTACATTTTAAGGATCTTATGGGTAATTACTAAAGAAAAAAAAGATACATGACGACAGAAATATCACACACACACACACACACACACACACACACACACACACACACACTTACACTTGTCAGAGTCATTGAGGTAAAATGTGAGAGAGAGTAACTTGCAAGGTGCCTTGACAAAAACAAGCCTTCATCAAATGCCAAAGGGAAGCTGTTTATGTTGTGCCATTTTTGGGCATGAAAACCTTAAATCTAATAATCAAATAGAATCCATCTGATTAAGCAATATATATTTCATAATAATTGAAGAAGTTCTTTCGTTCTGGACTTGTAAAAGAAAAGGATTTTTTGAGAATAACCAAATTCACACCCTGTAACAAGAATTGTATGCTGTTTAATAATGATGGTCAACCTATGAATGGTCAAGGGTGTATGTGTTTATAATAGCTATCACCCAGTAAATCCTTATTATTTCAGGAATTATACTAAGTGATGATGGTCTTCCCCACAAACAACCAACACCATACCTGTCCCCTCACTCTTAGTGGATGATCTTCACAGAGAAAATACAAACCACCTTGATTTTCTACTATTGAACCTATACATTTCCGTGAACCTGCACACATCAGTTTTTTATTCCTTCCTATTACACTTGAGAAGGTGTTCCTCATTTTGAGTCCAATTCAATAGTATTCTGGTAAATGTTTTAACAACCAGGTTTTTAAAAAAATATATTTTATTGATTTTTTACAGAGAGGAAGGGAGAGGAATAGAGAGTTAGAAACATCGATGAGAGAGAAGCATCGATCAGCTGCCTCCTGCACACCCCCTACTGAGGATGTGCCCGCAACCAAGGTACATGCCCTTGACCGGAATCAAACCTGGGACCCTTTAGTCCGCAGGCTGACGCTCTATCCACTGAGCCAAACCGGTCAGGGCACAACCAGGTTTTTAAAAAAGAAAAAAAAGCCCTGGCTGGTTTGGCTCAGTGGATAGAGCATCGGCCTGTGGACTGAGGGTGCCAGGTTTGATTCTGGTCAAGGGTACATGCCTGGATTGTGGGCCTGATCCCCAGTGGGGATTGTGCAGGCGGTAGCTGATCAATGATTCTTTCTCATCATTGATGTTTCTCTCTCTCCCTCTCCCTTCCTCTCTGAAACCAAAAAAAAAGAAAAAAAAAAGAATGAAAATCCTGATTTGTATTATTTGTTGGTTTCTGTGGTCTCCCTCCACATCAGCCAAAGTGGTCTTCAAAACCTCAGTTCTAATTATGTCTTTCTCTCATGGATCTTCAACTATTGATCAAAAGTCTGAAGCTGGCCAAGACCCTATTCTGATCTCCTGTTTTATTTGGGCACGCACTGTCCCTTGCTTTCTCTTTATCAGGTAGAGATTTTTCTTAAAAGTGACATTCTCCCTCCCACTGCTAAGCCTTTGTGCATCCCGGGTCTTCTTCCTGGCACACTTATCCTCACCTGTGTGACCGCTTTACTTAGTCCTTAGTCATATTTTACATGTCAATACCCACATCACTACTTCTGGAAATGCTCCCAATGAGTGAATAGGTAGAAAAAGCAAGGAAGGGCTTTAGGATGAAGTAGAATCTGTTCCTGTTTGGAGTAAACTGAAAATAGATCCCTCATTTGTGAGGAGCCCTGGCCCTTTCTCGGTTAACACCATTGAACATCTCCAGGAGGCTGTGGAAGTGGGCATTGCTGTTAAACAATTTCCTAATAACTGTCATGTGGATTACAATACTAGTTCCAACTAATGTTTATTTTACATGACAAAAGTCCCTGATTCTTATGTGGGCAAATATCTTAACACTTTTAAACCAAGGGAACTGGAATAACATGAGAGTGGCTACTCTTTTTACTGATCTTTTCCTTCAGACTGAGCTGTAATCAAACAAATATTTTATATCATATTTCTATGCCTGATATGACTCACCTTGTTTCCTGGGCCTGGAATGCTCTCCTTTCCAAACCCCTTCCCTCTGTGCCTCTGCTCACATCAGACTTGCACATATTTTGGGTTTTCCAGTTCTATTCATCTTCACTTTTTCCTTGGAAAATGTTTCGCATTCTAGGTCCCAAGCTTCCTCCTATCTTAGTAATTCTTAACTAAGAGTGCACATTTTGTCCACCTCTCTTTTGGTATATATACTTGTATTTTAGTCTTATGAATATAAGCTTGATCTTTATTATTCTGTGAGGCCCCTGGAGCTATCTATGTTTGATTTTTAAGAATTCCTCACTGTATCTCAAAGGAGGCAATCAATTAGTATTTAATAAATTCATAATTAAATTAATAAACAAAAGGTATTGGTGACCAGTGAGGATCCAAGGGCCACACAGGAGCCAGAGATTAAGTAAATAGATGATAGACACATAGATAGGTAGATAGATAGATAAAAAAAGGTAATGGATTAAAAGTCAAATGAAGAAGCCAAGAGGAAAAAAACAGAGAGAAATCCCCAAGAAAGGAAATCTTGAGATTAAAGCTCAAAATAAGGTGATTCAGTTCAATAACTGAAATGATAGGAATTTCAAAATCATGGGCAAGTTAAAACTGGTGACTCATGTGCTGAGTGATGAAACCTCCATGTTCAAAAGAAGGGAGTTGGTTTGAATTATTATATTATTTTAGGTGGTTTTCCTTTTCTAATGTAAAGCAGGAAAATGGTGTGTCCTTTGAATGGGAAGGTGACTGGAAAGATATGAAGGGATATTTCAGCAGTGAAATCTATCTTGGCAAGTGGAATGATAGACTGAAAAGAAGAAGCTAAAGTAGAGGTAAGAATTTTTTCAAATTGCTTAAGGATAAATGTGAACAATCTCTCAGAAAGTTTTACGTCCCAAAGAAAGAGAGGGTATAAAATATTGAATGGAAGCCTAGAGAGGCAGAAAGAGTAGGGACAACAAGAAATAAAACTTAAAACTATTCTGTGAATCTTTAGAATTTATATATTATCCTCCATCTGTATTTTTTGGTGTAATGTAGTCAAAAATTTCTGGTTGACTGAATTTAACTTTCATTCTGATGTGCTGATATTGTGTAGGTGCAGTTAAAAAAATCCACTGAAAACAATACAAAATATACTTTTAAAACCACTCACCATTTCTTATACGTTTTCCTTTTTATTACTCTAGTCACTTTGGACAAAAGGTATTAAAAGTTAGACAATTTATACTTCAGATGACTGTAACCACATCATTCAATCTTTCAGTTCTTACATTCAAAGAGTCAAGGGAGATAAAGATCTTTATTTGACATCAAGGCATACCGATTTTCAATACCTCAGTTCACACTAATACATTTTATGCATGAGCTCATCTCCTCTTTCACATTATGTGCATTCCTTACTGCTTGTAAAAGTTTTTCAACACAAGACTCATTGTATTCTATCACTCTTACATTCTAGAAGTCAGGCACCCAAATAATAATGATCTCATAGTTGATGAATCAAGTCTTAGATGTAATATGAAAAGGGCAGATTATTGCTAGAAGAATTAGAAAACATAAAATGCAGTGGTATTTTGAATTATATATGCACAAACAAAAGAGAAACTCAATTTGTACAATATCCATGATCATACATAGGAATGTCTTTCTTTTCCATGAAGGCAGCCTTAATAGCATTCATATTATTTATTTATCAAAGTGAAAATTAAAAGCATTAAGTATAAGCCAACTAACTGCAGTGATTATTGGAAAAAATATTCTAAATTGCTAACTACTTTTCAGAAAACAAGAAAGCTTTGGTGATAGCTTGGCATTCTATCCAGTTGTATAGAATAGCGTATGAATCTTTTAAATGTCAGGAGATAATGAGAATAGCTCCAGAAATACTTTTCTCAGTCTATAACAAACATTATTTTTGTAAAGCATTCTAAAATTTGTTACCTAGCACCAAAGAATTTTTATTTATCTTTTATTTCAGTAATCTTAGGCTATGCCTCTCTCTCTCTCTCTCTCTCTCTCTCTCTCCTTCCTCCTCCCCTCCCCCCTTTTTTCATTTTGTAGGCAGAGAAGTTAAACATAAACATTATCTTATAGTATCAACACAAATAACTTCTAGCATTATCTGAGACTTCTTAGAGAAATAATTTCCAGAATGTATATCATATTGAAAGTACCATGGAATCAGTGGGACTTAATCATTATTGTATAGCAGTAAATGTTTTTCATCAGGGTGCAGCGGTCATGTGAATTAGTCATTTTGGATAATTGTTCTTACTGAGGATTAGTGGTGGAATTGAATGCACATGGGCAGCACATTGTCCAGGCTGAAAACTTTCTAAAATGACTGTTGTTTTATGAGTGGTTTTTATATTATGCCAGACCCCAATTATTTTGTTTTTAATTTTAATTTTTCCCCAAAATTATATATGCACATAACTTAAGAGTAGAAGAATTGTACAAAGTTTGTTAACAAAACAACAAGGTCTACTCTTTTTCTTTCTTTTCTTTTCCCCTTATGCAACCCTTTTACCACCTTTAGCCGACTCTCCTGGTATCATGTGTCTAAACAACATACTTTTAACTGTTACTCCTTGATTTTTCAGTTTTAGCCATTATCTGTTGAATTTTCCTTATGTGTGACAAGGATTGAGCTATCTTCTTTCCCCCATTCCTCCCCATTCTCCCCAAAGGTAATTTTGCTTCCATGGATATTCAACATTTATATTACTGTAACTATGAAATGCAGTTCACAGCTGAGCCATGTAGTCAATTATTACTTTTTCTTTTTCTACACAACCATTTGTTTTCATTGGAGTCAATGATCATTTCTTACCTTCTTTTTCTTCATTTCCTAATGTACTTATTGTTAATTCAATCTCAAATCTTTTTGGCAAATTTTTCCCACAAAGAACCATAAATCTTATAGACTTGTAGTCCTTTAAGACCTGTGGTTCCTGTCACAACTACTCAACTCTGCTATTGTAGATTTGACCCCCTTGGCTGTAGTTTGTCAACCTCTGGTCTAAATCATTTCTCAAGATGTTTGGTTGCCTCAGGTAGTCATCAATTTTCTCTTTTTTTTTTCTCCAGAGACATTTCTCATTAGGGCTCCTAGATTTCTCTGTACACCTGTGTCCTAGATGCCATCCTGATGTCTCCTTCACCATCATTACTGGGATTTCCTTTGTCTCTTCTCTTTTTATTGGATCTTCAGTTTCATGTCTTTTCTTTTTCTTGGCTAACTCCTTTTTCTTTTATTTACTGGAAAGTCATTTCCAGAAGCTTTTAGAGAAAGTGTTCATAGGAGATAATGCAGATTATTTCTTAAGGATTCACTGTGATGTTAATTGTTTTTTGTTTGCTTTTAGCCATCCTTTCCATCGGACTTACCAGAATTTGACCAAGAAAAGCTAAATAAATCTCATTTTATTTTGCTTATTTTTAAATAAGATTAGGAAACAAAAAAATTAAACTTATGTCTGTGTCTTGTAATAACAACACTTCACTGACTCATTATAGTTTTCTTTTTTTTCTTCAAATAAAACCATCTAGGAAGTGGAAATGAAATCCTGGAAAGGAATACGGGGATGGCAGTGCATAAAAAGCGGGGTGGAATTAAATTAACAGAGATTTGTTCTTCTCTTAGTCCTCTGGTAGCTCCAAAATGACCTTCACTATGATTCCCATTTTTTTAATATTTGCTTTTTATTGATTTCAGAGAGGAAGGGAGAGGGAGAAAGAGAGATATAAACATCAATGATGAGAGAATCATTGATCAGTACCCCATTAGGGATTGAGCCCGCAACCCGGGTATGTGCCCTGACGGGAATCAAACTGTGACCTCCTGGTTCATAGGTCGACACTTAACTGCTGAGTCACTCCGGCTGGGCTGATTCCCATTTAAATGGTGGACTAGATATCCCATATTATAATTGTGCTGTGAGTTTCAGGGAATTAATATTGATGTTTCATACAAATGTTTCACCTGAACAGATGGGATTAGCTGTGCATTTTTTAGTTTTTCTTAAGAAATAAATGTACTAAATTGAAATTTATTCACATCACTTAGAGTAATTGTTGATTATAGGATTGAATATATTTGAAAGAATTTGATTTTCTATAAATAAGAAAAAATCAAATTCTTAGATATATTAAACGAAAATATATCAAATTAAAAATAATTTTGTGGCAATTAAATTAGAAAATCAACAGATGAACATTTGGTATTATTGATGCTAATGAAGCCTAGTTTGTAAAGTATTTTTAAGAGAGCTTTGGTGTTCCCAGGATATCTGCTAAGAGACATGTTCACAACATGCACCGATTAGACAGGAACTAGGTATATTTCTGAGCTCCAGTATTCTGTACTAACATACTTGGTGGTTTATTTAAATACAGAACCAAGTGGAAAGACAGAGCTCCTGAGGATGATAAATGGTTTCAACTTTGATCATTGTGTCCTTGAAAGGTTTCTTCTTTCTTAGTGTTATTTTTATACTAGAGGCCCGGTGCACGAAATTCATGCACAGGTAAGGTCCCTAGGCCTGGCTGGCGATCAGGGCTGATCTGTGGAGCAACTCATGGGGTGATTGGGGGGCTCCTGCTGGCACCTACCTTGGCTGGTCTGGCCCCACTTGCTCGCCAGCCCCACGCCCCGTTGCCATCGCCAGTCACCTCCCTCTGCGGGGCGACCTGCCGGGCGATTGGGGGGCCCTCCGCTGACACCCGCATTGGCTGGCCTGGGGCCTGTGGGTTAGGGGAAGCTCCTGCATTGAGCGTCTTCCCCCTGGTGGCCAGTGCATGTCATAGCAACTGGTCGTTCTGCTGGTCATT
>NW_005366679.1:1549850-1578504 GCF_000412655.1 Myotis brandtii | reverse complement strand
AGCAAGGAAGCCTCATGTTCGCTTCCAGCTGCCTGGCTGCCGGCCGCCATCTTGGTTGACAGTTAATTTGCATAAGGATATGCTGATTAGCCAATGGGAAGGGTAGCGGTCGTACGCTAATTACCATGTTTCTCTTTTATTAGTGTAGATTCTTTAACTTTAGGTAAAGCATGGGTGTGGATGTGTCCTGTGCTTATGGCTTTCCTATAGTAATTGCTCAATGTAATATTAATTAACAAGCCCCAAAGCAGTTGTGCTTATAAGTTAGAGCTATCTCACATTAGGGATTTTTGCCTTATATATTTTTAATTTATGCATTTCTATAAGGTTTGAAATTAGGTTTAATATCCATCTCTCTTCATGATTAAGAAAGCTAGGATGCTCACAAAAGCCTCAATGTTTAGCATATGTCCTTCCACTTTATTATTCTACATTTGAAAAATTTCTCCAGAAAGATTATTTTTAATCTGACTCATCCTTTTAGATGTAATTAACATAACTGGGTTCTATTTTGCAGTGTTATTAAATACATCATACTCAGTATACTAGGAGTATTCTGTTTAAAATAATAGTTTTAATTACTTTTAGGTGAAAAATCACTCTCCTATTTGGCAAATTATGGATATGATTGGATCATGTTTCTTAGGAAGTTGCAACTAACTTAGGGAGGTTGTCCAAAGAGTCATATTAAAATACATTGATAGAATCATAAATTTTAAGAATGTGGCTTTGAAAAATATAGCCTATTTCAAATGTGGAAATAAGTGAAGAGTACTCAAATAAGAACAAGTAAGGGCTATTTATTCAGAGGTTGTTATATAACAAGAAAGTCTGCCACCATCATTTGCATTTTGGCAGAAACTCAAAGGCAGGCAGGGGAGTGGAAAACCTTCATAGTGGGGAAAAGGGAACGCATCAGGAATGCCCTGATTGGAGATCTGTTGGTGCCAGCTAACTATATAGAAGTGGAGCATCTTATAAGATTGATTAGGGGAGCATATTTGACTTTATTTCATGGGTCCTAAGTTGGAAATTGGGGCAAAATGAGGGAAGCTGTTAGTTACTAATCAAGTCTGACTGTTTGGGGCCTATTGCTACAAAAGTCTGGTTTGCAGCAGGTTATGGGTTAGGGTTTTATTTTAATATGTGGTATGACAATTGTCTGCATATTCAGTCTCTCACAAGAAATCAGATATATCTGTTGTTCTATAAAAAATTACCAGTTATTCATAAGAACTAACTCAAAATTCAGGGTGATTTTCTAGTCATCATATTGTTCTATGATATTTACTCTTCTTATCAGTGAAGTAAAACATGGTTGATTTGCTCCCTTTTTTCCCAATTAAGAATTCTTTTAAAAAAAATGTATTTTTATTGATTTCAGAGAGGAAGGGAGAGGGAGAGATAGAAACATCAATGATGAGAGAGAATCATTGATAGGCTGCCTCCTGCATGCCCACACTGAGATCAAGCCCACAACCCGGGAATGTACCCTTGACCGGAATCGAATCTGGGACCCTTCAGTCTGCAGGCTGATACTCTATCCACTGGGTCAAATCAACTTAGGGCAAGAAGAATTCTTAACAACTATCTCAAGTAATTAGAGAATGGAAATCAATTTTTGATTCAGTAAAATCATGAATCAGTAAAATCACTTAATCATAAAAGACTTTTCCTTGCTTCTGAGAAAGGATGAGGATGACACTTTCATCTATTTCAAGGTTTGTAAACACAGCATGCTTTGAATTCCTTACAAGAAAATTTCTATTCTAGTGAATGAAACCAAGCAAAGGTCATTCTATAACACTTATATCATTTTGCTTTGACTCAAATGTTACCAATATAGTATTTTGCAAAGCAGAAATATATTTATTCTACAATTCCAAAATTTCCCCAAATACTACATTCTTGCCCCTGGATCTGAAAAATCTGTTGTGTTGTATATGGGTAAATAAAAAATCATACAGAAGAAAACAAAAATCATGTGTACAGGCAAAGTACAAGGATGGTAGTTCCACTTTCTTGAACTAGATCACTGTGACGTGACCGTTAGCAGTAATTAATAAGTGATAAACAGAACAATAAAGTGTCTCTGCAAGTAACCTTGCCAGACTCCCGATGTTGCTCTGACCCCGCCAATCAGTCAAGGTAATTAGGAGGATTAGACAGCCATTAATATCTTAATGCCTGTGAGACACATGGCATGTTATGAATAGTGTAGAGTTAAAGGGGGCTCTACTGAGGTGTGAATATCCTGAGGGCAGAAACCGACAGCAAAAAAGAAAATGCTTCCCGAACTGTCTCCCCCCTGGCTGCTGTTTGCACCTCTTTCAACTAATGTGCTATTAAAATGTATTGTATTAGTGACCCAAGGAAAGCATGAAAGTATTTCGGTTACTCAATTGCATCTTTTATACTGGAAGTTAAATGTGTAGTCTCTTTCTACATACTAGTAATGAGTATTCATTCAGGTAGCTTATAATTATAAGCAATACCAGTATCCATCTTGCCTTTGTAGCCTCTCCTTTTAACAACAATACATATATTTGTTTACGTGCATGCCTTTTTCTCTATGTAAATTACTAGCAACGAGAAATAAAGCCATTCTGCCCAGTACAATGTGGATAATTAATAATTAAACAATCAGAAGATATAACTTTCCAGTGCATTTTCAAGACATTATTGGGCTGATGTCTTAGGTAAAATCATTTCTGTTTTGAGTGTGGCAAATTCACATGAAAGAAATTCCGTTTTTGGTATTAGCTCCCAACTCTGAACTTTTCCACTAAATACAGACAAGGTGTTAATTAAGAGAACAGCCAATCCAAATGAATAATGGAGTGCTGAATAGAACGGGTAAGGGTTTGCCCTTCTTCGTCAAAGAGGTGCACTGTTGCTGAAGTCTCAATTCTAAAACTTTGACTACAGAAAAATGAGAGTATGAGGGGGGTATAAAGGGGTAGTGGGATCTCCATTAACTCATTCAACTTCTCCTAGTTAGTTTTTAAAAGCTGTCAGGCAATGCTTAATGAAAGGCTTTTCAGAAACAAGAAAGGAATAAAAGTCACAGTACTTAACTATTTCTTCAACTCAAAAGGGTGCCAAATAAATATTAAATGAGACTAGGTCATTTGTAAGGGCCCTTCTTCAGTACCCTGCATTAAGCAGCAGATTAAAAGAACCATCTGCCCGTTTCTCTGACACTCACCCAGGCTGAGTTAGCTCAGATACCACAGCCCAGAGGGAGGCCTGGTGGGAGGGCAAGGAGTAGATGCATTCCATTGAGCAAGTGGGTGTCCGTGGTCCCTCCAAAGACAGTCACCCAGCTTGCAGAGAGGCCAGTGCATCTGCGTTACCTGAGAGTTCAGGGCAGTCCAAGTCAGAAGTCTTTAATTAGGCAATTCTATTCCTGATTCTAACTTGACAAGTTGGAAGTCCTTGTGGGCTATGGGGTTGTTTTAGCTTGTTGTAGAAGGTAATCGAGAGGGTGTGACTACCGGTTGGTTAGACTGAAAGCTGGATCCGGGCAGTCAGAAGCTTCACACCCCTTCCCCTGTCCTTGGCATGCTCATTTTGCCCACTGTCCCCACAGCAGGAGCTGTTTCAGTGAAACAGTCTTGAGAGAGTGATGTGTTGTTGAGACCTTCTGGATGGCACATGTGACTGAACCCTGCTAAGTCCTCTATGCACACTTTAAGATTCTGGCAGTTGGGTGTAGAGATTTAGCCACCCCATAACAAGCCTCCTGAGTAAGTTCTCTTTCTTGTTAAGCCTGGAGCCTACCAATCTAGAGTGATCTGCCTTTTGCTTTGATCTCTCCTTGACCCCTGTGACTATGGTGTGTGTGTGTGTGGGGGGGGGGGGGCGCGAGCTGGGGCGGGGAAGTTTGCTAACCAGCATGAAAGATCCAGTCTCTATTTAGTCAGGACATTGAATTATAAATTCCTGAGGCTTTAAAAATATTTAAAAACTTAAATCGTTGTTTGTGAAAATTCTTCTGAAGCTACTAAAATACCTCAGGCCATGAGAATAGAAAACATTTCAGTGAGGTCAATCCTGCAAATGATGTTGTTGTTTAAGAAAGTCACTTTGGCTTTAGACAATCGATTATCTTTTCTGGAGAAGCTCCAGGTTAAATGGAGACTAGAACAGAGGAAAATCTTATTGTGAAAACGAGTGGCACTTATTGAAGGCTTGTTATGGACAGGCACTATTCTAGGTCCATATTAAATCTTCATGACAACTTTATGAGGGAAGTGCCATTGTTATATCCATTTTACAAATAAGTTCACTGAAGGAATTTTCTCAAGAACGTGATTATATTCAACTGTCTAGTCATAGGCATGAATCTTGGTGTCCAGGGTGTCACAGGGATCCCTGTGGTCATTTGTCTTCACCTAGATTGCAGTCATTTTGGCTTTGGTTTCTCCAGGGGATTTTACTCAGTTTAAGTCTTAGCCTATATCTAGGCTCATGGGAACATCTGATTGTTTCCACTCAACTCCACACAGCTAGGTGGGTAACCTCAGTGATCATACATCCAGGCTCTCAAAACAGGAGTGTATTTATACCATATCCCTGCCTGTGTTCCCAGCGATTTTCCTAACCGAAACCCCTCTCCCAAGTTGGTTGTCAGTGGAAATTGAGGCCGTGGTAGGCATTTCTCCAGGACCACAGCTCAGACATTGCTGGGCCATGGCAAAGATTCCTGTCCTGAGGACAAAACAGAGTGAGGTTTGGTTTCAGGTGTCACCTGAAAAAATTTGTGCTGAGCCTTTACTAGTGACCAGGGGTTAGCCATGTTAGAATCTCTTTTCCCTATTTCTGTGTTAAAACATTCAATAACTTAGTTTTCCATCTCCCCCAAGATACCCTATGAACTTGGAATTTTTCATATCCATAGTATATTTTATACATAGAGTAGAGGAACCATATAAAAACACATGAAGACTAGTTAAATTAGGTTTGCAGAGAATTTCAGAGAAATCCCAGTTTAACTGGGCATCATCTGCTTCTGTTTGCTGAATCTGACAACCGTATTCTACATCTGCCTCATTAGAAGTGAGGAGAAGGACAAACTCCTTTTCATTGGGGAAACCGTCTTTTTTAGTATAGATTAATTTAATAGCATGAGAAGTAAAGTATTTCTGTGGTTAGCATCTACAGATGGGTGCAGAGTTTTCTCTAACACATTTACTTTAAACTGTATGTTCTAAACTAATTATATTCAGTGTCTAAGTCAAAACATATTTAGTGTGATTCTCATAGTTCTTCTTTCCAGGGTAAGATAATTACCACATAGTTTTTAGGGACTTTCTCCTATCATTTGTGAGTAAGGTGTCCCCTAAAGATGAATTTTATTAAGCATCAAAACATTTAACTTTAATTTTTCATAGAAATTTTTCTGAAATATATTTTATATTCCTTTATGTACTTGTTATGTTGGACATGACTCCCTCTGGAAAAATTAGTGTTAGCATTATTAATATAAATTCTTTTGGAATATACCCTCAAAGTCTACTGTTTTGTATAGGACTTTTTTTCCTGTCTGTAAACAGTCTCACTGGGCGGTACTCTTGTGCTTGTCCGCATGCTGTTGTTTGGTCTCCTCTCTGTACACCTCCAGGAGGCAGTAGTGTAAGTGAAGAACCGAGGGGAGCTCATTCACAGACTCAGGTGCATTTGCTTTGTACAGCTATGTTACTTATAGCTACTTCTGCGGCCTGCTTGCACTTCAAGGTCTATGCTTTGTACTTTGTAGGAGAGCTTCGTTGGATATGTGAAGTACTGCTCCGTGTTTGCCATTATGCTTCCCAAGATGTGTTCTACAGGACACATGTTCTATAAAATGTTAATAGGTGTGTCGAGAAAAATTTCCATGATTGAAGAGTTTGAGAGACAGTGAGCTAAAAAAGTTAAACCTGGAATAAATTAAAGCTACCTTTACAGGGATTTTCATGTGCTTAGGGTGATTGTAAAGGCCTAGGTGTTTAACATGGTATATGGAAAATTTTGATTTTATCTGTCCATGCAGTTCCTTTGGTGGAAGATTTCCCTGGACCACTGTGAGGTTTTGTCATGACTTATAGTTGCTAGATTAACATGGGAGTTGTACACAGAAATAAAAATCTTAAGCATGACCTAAATTCCATCCTAAAAATTTAAAAGCAAAAGAAATGAAATGTGGAGAAGTGATTTATAATGGGGATAAAGTTAATATTCTTTATGTACTCAACTAATTGTCCATTGGAGGTAGTTCTTTGAAAATAATAGGTAGCAGGTGTACAAATCTTTAGGACATAAACTGGAGAGCAGTTTTCTCTTTTAGGAGTAAAGTGTTAAAGTTTCTGAATGCTAATATGTTAGAAAGGAAGAACATGTTAAGGTGTAGCACCCATCCTATATAATAAAAGCCCAGCGACCATAATGGCGTAACGACCGGAACAACTGCTTGACCAAGTTGCTATGAGGTGCATTGACCACCTCTCAGTCCATCCCCCCGGCCCACAGGCTCCCATTGCAGCATGGCAAATGGGGAACCATGGGGAACCAGGTGGGTGGCGGTGGGGTGGGACTGGGGACTGGCGAGTGGACAGAAGATGGTCCTGATCGCAGGCTAGGCCTAGGGACCTTACCTGTGCACTATTTTGTGCGCTGGGCCTCTAGTCTCTATATATAAAAGCCTAAGCAATTGGCTGACCAGCTGACTGGCCAGTAGCTATAACATGCACTGACCACCAGGGGGCAGATGTTCAACACAGAAGTGGAAACCACAGACATGGAAACATGGAACAGACTGATGAATCTCAGAGAGAAGGATGGAGGATGGGAAGAGATTAACCAAAGATCTTACATGCACCAGTGGGGTTCCTCAGCCTGGCCTGCAGGGATCGGGCTGAAACCAGCTCTTTGACATCCCCCAAGGGATCCCAGATTGTGAGAGGGTGCAGGCCAGGCTGAGGGACCCCACCGGTGCATGAACCAGTGCACTGGGCCTCTAGTAAAATATAACAACAGAATTTTTTTCTGCTATCTGGACAAGTTCAATAAGAAGATACAATTAAGGGTTAAATAGAAATCAGTGTTTCAAAAAAACTTAAAAAATAAAAGGTTAAATAATAACCTTGTTCTTTTCCCGCCTGAACTGATTTATTTTTCCATTTGCTTTTAAAAAACATATATTTTAGATGAGTATTATTGATTTTAATACAGTGTTTTGATACTATTTTGTCACTTGGGGGGTAGTTATCACTATTAACATTGAAGGAAAGTACTGTTACATATTGTTTAGGAGTGCAAAACTAATATTTAGCTTAAGCGTATGTTGCCATTTATCTTTGCCGCAGTGGTTCTCAACCTTCCTAATGCCGCAACCCTTTAATACAGTTCCTCATGTTGTGGTGACCCCCAACCATAAAATTATTTCCGTTGCTACTTAATAACTGTAATTTTTCTACTGTTATGAATCATAATGTAAATATCTGATATGCAGGATGTATTTTCATTGTTTGCAACCCACAGGTTGAGAACCACTGGGCCCTAAAGACACACACACACATATAAATATATTTGTATTAATTATATTATAAAACACCTCATCATGTATAACAATGTCCTCTGTTCTTGGTTTCATCCCATGTCAAAAATATATTTTATGGCTTGGCATCCATGATAAGTTGTAACTTGAGTATTTATCTAATCTGTGTTTATATACTTGTTGCAAAGGCAAATTCATAACTGTCTATAGCTATTTCACTACTAGCTGAATTCTGCATCTTAGTGGTCTGTGTGGAGAGGTTAATATTAGTAACAATAACTAATACATGTGCTAGTTATTGTTATACATGTAAAACACGTATTAATATGTGTTTTACCTGCATTAATTCTAACAACATGTTCATGATTTTCATTTTAGAGGTGAGAAAAATCAAGGCATACTTGCCCCAAATCAACAGTTAGTAAGTGGCAGAGCTGGGATATTAACCCAAGGAATCTGAGTTCATAGGCTGTTCTTAATAACCATAAAGCCCCAACCCAGTCCTCTTTACATTACTTCTGTGAATATTGTTTAATTCTGTTCATTTCTTAAGGATCAGCCTAGATGTTTTTCAAGTCTTTCCTGACATATCCAACTTCTGGTTAGATATCATTCTTATCCATCTGGTATCTGGTCTATCCATTTGGCTGTAATCATGCTACCTCATATTAGTTGCTTTGTTCATGAATGTAGATGCCTTGTCTTTCTAGCTCTGAGGGCATCACCATATGTAATATTTATTTGGCTTTCCCAAGGTATATACTCTGGTATTGTGAATATTGTGTGCTCAGCAAATAACCAGATGATTGGTTTTTAGAAAAAAGATTTTTTGAGCATTGAATAGGGAATTACCATTTATTTATTTATTTATTTTTAGCAAATCTTGTGCTAGGTTCCAAGCTAGGGGGTTATCTGTTAATCTTCATCATAACTCTGTGAGCTGGCTGCTTATATTTTCTCAGTCTTTGGGGGAAATTGAAGGTTAGAGAGCTTTCTACCACATCATATGGCCAATAAATGACAGAAGTGGGATTTGAGTCCAGATATGATTTCACCATGTTATAAAGCTTCATTAGGATTTAAAGATTTTTTTTTAAAAAAAAGCTATTTAGAGAAGCTATTTAAAAACCTAGTAGATTCTTATGCATCTGGAATAGTTTAAGTATGGGAATTCCTAGAAGCAGGGGAAAGAATACATTAAGCTTTGAGGCTTTTTGCAATCTTTACAATCTGATTTTAATAGGTGATGCTAAATTCCTCTTTTTCTTAAACAGAAATGAATTTCAAAAGAGATCTGACATGGAATATTGACATAATTAAAGCTATCAAATAATTTTCTTATTTTTTACAAGATTAAAATTTATTTTTCCTTTATTTTTATTATTATTTTTTTGAGCACCTGCTTTGTGTCAGGCATCACATACTGGGTGTCTTTTAAAATATATATTGATTTCAGAGAAGAAGGGAGAGGGAGAGAGAGAGAAACATCAATGATGAGAGAAAATCTTTGATTAGCTGCTTCCTGCACTCCCTACACTAGGGATTAATCTCACATCCCATACCATGACCCTGAATAGAACCATGACCTCCTAGTTCATAGGTAGATGCTCAACCACTGAGCTACTGCGGCCGGCCAGGGAAAATTTAAAAAATTTTAGTTCATTGCTTACGATAATCAGCTATATGTGTACTATAAAGTCTATGTACCACAGTATAAATGCAGTTTTCACAGTGACCAAAGGTAAATTTCCTGTGCTGTTAAAAGTATGTTTATACTGCTTTGCACATCACCTTTTGTTTATAATCATGATTCATGAAAGTCTTGACATGAGAAAATAATTTATCAACATAATTCATATATTTATAATTTTAAACAAACAAAGAAAACACCCTGATGTAGTGGAATCAGCATTGTACTTGGAGGAGAGCTTTGTCCTCACATTGTTACAAGGTGGGTGTATAGAATGATCAGATTATAGGGTTGGATCAGGTGATCGATCTGGAGGGTCCTTTCAGCTTGAAGGCTAATGATCATCACGATGAGGAATTCTAGAGGACTAAAGCTACACTAAGGAGATTTTGCATGCGCTGAGCTGCCTTTTAGAAAGTTGGCAGTAGCCTTTGCATCAATCATAAGCCAGAGGGCAGAGCTGCTATGTGTGATTGTAAAGCTTCTTGCTCTTAATTTTGGGGTGAGTTTCTGACACTTCAGGGTGGATTAAATGGCTCTGAGTGCCCTCATGCCACACAAAAGCTCCCATCACTCTAATCATTATGAAACCTTCACAGATGTGCACTGGAAAGATTTTCTGAGGAAGTTGGAAAAATGAAACTGTAAATGTCTTCCAGCTGGCATGCCTAAACGTTCTTCATCTCATTGGAGGCATGTTCAAGTTAATTTCAGTTGATGACTGATAGCTCATCCAAATGTTACTCAAGATAATGTGGAGCAATTTTTCTCTCCTAGTGATGAACTCAGATAAGAGGGTGATGAATGAAAAAAAAAAAAGTAACTGAGATTTCTCAATTGAAAAAAAAAATGGTATTATTGCAAAAACACAAAACTAAATTTTAACATCTTTTAAAAAGAAGAAAATGACTCAAGGT
This sequence comes from Myotis brandtii, assembly GCF_000412655.1. Taxonomy (NCBI): domain Eukaryota; kingdom Metazoa; phylum Chordata; class Mammalia; order Chiroptera; family Vespertilionidae; genus Myotis; species Myotis brandtii. The sequence continues at coordinate 1,568,360 of NW_005366679.1, read as the reverse complement.
TGGCACATAAAAAACATAAGGCTAATTACACACATGCATATGGTGTGCATTCTAGTTAAGTACTGAGGGAGTTAACACCTTCGTGCCTAGCTGGTTTAGGTCATGCCATTTACATCCTGCTGCTCACAATAATAATGATAAGAAATGGGCTGCCTGCTATCACCAAGTGCCAGATACAGACCATATGGCAACATGACAACATCAAATTAAACAAAAATAACAGTTTTCTTGAGATTATTATACTTTTATAGCTTAAGACATGCAATCTATTGCACATTTTCTTAATTTCTTTAAATTCCTTTTCTAGTTTTTTGCTGCTGGCTGTATTTCAGCTGTTTATTGTGAATGTGATAAAATCAGAAAGCATGATTACAAGATCACATATCCTAGAAGCTAAGCTCTTTACTTTGAATGAATTCCTTCTTTAAATGGTAGCTGCTCTCTTTATAGAAAGAGCAGAAGTCCAGAAGAAAACACACACACACACAGAGGACATATATGCATGGAGACAGACACATATAATGTGAAGTGATTTTTTAAAAAGTAGAAGTAAAAAGAATGGAATGATAGAATGTTAACTTTGGAAGGGCTCTCAGATCTTTTTAGACTCACCCCTGTGCTTTACAGAATAGGAAACAGGCAGAGCAGTGTTAAATCACCTGCCCATAGGAATTATTGAGAGAAATTAGTCTATAATTTAGGCCTATAGTCTTCCATCCTAGTGCCCTTTAAAAATTATATGTTGATAGAGCTAAAAAGAATAGGATTTCAAAGAATTAATTAATTATGATGGTTGATTGAGAAATTACTTTGTATGCAATAGATAAGTAGACCTGGACTTTATGATCAAAAACAATTTCTGACCTAGCTGGTTTGGCTCAGTGGATAGAGCGTCAGCCTGCAGACTGAAGGGTCCTGGGTTCGATTCCAGTCAAGGGTACATGCCCAGGTTTCAGACTCAATCCCCAGTAGGGGGCATGCAGGAGGCAGCCAGTCAATGATTCTCTCATTGATGTTTCTCTTTCTTCCTCTCTCTTCCTCTCTGAACTCAATAAAAATATGCTATATAATAAAAGCCTAATATGCTAAGTGTTCAGTCATCTGGTCAGCCGTTCAACCAATCAAAATGTAATATGCTAATGATATGCTAAGGCTTCTCAACCACTCGCTATGTCGTGCACTGACCACCAGGGGGCAGACACTCAATCAGAAGCTGCCCCAGGTGATTAGTGTGCCCCCACAGGGGGAACGCTGCTCAGCCAGAAGCCCTGAGCCAGGCTCACAGCTGGTGAGCGCAGCAGCAGTGGTGGGAGCCTCTCCCGCCTCCATGGCAGTGCTAAGGATGTCTGACTGCTGACTTAGGCCCACTCCCCATAGGCCCATAGGGAGTAGGCCTAAGCTGTCAGTCGGACATCCCCTGAGGGCTCCTGGACTGCAAGAGGGCGCATGCCAGGCTGAGGGACCCCCCCCCCCAAGTGCACGAATTTCGTGCACCGGTTCTCTAGTATTAAAATAATAACAAAAACAATAAGTTTCTAGCAAATACATATTATTTTCAGGAATATTTTAATATTTCTCTAGTAGGGTTTTATTTATTAACTAAATTAGTGTGTTGCCCCAACCACTAATCAAATCACATTTGGTATCGATTTCATAGTCATTTCACAAATCTTCCTCTACACACAAACTAAAAATAGCATCTTTCTCATGGTCCGATGGTTGATATCCTCTTCTGTAAAAGGGGCCTATGTAATTTCAAAGATCTCTTTTGCCTCCAGAAGATTTTGGTTCTAAAATACCCTGTTTACAATGATGTATGCCTTTTAAAACTGTAATCATCTAACTTCAAGGTAGTTCAAGATTTAACTTTTGCTGAATTTTAAAAGGCCTCAATCACTCTATAGTGTTGTTTAAAATTACTTTTTTTATTACACACTAGGGGCCCAGTGCACGAATTAGTGCACCTTGAAAGGATCCGTGGGCTGCAAGGCTGTGGTGGGCACAGGGGCCGGTCTCGGCACATCCTCCGTGCCACCACCCGGCCCCTCCCTCCGCAGCCCCTGCTCCCCGTCCCACCACCCCTGCTCCCACTGCCGCTGCTCCCACGCCCTGACAACGCTGACCCCACTTGCACCCGCTGGTGGCGTGAAGTGATTGGGGCCGGTGCCAGCAGCGGGTGCGAGTGGTGGCTGCTACCTTAATTGCCCCTCAGGAGCAGGGGAAGGTGGAGAAGCTCTCAGGGGCGATTGGGCCGGCAGCTGCCTCTCGCACCCGCTGATGGTGCCGAGTGATCAGGACTGGCGCCGGGCACCAGCAGTGGGTGCGAGCGGCAGCTCCAGTGCTGGCAGCCAGGTGCGAGGGCCGGGCGGGACTGTGGTGCCTGGGAGCAAAGAATTTTCAATGACCATCAGAGGCTTGTCCTGATGACAGCGACCGGTGCCCGCCTTGGTCTGGCGCTCCGCTCACCTGCTCCACCCTCCCGCTGTGGCCGACGCCCACCATGTTCCGTGCTCTGCCACCTGCTGCCGACACCCGCCATGTTATGCACATGCCCCCTGGTGGTCAGTGCACATCATAATGACCGGTTGTTTGTTCCACTGTACGGTCTATTTGCATATTAGGATTTTATATATGTAGATAGTTTTATAATTTCAAAGTATACCTAGATATTTCAGATAATTGTTCTCAGGATAAATGTTCAGAACTTTCTATCTACTGTCGATGGAAACATTATCCATTGGAGTTTGTCTGTAACTCATACTTAAATGTGTGAAATAGGAAGCCCTTGAGGCTATTTGCATCTGTGCAGAATTTTTCATCCTTTTTTGTATATAAGTGGCAATGTATTTTTAAAAGCACTTAAAGTGAAGCCACACTTATTATTTAGATTGAATTAGGCTTTTTATATGTCTACATTTTCATATTTAAACTCCATGATAAAAACCAATCCTAGGTATGGGAATATCAGGAGGATAGGTATTAAAAGTGAGGGGCAGCCATGAGTCACAACTTTTAGTTACAAAACAAAGTAAAAATTTGAGTTTAGAAGATTAAAATGAAAGTTTGAACTAACAACTGATATATTAAAAATTGTTTTATTCAATTTTGATTTGACTATAAATTACTTAAGGCCTTCAAAAGATAAAATTAAATGATTACTGAAGACCATAGTGGGACTTATGTAAACACCCATCATGAATTCCAAAAAGGTCATCACTCATTTCTATTTTTATTAAGGACTTAGGGGGGTGCAAAAAATAACTTTTCTTCTACCAAGTTCTTCTAGCTGGGTTAGTAATCGAATTTACATGAGACAGATTAACCAGGAGAAAATGTCCAAAATTTATTACTTTTGGGGGTGCCATAAGACATGAGATTTGAAGACACATCAGGCAGTTGAGGTTTATATGCTATTTTGTGTGAAGAAGAAGGAGGTTTTGAATCTGGGATTGCAAAGGGAGGAAGGTCATTCACAGAAAGACAACCTGTGGTAAACCAATTCTTGCTGGACAACCCAGAAACAATGGGACACGGAGGGAAATCTGGTAAACAGATTTTTGCTTGGATCCTCCCTATCTTCCATACTCAATTCAGACAGGCTAAGGTGAATAGCTGAGATTCCCTTCCTGTAGCAGGTCTTTGCATCTGAATTCCCTGAGGCGAGAAGGAAGAGGGTCAGAGGTTCTTTCTGAGTCTTTTGTTTCCTAATCACCAGCTTAAAATTGATATTCCAAAAGGCACATTTTGAAGTGGCAACACGTTGGTCCCCTTCAGCCTCTAGAATGCGGTAGGACAACTAACTGTTCCCTTTATTTCAATGTTCATTTGAAAATGACACCGGTGATATACGACAGTGACTTGTATCATACAAATAAAGGATTGTTTCTCTGAAGTACTATTATTTAGTAAAAGGAATTAGAGCTCTTTGAAAAAAATGTCTGATTCTAGAGCTGGGACAAGGAAATATATAAGAGTCTAGAACAACTTGTAGTCCCAGAAGAAAAAAAGTGCTCAAAAACCCAAAACCGTGGAGGAGGGAAGATATGTCAGAATGATATAGGAGCCAAACCAAAAGAACTCCTAGTGGCCAAAGTTGAACCAATCTGAGCAGTAAAATAAATAGCATAGTATTGGCTTATAACCCAATGTATAAAATAAATATCCATTAATATATACTGATATAAATAAATGATTGAATACGTAAATGAGACAGAGATAAGTCTCTTGTAGAGAAGAATTCCAAATAATTTAAGTAGCTACTCAACCCTCAAGGAGGTGGAGCTTGACACCCTACCCCTTAACTGTGAGCTGTGCTTAGTGACTTGCTTCCAAAGAGTATTAGTAGGTAAAATAAATAAATAAATAAATAAATAAAGTAACTCTACAGTGAAGAAACCTAGCAAATGGCATTTCAATTAGGTAATCAATGTTAACATCCTCAGGTTAAGTTACATTGATAGCTTGTACCCTGGCAATGATGTGATAAGAATGGCACTCTGCCCAGCCGGCATGACTCAGTGATTGAACCTTGACAACCTATGAACCAGGAGGTCACAGTTTGATGCCCGGGTTGTGGGCTCGATTCCTAGTTGCGGGTGTGCAGGAGGCAGCCAATCAGTGACTCTCTCTTATCATTGATCTTTCTATCACTCTCTCCATCTCCCTTCTTCACTGAAATCAATAATAATAATAAAAAAGAATGCCACTCTGTGGTCTTCTTCCCACAAACCCATAATCTCAGCCTCAGAGAAAAAACATAATACAAACCCAAACCAAGAGACATTCTACAAAATATATGACCAGTACTCCTCAGAACTGTTGAGGTTGTGAAAAACAAGGAAATTCTAATAAACTTTCAAACCAGAGGGGACCAAGGAACAATGAGGATTGAATATAATATGTATCTTGGGTTGGATCCTATAACAGGAAAAGGAAAAAGATAATATGGTAAACATGAATGAAATCTGAATTAAGTAATAGTTTAATTATTATAATGTATCTGTATTGGATTATTAGTTGTGACAAATGTATAACACTAACATACAAGTAATAAGGGAAACTGGGTGTAGAACAGGTGGTAACGCTCCATAATACCTTTGTAACTTTTCTGTAAATCTAAAACTGTTTTCAAAAAGTTTATTTAAAAATAAAGGAATTTAGTGATTTTTGTTCCCCAAAGTTTCCATAAGGTATGTTGCATGCTTTGGCTGGCACATTCTATTTGATTAGGTCTTTTTTACAAAGACTTTGGAATAACTAGGCAAAGGAAGACTTGTGCGATGGCAACAATTTAAATGAGTATGAAATAGAGAAATAAATTGTTTTACGTTATGCTGCCCTCTGCCACAAAGTTCAAGTCACTTTATAGAGTCATCACTCATTTTCTAATGTGATAAAATGTATGAAAATATAGTATTGTAGGCCACCTCCATCTGTGGTTTCACTTTTGGTGATTTCAGTTATCCATGCGGCCTGAAAATATTAAATGGACAATTCTAGAAATAAGTAATTCCTAAATTTTAAATTGTGTGCCATTGAATTGTATGATGAAATATCGTGCTGCCCTGCTTCTTCCCAAGTGGGATGTGAATCATCTCTTTGTCTAACATATTTGTGCTCTATATACTACCCACCATGTAGTCACTTAGTAGCTACCTTGGTTATCAGATCGACTTTCATCGTATTGCAGTGCTTACGTTCAAGTAACCCTCATTTTACATAATAATGCCACAGTCACATAACTTTTAGTGTAGTGTATTGCTATAATAGTTCTATTTTATTATTATTAGCTGTTATTAATTTCTTACTGTGCCTGATTTATAAATTAAACTCTACCATAGGCATGCATCTGTAGGAAAAAACATAGTATAGAAATGGTACTATCTACAGTTTCAGGCATCCACTTAGGTTCTTGAAACATACCCTTTGTAAGGGAGGATTATTGTATGTTATAAATTGCAAAAGACTGTAAAATATATCTTATATAATAAAAGCCTAATATGCTAAGTGTCCAGTTGTCTGGTGACCTGTCGACTGTTCAACCAATCAAAGCATAATATGCTAAGGCCACTCAACTGCTCACTATGACGTGCACTGACCACCAGGGGGCAGACGCTCCGACCAGTAGGCTAGCTTGCTGCTGGGGTCCAGCAGATCAGGACTGAGTGAGATGGGCCAGACACGCCCTGAAGCCCTCCCATGGTCTCTCCCCAGCCGGCCGCCCTGATTGGCCCCAATCGGGACTGGGCGAGACAGGGCTGGACATGCCCTGGAGCCCTCCTGTGGTCCCTCCCTGGCCCCAATCTTGCACTGGTGGGGTCCCTCGGCCTGGCATGCACCCTTTCACAATCTGGGACCCCTCAGGGAATGTCTGAAAGCCATTTTCGGCCAGATTCTGCAGGCCACTCCCCTCAGGAGGGCGCCAGATGCAGGGCTTTTATGGCTGGTAAGCACTGCTGCGATGGTGCGAGCCTCTCCTGATTGGGACTGATTGGGCCTGATTGGGCGTGAGCCCGAGGCAGGCACAGTGGGGCCAGGATGAGCGGGAGCGGCAGGTAGGAGCGGCAGGTAGGAGCTACAGGTGGCGTTGGACTGCAGGTTTCGGCCTGATCCCCACAGGCCACCCTGAGGGACCCCACCTGTGCACGAGTTCGTGCACCAGGCCTCTAGTATACTATAATCGGTATAGCTTTATATTACCTTTTAAAATATGTTTTTATTGATTTTAGAGAGGAACGGAGAGGGATAGATAGAAACATTGATGAGAGAGAAACATCAATCGGCTGCCTCCTGCATGCCCCCTGCTGGGGATTGAGCCTGGAAGCCAGACATGTGCCCTGACCCGGAGACCACACGGGCTGGGTATTTTACAGTTACTTTCATTCTTATTCTTGAGAGCTCAATAATGTTTCAGTTACTAGAGGAGGTTTCTATATGTTAAAGAATCTGTATCTTCATAAAGTCAATGCAATAAAGGTCCCATTTATGCCCATGAAATAGCTCTTAATGTGATTTTAATTATATAGATATGGCCTTACAATTAAGCATAATTGTTCAACTTGGTTGGTTTCTTCTGCCTTGGTCCAACCGTGTTTCATATTCTGAGTCTAATACTTGATGAGCCATTTTAATAATAAAAGATAAAGAGACTGATAATATCTTTAATATGCATATGATTTGACCTTGAGCATTCAGATGCAGGCTGACTGAACTCGGCAAGACAAAGCTGCAGACAGTAAGGCAAAATTACTGAATATTTATTTTATTGAGAACATTCTCTCTGTGTGAGTGGGTGATAAAACATTCTTTTTATGAATTTGGACTTTAATCATCTTTTTAAATAAATCAGTGGCAGGAGTGAGAATTAAACCAAAGCCAAAATGCAAATACCCTGATGGGACAGATTGGCAGTGTTGGGAAACTACACCCTTGCTGTGAACTTTCTCTGTGGATTTTTAAAAAAGACTTTATTGAGGTAAAATTGAAAAACAATATACTGAAAATATTTAAAGTATACAGCATATATATATATATATATATACACATATATATATATATTATATGTACCTCCCACGTTCAAAGTCTGCTAAATTGCATTATTTACCCATATCTTCAGAAAAAAATCACTTCTACTGTTGTGAAACAACCTGCTTCCCTATTTATAATGGTCTGGCCCTCTAGCAGCTTCAGCGCGAAATTATAGCTAATTTGCCTACAAATATCAGGTGGTCATAATAATCTGGCCACTCAGTGTATAGTTTGGTCATTTTTGACATATGTCTGCAACCATGGAATAAATACCACAAAAATAATAAACATTTATTATGACACATTCCTACTGATATAATGCTTAAAGCTAAATACATATATGAAGCTAAAATGTCCATTTACATGTACTTATGAAGCAAAATTATGGACCATTTTCAAGTGATAAAATTGTATGAAATACAAAAATTTCTATTGTTTTTCAAAAAAGTTTGAAATTAACTTCCACTGTTTTTAATAAACAACTTATATTCTTCCCATAACTAAAATGTGAGGTATGCCCATGAGCAGAGTAAATTTTAAATGATAGCTACTATCGGTGCATGAACCATCCCTGGAAAAATCACGGGAAAGCTACAACAGAGAGAGAGAAAAAAAGAAAAAGAGAGAAGTAGAAGGAGGAAGAGAACAAGGAGGAGGAGAAGAAAGGGAGCTCTTTGGTGTATCTTCCTATAAGGGCACTAATCCCATCTGAGGCCCCAGCCACATGACCTTATGTAAACCTAATCACCTCCCCAAAACACCATCTCCACTGTCATCACACTGGGAGTTAGGGCCTCACCTTGTGAATTTTGCAGGTCCACAATTCAGTCCATAGTAATGGATCCTGAACAATTGCCTTCCAATGTGAATCCAGCAAGGACAGAAGACTTATGCAAGAAGTAGTAGACTGTTTTCTAATCCCAGAATTGGAAAACATCTCTTCATGGTCCCTCAGTTTCCTCAGTGGCAAAGTGAGAGAGTTCAGTCAGCTCTTTAAGACCCAGCTGTCATACAGAGATTAAATCTACTGTTTTGTAATTAGCTGATACATTTTTATAGTTTATGATTTCTTCAGATTTAGTATCAATTTGGCAGGAGAGCAAGCTTCATATAGTAAGGCTGTGGGTATGGGCCTACTGTAGATTTGATATTAAGATTCCTTAGTACCTTAGTGTATCCATAGGTCATATGAACATGAGATAGTCAACAATAAGGTCATTGGATGTAGGAATTCACTAGTTTTTTAAAAAAATATATTTTATTGATTTTTTATAGAGAGAAAGGGAGAGGGATAGAGAGTTAGAAACATCGATGAGAGAGAAACATCGATCAACTGCCTCCTGTACGCCTCCTACTGGGGATGTGCAACCAAGGTACATGCCCTTGACCGGAATCGAACCTGGGACCGTTGAGTCCGCAGGCTGACTCTCTATCCACTGAGCCAAACCGGTTAGGGCAATCCACTAGCTTTGATGTAACATACCTTTTGGCTTTCTGAAGAACTGAAACTTTAACTACAAAACACACACACACACACACACACACACACACACGCACGCACGCAGTTCCACTGCTCTCTCCTCTTCACAAGCAGCCATTTCATTTCTTTTAGTTAATGATTTGGGGATTTATTACCATTTTTTAAATTTCATGTTTGCATTGTTACTTGTTTGACTTTCAGTTTTAAGCTTCGTCAGTTGACTCTTTTTCTCTCAGGGAAGATGAAAAGTGAAGTCTCCCCACGCTTCTCATTAACCATTCTTCTAATTGTCAGACTGTAATTTTGGTTTCAACAATATCCAGTGTTTACATTGGTATGACTATTAACAGCTAAACCAAGTTATAAACTATGATGAATTTTCCTTTTCTACTGAAGCTTTTATTTCCCTGGAGATCCTTAAAACTTTCTATCAGAGCCCTTGTACCTATAGTTTTTCCCCAGCTTTCAACACCTGGCTTCCTGCTTCCCACTTGTTTTGCAAATATGTTATTATTTCTCCCCCTTTTGACACAAAGGTAGCATATTATTAAAATGTGGCAAATTCTTGGTATTAGAGTCTGTTATTGATGTGTGGAAAACATCCACTATTCAATAAGTATTTATTGAGGGTCTATTCTGAGGTAGACACTGTTCTAGGTCCAGCGGATAAAGCTGTGAATAATATCAAGTCCCCATCTTGCATTATAGGGGAATTCAGATACTGTAAGTTTCCAAATCAACCAAGACAAATGTTTATAAATGCAACAGTTTTTGTGGTGTTTTTCCTTTTAAATGAGAAACGGATTTAATATCAGCTAATATGGCAGTATATGCTTATCTAGTATTGAGCTCATAAATATGCAGGGAAATAGTTACCCAGCTTAGGTTTATCATCTCCTTTAAGCTCCCGGTGTTTGTTTAATGAGTCAAGTTTTTAAAATCACTGAACAGAATGAGAGGGCCCTAACTTAGTGCTAATCAAAGCCAAGACAAAAACAGTGGGGCTTTACAGACCAATTAAATACAGGAATAACCAGTTTCAATCCCAAAGCCTCTTAGTGAAATCACTGTCCTACATAATGAATTGCTTTATCTTTTAAAATTTTGTTTTTGAAAATAAAGATGAGGTGACATATTTGCCAAAACTTTGACCTACTTAAATAATCCTCTCCCTGTCCTGTGGCCATCGACTTTTATTTTCCAGAAACATGCTGAAAGTGTCACCTGCTTGTCCATCAATTAATCTCGATCATTCGATGTCAGTTACCAACTTCTCCGCCTGCCTGTGGGCGACCAGTGACATAGTGGGCTAGTTCAGGAAGACCCAGATTGTTGATTCAAGGCAGGTGACAAACAAAACGACACCCATATTTTACTTGCACTTCCAGAAGAAAGCAGCTCCTCATTACCACTATTGATTCCGCAAGCATGTCAGTGCTGGTAAATACCTTTCAGACAATATCTGCCTAATGAAACTCTGAGAGAAATGACAAGCTTGCCATTAACCTTTACAGCAACGGATGGTGGTAGGACCAAAATGTATCACTTCTAAAAATTACTTGTCAATGTTTTAGGGGTCATTTGTCTAGCAGATAACTATTAATGAAGTAGGTTTTAACCTTGAAGAGTTAACCTTTTTTCAAGGAAGTTGCTGAAACAATTAAGGGAACAATCAGTAATTTTAATATGAGAAAAGAGACATGCATGCTTTCAGAATTTAAAACCTTTTCCTAGCTTCAAACTCAGGGACACATAACAACTACAACAGTAACATTTTTTCCTAATTGTGCAAAGAGAGAGACTCTATCAGAAAAACAATACAAATAAAGACATATATATATATATGCTTAGATTTTACTCTTTTCTCTCTTGTTTTAGTAAAATAAAAGCAGAGAATCTCATAAAATCTGGTTATCTAGAATTCTATGTTTAGAACACCTTTCTCACAAAGTCTGAATACTCCTAAAGCATTTTATAAGTTTTAAAAGTATTGCTAATATTCAAATTCTTTTCATCACTTTGCAAGCCATCTGAGATATTAAATCTCCCCCCTTGATTCAATATGTAGCCAGAGCTGAGGCCAGGGGTCAATATTTCTCAAAATGTGCATGGAATACTACCTGCCTCAGAACCACCTGGGATCTTGTTAAAACTGCAGGTCCCTGGACTCTATCCTGGACCTTTTGAAGCTAGAATCTGTGTGGGCTTGGACCTTGAAATGTATTTTTTTAAGAAGTCACCTCCATTGCACTGAGGGTTTAAGGCTAAGTAGAAACGTTACAACCAATCCTGATTTTTCTTTCTTTCTTATTATCAGAAGCCTTCTAAAGTACTAATGATAGTCACTGCAGCTGCAGCTTTACATTGTGGTGACAGGCTTGCTATCAATACTTTTTTCCTTTTTATTGAATTTATTGGGGTGACACTGATTAACAAAATTATATAGGTTTTCAGTGCATAATTCTGTAACACATCATCCGTATACTGTATTGCGTGTTCACCACTCCAAGTCAAGTCTCCATCCATCACCATTTAACACCCCCATATCCTACTCCACCTCCCCTGAAATCATGACAAGATTTGGGTAGTAATTTGTTGTTTGTTTGTTTTTTTTACTTCCCTGCTTGCTCAAGTCTTTGAGATCTCAGACCAGTTAATTTCTTATTTCATTGGAGGGATCTGTCATGCCTATCCTTTAATTTTGACACTAGCTAGATAAGAAATCTAAAAAAATTATTTGTTTGAGAAAAGGATGTTTAAGGTTTGTTAGAATTAAGCAAAAATAGGCAGTCCCATGGACTACTAATCAGGCTGGAAATTGCTGCAGTCTTTTTGGAACATGGCCCTTTCATCCGGGAATCCTAGGAAGGTCACCTTGGGCTACTATGGCAGGTGGCTGCCTTCCTGTGAGTCAGCCTTGCACTCTCCACCCCAACCCCGCCATATTGTAGATTCCGGGAAACTTCAGTCTCTGGGTGTATTTCAGCCCACATGCCTGAGCCAGGGTGAACCCAGACAGACTACCCCTACCAGTTGGTTACCCTTGTACCTTCGGTTTTATGCTCTGGGCATGAGCTCTTGTGCACTGGCATGGGTTGTGTGATTCCTTCTTTGTAGTGTCCTCCAGTTACTGTGCACATGCTGCTACAATGATAGCTGGTAAGTGCATCTCTGCAACTTGACATATTTAGCAATTCACTGACAGCTCTTCCTCACACAGATATAAATTTTTCTTATGGATATTATACAGATTTGGAAGATAATGAAAAACACTTTGCAAATTAATATTTGCTGTGAACTATATTGGTAGCTAATGCATATCAGGCACTGTATCAAGCATTTCAAATAAATTATCTCTAATGTTCTCACAAAAACTGCGAAGTAGGTGATATTGTTCTCATAAGTAAGGGAATTGAGGCTGAGATAGTTAAGTCCATTATCATGCACGTAAGGATTAGAACGAAATTTGAATTCAGATGTAAACTCGGTAGTTAAAGTACCATACCCAATTCTACTTTTGCTCTACTTTAACTGAATATTGTTCAACAGTACCTGATATCTACAGCAACTTTAAGGATTCACCTGAAGCCAGACTTACAGGAGTTTCTTCACTGCCAATGTGAACTTGGGCACATTTCTCAATCTCTGTGAGTTTGTTTGTTTACCTACAAAATGGGGTTATTTGAGGATTAAGTAAAGACATGGGCACCAAGAGCCTAGTCAATAGGGAGTTCTTCTGACTATTTACCTGTTCTCATTCAAGCCCAATTGTAGTGTTTACCAGGTCTTCAAGTATTCACCTAACAGTTTATCTCCATATTATTACTTCATCGCAAATCAGAAGCTGAGAATAAAACTCATACTTCTAATCTAAAACTTCAGGTAAAATTGAAAAGATAAAGTTTGGATTTCTACCCATTCTGAGAAACGAAATAATTGTAAAATAACCTCACACAAAAAGCCAAATATGAGCCCAGTCTTATACAAAGGCAGGGCTGCCCTACTGTCATACTTCACTGAAAAATAGCTAATCACAGATTGCAGTATAGAGAAGGCTGTGTTCTTTTCCTCCAGTTCTTCCAGAAAAAAATTCTATTATCACTTTGCCCAAATACTGCAACATTGCAGCAAGTCTGGGAAATTCAAACAGATAAAAATAATATTGATCTGAAGTGGAGAAATAGAAACCTAGACAATTTCTCACTTCAAATTCTTTCTCACATAGTTTGTCATTTAGACCACTGTCCAATTCTCAGAATCTGGAGATGTGTTTGGAGGGCAGTTCAAAGACACAATAAGAACTAAATGAAAGAAGATAAAAGTACATGCGAAAGAGCTTTGTTTTAATAAGTTATGATTAAAGCAAGCAACCACAGTTTCATGTAATATTTATTCAGCACCAAGAAATTTAATGAGAGGGTTTTCTAACCTTTAGAAAATTTGAAAGAAATGACTTGAGCATTGAGATCTGTCCACTGAAGTCACAGCAGGAGTCACAATGAGCCTCGAGTGCTTGTCATAAATTCAATAATTACTCTTCACTACTTCACCAGAGATCCTTTTCTACACCCCTCCAAAGAAAATATAATATTAATTCCCATCCATAAAAATGGCAAGTTCTATGGTGCCCTATCAGACACTGTATTAGGCTCCAGTTTAAAACAGATGTATAGGGGAACCCTAACTATTCATTTAGAAGAGAATTACTACAAAGAGTTTGTGCACAAAGTGGATAAACAACGGACCATAGAACCCTAATCCTGCCACTTACCAAGTGTGTGACTTTGGGGAGGATACTTAACCTCTCTATGCCTCTGTTTCCTCACCTGTAAAATGGGAATAATATGTGGATTTAAAACATTGCGAATAGTACCGGGTACATAGCTGTGACCATGTAAACCAACCTTTCTTACTTTAAGCAGTTTGTCGGAGTCACTGTGTAGCCATTTGGCCTTGAGTATTCTGAGTCTGATTTTCCTAATCTTAAAGTAGGGAACAAATTTGGTACCAAGCTGAAGAGTGAGGATTAGAAATTGTCTTTGAAATAGGCTATATATAGTGAATATAGTTGTTCATTGCATTGTAATGCAATGGCTCTTGATCTGTATCTTTTATATTTCTCTTCCCACCTTTTACCTGATGATATAATTATTTGTATGTGTGTGTGTCTATATAGCTATAGAAATATATATAGAATATACATATATATATTCTAGATTATTATGTTTTGAGAAGTGGAAGAAACATATGTTTATACTCCATTACATATAAGGTCAGTATGTTAAATGTGGTAGGTACTAAAACATTGTTTATTGGCTAACTGAAAAGTAATTTAATATTAGTTTAATTTTAGCACTTTAGGATACACTAAATTTTGTGTCAGTCTCTTTAGCTTTACATTATGAGTTATAAATACTCCCCAAGAAGCTGGGAAATAAGCATTATAATATTTTCTATATCATATAGATATGGTAAATAGAGTAAAAGTTTGAAAAAATACTAAAAAGATATATTTTTTCTTTGGTGGTTTGCCATATTTTTTGTCTCATAAGCTCACAACCCCCTTAAACCCATTTTCATTATTTACATACTTTATATATAACTAACCCACATTCATGTTGACATTTCCCTGCTCTTACACCTTCAATCAGCTTCCAAGTGCTATTCAGTCCCAGGGCTGTGCTGTCACTATTCTCACCTTTGGTACACATATACCTGTTTCTCACTGTGATGCTGGTTGGCCTAAGTACAACTTTTAAATTCATAAAGACACAGGTTTTCAGGTACTCACGCAATAGTTTATCTTGTTTTGGAAAACAATTTTTTAGCCTTATATTATTTCCCTATGCAAATTACTACAAACTCAGTGGCTTAAAACCACACAAATTTGTTGTCTTACAGTTCTGTAGGCTGGAGAAGTCTGACAGAGGTCTTGATGGTGTCAAACAAGGTCTTGGCAGAGCTGTGTTTCTCCTGGAGGCTGTAGGGGAGAACCCATTTCCTTGAACTTTTAAGAAGCCACCCTGGTTTCATGGCTGGTGGTCTTTGTCCTCCCTCTTCAAAGCCAAACACTGTGAGATAAGTCCTTTCCCTATCACATCACTCTGACCTTCTCTCTTCCTCTTCCACACTGAAAAACCCTTTGATTACACTGGGCCCACCCACCCAAGCAATCCAGAATATTCTCCTTATTTTAAGGTCAGCTGACTAGCAACTTTGATTCAATCTGTAACCTTAATTCTCCTTTGCGATATAAGGTGACATATTCACAGGTTCCGGAAGTTAGGACATGGACATATTTTTTTAAATTAAATATATTTTTATTGATTTCAGAGAGAGGAAAGGAGAGTGAGAGCTAGATAAAAACATCAATGATGAGAGAGAAGGGTTGATCGACTGCCTCCTGCATGCCCCCCACTAGAGATAGAGCCTGAAACCTGGGCATGTGCCCTGACCAGGAATCAAACCATGACCTCTTGGTTCATAGGTCGATGCTCAACCACTGAGCAACACTGGCTGGGCTGGACATGGACATATTTAGAGGTTCTTTATTCTGTATACCATCCACCATTCAAAAATATGTTAAATATCCTACATGTTGGAAAATTGGTATGTTAAAAATTGTTATTCTTTAAGTAATTTGGGGAAATCAGACCTTCATATGGGAAAGATAGTTAATTGTTGGAAGCGTATTCACATAGCAGTGCTAACAGTAGGGTTTATGCTCTCAGAAGTCAGGTTTCCACAGTGACCAACACAGCATAGCATCATCTGTTGTTTTGCAGCCTGCGTTGTAGGGCACTCACCTTGTATGGTTCCAGCATGAACAAATAAGTGACAAAACACAGAGCTCTCCTGGCAGACACACGTTATCTGAAAGTGCACAGGCTGAGGAGCTTGATGCATAATCCAGCCTCCTCCAGTCTAGTCTGTGTTCCAGGCTGTGCTTGGCAACACGCTGGACTGAATGGAAAGATTGTGCTCGCGATGCTGACTGACAAGTTGACCGCAAAGGGCAATGCATGGCACCCAGAGAATGCCTCAAGTTCACCTAAGGATAGCAGAGCGCCAAGTGTCCCAAATGAGCTACATACACCCTGGGTGTGGAGATTTGCTGTCGGTGGAAGCCAGCCTTCTTGACTTCTAATTTCAATCTTTGGTATTGCTTGTGATTAGTGGCATTGTCAAAGAATCAGCCAGCCATGTGCAAAGCCCAGCTCTTTTCCTTAAGAGATTTGTCATCATGGGTTTTTTACTTTTTTAGGCCTCAGTTTCTGCAACTGTAAAATTAGGGTAATTATTGTTAACATACAGGCTGATTATAAGGAAAAATGAGGCAATGTATTAATATTTCAGTACAGTGCTTGGCCCTCAGAGGATGGTACTACTTTTACTTTTTCTCTTTTCCATCTGTTAGACTTCGCTGCCTTAAATTCTATTTAAAGTATTAGGGACAATATGAAAGGTATATCTTTCACCCATGGCAAAAAGCTACTGAATTTTTATTCCATTGTTATACTATTAGCCACCACAGGAGACAGATTTGACATAAATTTAGAAGATCTGCACATAGCAAATAATAAAAAATGGGCATAATAAATTAAAAGTAAATAGTAATGGTGTTTCTCTTCCTAAAATATGATACATTGGGATATGTGCTTAGCTACTAATAGGATAAAACATTGCTTTATAAATTTTTTCACAAATAAGATCTGGCTTTTCAGGATAATCTTTGTGGTTCTTCCTTAACCACTGGAGAACAGTCCCATAAAATGGATAAAAACTTGTTTTCTTGGTTCTCATTGTTTTCCAAAGCCATGGGCTGAACTGAAAAGCAGTGAGGGCGGGGACCTCACTGTTCTTGTCACTCCTGGAATCCTAGTGCTCAGTGAAATGCCTGACACATCTGAGTGTGCTGCTCTTCAAATATATATATATATATCTAATCTAATAATAGACAAACAGGGTAATTGACCATACCTTCACTACGCCTCCCATTGGCGAATCAGGGGGATATGCAAATTAACCGCCAACAAAGATGGCGGTTAATTTGCATACATAGGCGCGAAGTGGAGCAGCGAAGGTGCTGAAGGCGGCTCCGACCGGAGCAGCGAAGGCCTGGGTGCCAGGTGCCGGAGGAAAACCGGTGCCGGCAGCCAGGGGAAGGGAAGGCCTATTGCACAAATCTTTTATATATATATATATATGTATATATATTAGAGACCCAATGCATGAAATTTGTGCAAGAGTAGGCCTTTGCAGCCCCAGCGGCTGCCTTGGCCCTTGCAGCCCTGGCGTATGCCTTGATCACTCGCAGCTGTGGCAGCTGCAGCTGCGGCTTTGTCCGGATGGTCAGTTGTTCTGCTGTTTGGCCGTTTGGTCGATTTGCATATTATGCTTTTATTATTATAAATACATATACATATATATTTTAATAAAAAATTGGTTCTGATCTGTATCTGGCAGTCAAAAGCACTGAAGCAAACTGTGGGGTGTGGTTATCTAGTGAATGTACTATGCTCCCGGAAGTCTATCTAAGAGACCAGTTGCTGGTTTCCACCATGGACCCTCAGAGGCAAAGGGGCATGAAGCAGTCTTCTCCAATGATCACTCACCCACTGGGTGCTTCTTACAGTCAATCATTTGTCCAAGCAATTCTTTCAGAAGAAAGAAAAAAAAAAATCCACTCCTTCTTCTGTATGACTGGATTTTCAGGTCCAGAACAATAGTTATTGCTTCTTCATGGGAACAATTCCCAATTTCCCATGACATTATTTCTTCCTCCCCTTACTGTCTTGATATTTGATCCTCTTACCTTTCTCTGAGTCACAGACATTTCCTTTAAAGTGTGGTATCAAGGAATTGAACTCAATACTCCTCATGTACTCTTTTTATCCTAATTTTTAAAATAAAATATTAACCTTAGAGAAATGTTGAACACCTCCATACTGTTCACATGCATTCCAAATTTTTAATGTATCACCACATGTGCTTTATTTCTCTCCATATATGTGTATGAATTTTTGTCTGAAACTTTGATATTAAGTTGCTGGTATTATAACACCTTGCCTTTAAATACATAACCATATATTTTGTAAGAACAAAGACATCAACCCATGTAACCACTCCACCATCAACATTTCCAATAATTATGACATAACTGTAGGCCCAGTGCACGAAATTCATGCGGGGGGAGGGGAGGGGTCAGCCCGGCCTGCATCCTCTCCAATCCAGGACATCCCTCTCACAATCTGGGACCACTGGCTCCTAATCACTCGCCTGCCTGCCTGCCTGATCACACCTAACCGCCTCTGCCTGCCAGCCTGATTGCCCCTAACCACCTTTGCCTTGGCCCCTGCCACTGTGGCTTTGTCTGGAAAGATGCCTGGAAGATGTCTGGTCTAATTAGCATATTGCCCTTTTATTAGTATAGACTAGGGGCCCGGTGCACGAAATTCGTGCACGGGGAAGGAGGGGTCCCTCAGCCCGATCTGCACCCTCTC
>NW_005366679.1:1531174-1546881 GCF_000412655.1 Myotis brandtii | reverse complement strand
TCCCTGCTCGCTTCAGTGCCTGGCTGCCGGCCGCCATCTTGGCTGACAGTTAATTTGCATATACTCACTGATTAGCCAATGAAAAGGATAGCGGTCGTATGCCAATTACCATGTTTCTCTTTTATTAGTGTAGATAATGATAATATGTAGTCAAAATCAAATGCCCCTAATTGTCCCCCAATTGTTGTTTATAGGCGTTTCTTTTTCTTTTCCCTGTCTCAGGATCCAGTCAAGGATCATACTTTGCATTTGGTGGTTATGTCTTCTTAATCTTTTATTTTATTTTATTAGAAACATCGATGAGAGAGAAACATCGATCAGCTGCCTCCTGCACATCTCCCACTGGGGAGGTGCCCGCAACCCAGGTACATGCCCTTGACCGGAATCGAACCTGGGACCCTCCAGTCCGCAGGCCGATGCTCTATCCACTGAGCCAAACCGGTTTCGGCTCTTCTTAATCTTTTAAAAGTCCCCTCACCTTTCTTTTTCTTTGATCATATTGGCCTTTTTGAAGAATTCTGACTCTTGTCTTACAGAATGTTACACAATCTGGATTGGTCTGATTAAATTTTTCATTATTAGATTCAGGTTAAATATTTTAAAAAGAATACTATATAAGTAATATGTCATGTCACTCTGCATGGTATCGGTTTGTTATAGGTGGCAAACATTTTGACGATTTGATTAAGATGATGTTTCCAGACCCTCCATTATAAAGTTTAGTTACACCTTTGTAATTAATCAACAAATTGTGTGTTGCTACTTTAAGACTGTATGAGTATCCTGATCTCCAGCAACTTACACCTATGGCTTTAGCGTCCACTGATGATCTTGCTTTCATCAGTTATGACATTAGCAGTTGCAACATTTCTAATTTTATTCCTTTAACCCTTATTAGCTGGCATGCTCCTTTGAAGAAGAGCTTTGGATGTCCTGATATGCTTTGATACTTTCGATCTCCTTTGATCTGGATATTACACTCTCAGTATTGCAGCCCAAGACTGCAATAAATTATTTTTCACAATCAGGTCAGACAGTTCACTCATTCAAAGAACAAATTGTAGTTCCACTTGAACATGTAAAATTTTAAATCACTCATGGTATATTAGAGCATTAAAGTGTAAGAATTAATTAGAATAGTTCATATAATTCATAAGGGATATTACTTCTGTCTTTAGCATCCTGACTTATTTAGTTTTTGTGTTTTCAAAGCTCTCTACTGACAATGTATTTTTCTGGCCTCTTACTATACTTCCTACTACGGGTTTATCTGCCTTTTGTCACTGGCCTGTAATGCCTAGCAATAAAAATCATCACATAATATTTATGGAAATGATTGTAATTCTACCCTTAGCTACAAAGTCATCTGCTAATGGATTTTCTCCACATCAGTACTGTGAGTTAACATATTAGGACATAAGTGTTTTTACTACATGCTAAAATTAAGTGAGAATTATAAACATTAAATGTGGGAATCAGATGAATACCCTTGAGATACTATTAATATTTGAGCATATTAATTAATCGGGAAATGGGCTAAATAGTTTGAAATTAGGATCATTTGGTCCCCCCCCCTACCCCCCTGCCCCAAAGAATACAACACAGACTGCAGAAACTAAAAATTACTTTTTTCCAAGGACATGCTGATTGGTGTTTCTTTCTTTTTTTGGTTTGGTTTGGTTCATAAAATACATGAATTCCTGGATTGGTGTTTCTCTCCTGAGTGTCATCATCTCTCAAACAAGCTTACAGAAGAAACAGATGTGCCTTTTCTTCCCATAAAGACTATACAGGGCTGCGCAGTTAAACAGACTTCTCAGCTGTGTCTTCATAACTGCAATTTGGCATTGCTTTTTAATTTATCAAATTGAAAAAAACACATAAGGCAAAAATTATGAGTCATTTCTCTCATTATTATACTGATTACATAGATTCAGCATGAACAAGGCAGATGCTAATTTGTACATAAAACATATTCCTTTTGACAGAAAAATATACATAAGTTGTGGCTGGAAAAAGACAACAGGGGTACTGTTAAAAACATCTTTTGGTTTATGTGGAAAGTTTCCAGTGAAAGACATGAGCTCTTGCCTAATCACATCAACAATAATTTCTAGATATAGAATGTCAGTAAAAGCACCCAAACAATTTTTCCTGTGGAGCCAGGTGTTGTGATGATGGGCAGTTCTTTAGTCAAAAGTGAATCCAAACTAATTAAGGAAGGTAGTGTGATGGACAGAAAGCAATGTGGTCTACTGTACTCCCAATTTCTAGCACCATTTCTTCTGCAAAATCCCCAATGTGACCTTCAGCAATTCCCTTAACGTCTTTAGGCCTCTGTTTTCTCATTTCTAAATTTGGGATATTTAGATTATATGCTGGTTTGGGTACCGATTAGCTATAACATTTGATGTATGGATTCTATTTTTTGACTTATGTAGGATGAGTTTGTGATATAAGTGTCTATAACTGATATAAATTTAGAATCAAATAACCCTCATGACAGGTGGATTTTCCCCAAATCCCTTTACAACCTAGAAAATTTGATATTAAAAGCAACTTCCTTCCTGATAACCATAGAAGTACTTAAGTGCCATAAATTCAAGACCCAATCAGTGGAACAGGATAATGTCTGCCAAGAATGATGGCAAAGCCTAGTTTTAGAGGAGTGTAAGATTAAAGCATAAAGCTGTAAGAATATTCGTGGTGATGGATGAATTTCTCCTATTTAACCTATAATAAAATCATACTTTTCTTTCAATATCTTAGACAAAATGTTACGTATCACATAAAACCTTTCCCACTGCCCCTCTCCCACTATTTTTAATTTTTAATTTTGTTCTTTGCCCCTTTGATTTGGTCTTCTATTAAAATTAGCTATTTACGTGATAATCCCTCCCACTGCTTTATACATTTCAGGAGCCCTCAGACATTTCTCTTTCAGTTTTGTGTTCCTTCTTTCTTCCTTTATCTTCTCTCACTCTGAACATTTATTTGTCAAATTGAACATTATTTTATTCGACAAATGTGAATACACATGACAGAACATCAAAACCATCGCATTCAAACAGTTTCTTTTTCAAATGATCATCAAATCAGCCCGTTGTCTTGGTGTTCTGTGCATGCAATCTCTCAGTATTAGCTTCAATACTTAAAGTGAATGGCTCACACCAATTATAAGAATCAACCCCCCTTTGCTTCAATTACTATTGATTAATAATTACTGATATGTTTTTTCCACTTTCTGTTCTCATTATGATTGTCGACTGTTAAGTACCCATAAATCTCTAGCAGACAGATTGTAAGATTTAAATGACTTTGAGCTTCTTGAAGTCAGGGACCATGTCCTGTTCAACTGTGTGTCTCCAGTACCAGGCATGGCATCTGATACTAAGTATGCACTCTGTCAATGCTAATTGAATTGAACAATCTTGACCGATGAGCCAGGTTAAGATAAATTCTATTTTTATTGGATGAATTATAAAGAGAAAAACAGCAGATAAGTTATTGCAGTTCAATATGAACCATAATATTCATAATATTTTTATAGTAACTAGTCTTTAATTAGTCTCAATTCAACAATGTTCTTAAGCAAATTTCCTGTTAATTACTAGAGAAACTTTGCTTCTCCCAAAGAATTGATAGTTTTTCTCATTGACAATGAGCATTATCTGCAGCACAATTTCCAATTATTAAAGCATCAGTACATGTATGCTTTCAGTTAACAAGCGATATGAGATAGTTTGGTTTAGAGAATGATGAATTCATCAGCTCCATGACATTCGTGGCATTCATCACTTCTCCTTTTTCTCAGCTCTGCCACCTTCAGTGTCAAGCTTGTTATCAGACTAGCCTTGCTCATGGTTGTTAGATGGTTATAGTAGCACCAAGATTAAAATCTTTATGGAGTAACATTCAGCAGAATAAAACATGTCAATCTCCCTCAGTCTATTCTTGTTAATTTCAAAGAAACATCTCCCAAGGGCCCTCAGTTACTCCTACCATGTCATTGGCCCAAACCAAGTTAGGTGCACACCTAGAACAAGTACTAGTAGAAATCTATTAGCAGGGAGAATGGCTTCCAGTGGTCGGCAAACTGCAGCTCACGAGCCACATGCGGCTCTTTGGCCCCTTGAGTGTGGCTCTTCCACAAAATACCACATGTGGGCACGCATGTACAGTGCGATTGAAACTTCGTGGCCCATGCGCAGAAGTCAGTATTTTGTGGAAGAGCCACACTCAAGGGGCCAAAGAGCCGCATGTGGCTCGCGAGCCGCAGTTTGCCGACCACTGGCTTAGACTAATCAGAATTTAGCCAAAATCAACTTAGCTTCCTAAATAAAGGAGAGTTTGGGGAGTAAGGAGGAGAGAGGAATAGATCTTGAGAAGAAACCAACAGTGTCTTTTAGAAACATTAAAAGGTCTCCTTCTCATTCTAAAATGGAAAGTATAGAATTAAATTTTGTAAGTTATACGTCTATCTGTATAGCCTTTCTAGTATTAATTTAAATTTGTCCTCCTTGTGATTTTTTGCCTACCATTTTTGGGCATATATTTCTAATGTTCTATATTTTGTGCCTTTTTCAAAATAGTGTAAAATATATGAAAACTACAGCTAACATATCAGGCTCAAAGTAGGTAATAGAAGGTAAGTAAATAACTGCTCTGGGTTTGGACATTCAAGATTCATTGACATTCCAGCAGAATAGTTAGAACTTGTCAGTTCAAAGTGACATTGAGTCAAGCCTTTTAAAACATGGCTGTATAATAGACTTCCCAAGCATGTTAACACTGAATATTCTCATATAATTAACATTTCTAATTTACAAACAAGCAGCTGTGGCACTCATCACAGGTAAGTTTAATTAGCCAAGACAAATTAATTAGGTTTCTTGTTTCTGTCCTTATAGTGGAATTGCTGAGGTTGGTCTGGAAATTTCAAGCCCTAGAAAATGCCATTTGACCTCTCAAGGAAATTAACTTTTCCAACTGCCATTCAGAAAGTTCTAATTTGATTAAGACATATTGGTATTATTGATTTATTTATTACAATGGATGCCATGTAGTCTACTTTTTTGGAATTCTGGAAAATTCTTCAAATGTTTTTTTACTCAGTGCACAACTGCGTGACAGGTGAAATGGTAGGCATCTTAGGATTAGGTACATGCCAAATGGAACATAGGGAGTGAAGATTTACCAGGAGTAATCATATAAACTCGAACCACTTTATTTATTCTTGTCATATGGGGATCCAATTTGTTTTGCATCCCCTTTTACAAGAATCTTACAAAGTACAGAATGCATGGTTAAATGAATTTGAAGAAAATTAGCCTGGGTGGTAATGGGTAATATCACAGAGAAGAGGTAAGTGTTGGAAAGGCAAAAGTGGACTCATTTGATAGGGAAATAAATAAATAATTGGAAGACATGCAGTGTATAAGAGTGATGGTTAGTAGTGATCTGGAGGGAAATGGTTTAATTAAATTATATGTAGAACAATAAGTTTTACAAAAGGATTTGTAGGTAAAGCGATATAATTAACTACAGGGTTTTGGAAACTTGGGATACCTTGTGTGCTTGATTGCTTAAACTACAACATATTGAATAAGTACAGTTACTTAAACAGAAAGTTAGAAGAAAGAACACATTGGAATCAATAAGCACCCTGGAAGCACAGGCATAATAAAGATAAAGAGAAAATTTGATGTTTTTGAAACCAGAAAAGAAGGAAAAGAAAGGAAGGGGATAGGACAGTTAAATATAATGCATGATTGTTATTTCTATGAGATGTGTAATTATGGTGTTTTTTTTCCGGTTTCCCCATGAAATAATTCACAAAAGCTAATATTTCTCACCAATGCTTTGTGAGGTGGCTTGTACTTCAAGAGTGTGACACAGGCTGAGTTCTACTTATAGTTTCTTAAACTTGGGAGAACAGCCACTTATGTGTTTCATTGGTTGGATTTTGTTCTATATGTGAATTTATATTAGCATTTATTTCACTTTTAGAAGGTGATATTCCTTTTAAAAATATATTTTATTGATATTTTTACAGAGAGGAAGGGAGAAGGATAGAGAGTTAGAAACATCAATGAGAAAGAAACATGGATCAGCTGCCTCCTGCACACCCCCTACTGGGGATGTGCCCTAAACCAATGTACATACCCTTGACCAGAATCGAACCTGGGACCCTTCAGTCTGCAGGTCGACGCTCTCTCCACTGAGCCAAACCGGTTAGGGCTGATATTCCTTTTTTCTTTCTCCAGTTCAGAGGTATAGAATTTTCTTGGGCTTTGCTCTGCTATTCTCTCGCAGGCACCCACGAAAGAAGCATATCCCCTCCTTACCACCAAGCCAATGCTCCTTCAGAGAGGACCTCCTGTTTGGAATCCGGGGATGAACGGCTCCGGTATTTCATTATGGAAAGTGATTGGGGTTTTCCCAAACCAGTGGTGCCTTGCCACCCCACTCACCTACAGTCTTCTAATACTCTTGATTATTTGCTTTCAGACAGCCCCTGCTCTTGAATGACTTCCCGTGGGCTCCTGGATAACTTCTCTGGAGTTTCTCGGGGGATTCTTGGAATGCATGGCTTTAATCTTTGTAGTGGTCCTTTCTGCCTGTTTTGGTGTGTGTTTGTGTGTGTGTGTGCGCGCGTGCGCGAGTTAGAGAGGATTTTTTATTACTTATTTCTTTATTCCCAGCTTCAAACCTCACTGTTTAAGAAGAGTTTCAGTATCATTATGACATGCGGAAGGCACTGTCACCATCATCTCATAGCCTACATATCAGCATATCATATCCAAGTTGAAGCAAACAAACTGGTGAATATGTGTCATGTGTACTTGTCTGTTTCAATACTTGTTTGAACTTCTAAAAATACTATTATGAGTATTGCTACTCCCACTTTAGAGATAAGGAAACTGAGGCATGGAGATGTTAAATTCTTGCCTAAGGTCACACTTCGTAAGCAGCAGAGCCAGGCTTAGAATCAAAAGCTTATTTTCTAACTGTTCCCTGTATAGACAGTTAAAGGGATTGGGATGACCAAGTGTAGTTAGGGTATATAAAATATTTGAAACCTCCAAAATGTCCTGTAATGTCTTTTTTTCTAGTTTGCTGATTTTTCACTGGCATCATGTGCTTAAAATCAGACACTTCATACTTGAACTTTTTCTGAAGTTACCAAGAGCATGGATTTCTCCCTTGGCTAATTCACATGCTTCTTAACTCCAAGTGTTTCCCGCACAAAGTGAGAAGACTGTGGTAGCTATCCGTGGGCTTCTCCAAATTACCTGCTCAGCCTCACTCAGAGCTGGACGCATGAGCAGGCAGTGCATGAAGCAGCTCATTAGGGAAAGGAATTGAATGTGATTAACTTCTTCTATACACTGATTGACTCAGGCAGTCCATTTTGCTAACATTTATATTGCAGTAAAGTTTAATTAGGGATTATTTTGCCATGAGGCATACTAGACTGACATAAAACAGAGAGTAAAAATTCACAGTGCCATATAAATATCTATTTCTAATTTTCTGCTAATTGCATTTCTATTTTATTTATGGCTTTAAGGAACACACTTTTTTAGGCACACACAACTGTTTTCCTAAAACAAAATGTACAGCAAAATTAATAAAGGCACAGAAATAGATCGTAAGAAAGACAGAATCAGTATCCACATGACAACTTCTATATACACACATTACTTTACTCTATTGACTTGATGTTAATGGTCAGGTCAGTCAAGAAACAGATAAGCCAGTGTAGGGTCTGATGTGGTGGCTTCAGAACAGTGGTTTTGCTCTTACAGGTCAGGGGGTGTGTGGAATGTAGATTTTTCAACTGCAGGACACCAGCCTAATGTACTCTGTCCCCAGAGCTTCTTATTTTCTGTTTTCTTTTTTCCTCCCAAATGCCTCTCTATTGGTTTGCTTCTTAAAGTGATTAAAGGATTATAGAGACTGCTTCAAAATTTGTCGGGCTCATCCAAGATATTTCCTAGGGAATAAATGCTAGCTTGAAAAGGAGCTCAGAATAAAAAAGTGATTGGGTGGGAAAGGGAGATGCTGAGGGAGATATTCCTGTTCAAGGGCAAAAGTTCCCATTTTAATCGTGTGTCGATGTTCATATTTGCTAATTGCTGTTCATGCTGGTTTCTGACGTGGAAAGGTGTGGGTAGCTGTGCCAGTGAGACCACCGAATGGGAAGCGTGCGCACATTCAACTCAGGTCCAAAACCAGCTTTGTTTACTGACCTACCTCAGGACTCGCTAATGCAGGATATACAATAATTAGTAAGAACATCAAATTGCAAATCTGAAGTTCCAATTTTTAACTCAAATCTTGTCCTTATTTGATCACCAAGACCTCCAATAAAAATAATTTTCTTGTTTGTATCGGTACCATAAGGCATTTGAGGAGAGTCAGTAGGTTCAGTTCATCATTATAATTTGCATCTGGGTTTATAACTTCAGCAATAAAACTTCTGGTATAATATACAGAACAAGGAACTAACTACTCAGTCTTATTCAAAAGAATAAGTATTTCACTATTTTATTTTAAGGATGAATTTTGTGTTTGCATCTTTCTAGCGTGTCATATGAAAACTTGGTCATGGAACACTGATACTTTAAATATTTTTCAACTTTTTCTATTGTCCAATAAATATTAGTTTGCTCTGGAATAAATTAATGCAATAAATAAGATCAAAATAAAGGGAAAAAGTAGCCTGTGATCATTTCTCCTGCCTTCACCACACCTAGATTACTACTATAAACAGTTGGGTCTATAGCTTCTCAGACATATATGTAGGTGCATAATGTCTCCAGGTCTACACATATATTTCTGATCAAAATATTCAATATCCATGTTTTAGAAACACATTCTAAAAGATCTTTTAGATCTCACCTCAAGTAAACTTTCTGATTTCCTTCTCATTTTTTCCTAATCTCTCATTATTTAAATTTGCATCAAACATATGTTCAATTAAGCTTAGGCTTATTAACTAGGTAATTGCTAATTAAAACAACTTTCTTTTTTTGAAAATCGGATGTATTTCAATTTTCTTTTATCTTTCCTGAGTTTAAATTAATGTATTTAAATACATTGAAGGTTTACAACAAGTACAGAGGTAAATTAGGGACTGAGAGCAATAACAGAGTATAAGAATTGCTCACTCTCTTTAAAGTGATTCCGGTGTGCTCAGGGGTACAAGACAAACACACGTGAATGGATGGGAGAGCCAGTGTTGCAATAGAGGAGAGAGGAACAAACACTTGGAATTAAAGCACCTCTGGGAGAGCTTCAAGGGTTGCAGGAGGCTGCTGCACCGAGAGATTTAAACTGCAGAGAGGAGGGAAAACTATCCAGGTAGGGAAAACGGCATAAGCCCAACCATGGAGCTAATAATGAGCTTGGCGGTGGAGAATGTACAGAGGGAAAAGGTGGTTGTAAAGTTTGATGGTGGAGGTTACACAAAATGTCACTGTGGTTAGCTTACAACATTTTGCCCTGAATGCGTATTTTATCAATTTGCATAATATCTTAAAAGCCTTATCAAATATTGTCTTTAACTCTTATCAACTCTCTTTTTTTAAGAATCCTCACTGGAGAATATTTTTTTCCATTGAGTTTTTAGAGAGATTGGAAGGGAGGGAGGGAGGGGGAGAGAGAGAAACATCCGATGTGAGAGAGGCGCATTAATTGGTTGCCTCCCGCACACTCCCTGTTGGGCTCAGGCATGAACCCGAAACTCAGGTACATGCCTTTGACTGAGAATCGAACCCGTGACCCTTTGGTGCACAGGCCAGCCTCTAACCACTGAGTCACAATGGCCAGGGCATAACCCCATCAACTGTTTAGCTCTCCATGTAAACTTCCAAGTGCCTGCTGAAGTCCCACAGAGCTTTCAGATCATGTGTCCCACACTGTACTCATCATATTCCCTCTATTGAACTCTCCAGATTACCACCAGGGAATTTGTTAATAAAGCAAAACTTAACTCAAACTTGGCTAAGTAAGGGAGAACATCACCTTGAAGTCAGAAGTGGAATATTTACAGAATTTTGGCATCAATGCTTAAGTGGTGTAAGAGTGGTCTCTCAGGTTGGAAGCTAACTGAGACTGCATGAATCTTTCAAAGAAAGTCTTGATAAGCAATCATTTGTTTGGTATGTGGGCTGTTTGCTCAGGTGAACAGACTCTTATCTTTAATAAATGCATCTGTAGGAATTTCCCAAAACAATTGGTGGAATTATTTCTTGGCTTACACTCTTATTTGTCTCTGTGAATTTCCCGGAAGAAAGAACTATGTCATGTTGACATAGGTGGTCTACAGACTTATCTAAGTCATGTAGACACAGATGTTCTCACCTCCCTTATCCAGGTCCTTCCAAGGCAGCGGTTCTCAACCTGTGGGTCGCGACCCCTTTGTGGGTCGAACAACCCTTTCACAGGGGTCACCTAAGACCATCGGAAAACACATATATAATTACATACTGTTTTTGTGATTAATCACTATGCTTTAATTATGTTCAATATGTAACAATGAATATACATCCTGCATATCAGATATTTACATTACAATTCATAACAGTAGCAAAATTACAGTTATGAAGTAGCAACGAAAATAATTTTATGGTTGGGGGTCACCACAACATGAGAAACTGAATTAAAGGGTCGCAGCATTAGGAAGGTTGAGAACCACTGTTCTAAGGTGTTTCCTGCCTGAGTCACTGGTAACTCCCATCACCCCCTACTCTCCCAAGAAGAAGAACTTGGAGATATTTTTACTTCCCCATCCTCTAATGCAGGCTCTCACGATCCACTCCCATATTTTGCAATTACTTCCAAAATGCTCTTTCTTTCACACAAAGGTTAGAGTTTTATTTCTGAAATAAATAGCTGAATATGCAACTTCTCTCCTAAAAGAATCTCAGAACTTCCACAATGTATACATATACATGTACACCATAAATATATACAATTTTTATTTGTCAATTACATCTCAATAAAGTTGGGGGAGGACGTTTCTCAAAACTTAAGAATAAAACCTGAACTTAATAGCTTTGATTTCAAGACCCTCCCTGAGCTGGTCCCAACCTCTTAATACACTCCACACTATATCTGTGTGTGTGTGTGTGTGTGTGTAATTTTCCTAAGATGGCATAGAACTTTCAGGCTTTTGTTCTACCTAATACACACTTTGCCCTTTCTCTGCTCAAAGGCCAATATTCTGGTCCCTTTCTTTCTGTGTTATTAACTCTGTTTACTTCCTTTTTCTTTATTTATATAGTTCTCTATGCCTTTCTTCTAGTTTTCTCATTCTTCAGTGGTTTTGATTAGTGTCTTGAGCCTATGTTCAGCTCATCACAGTTTGTATTTTCTGTCCCCCCCCCCCAGAGGATCTCAGCTATTTTAATGCATCTGATTCCTTATTTGATGATTCTTCAATCCCCATCTCTCTGCCTTAACTCTCCTCTGAGCTCCATATGCAGATTCACCCTTGCTGCACACATCTCCTTGGGATGCCTGCAGGTATCTCAGAATTAACATGCCCCAAACTAAACTCATTCCTCCTTTTATATCCCTTGTCATAAGTATCATAACCCAAGGAGCAAATCTGAGTGTTATCTTCACTCATGTCTCATCACTCACCTTTACCTTTCCAGTTTTCCTTCCTTAGAATTTCTTAGATCTTCCCTGTCATCCTTGTCCTGTACACTTGCCCTAGTTCATTCCGTATCATTCATCTTTTGCCTGAGATTTTGTGACAACTCCTAACTGCTCTTCCTGACACCTTGCTGATCTCAAATAAAATTTCTGTTGAGCTACCTGTGTTTCTGAAATGCAAAATAGCTATCCCTTAAACCTTTCAAGGGTTCCTAAGAGTCTGCAGAATTAAGCTCAAACTTCTTAACATGCAATATAAAGCCTTCTGTAAAACCTGTTCCCTCTGAATCTATCATACCTTATCTGTCTTGTGTTTTACATTTCAGCAATTATAATTTAATTTTTTTTCCTTGAGATTGTGTTTGATGTTTTATTTGCCTGGAAATAAATAAATATTTAAATACATAAATAAATAAATAAATATTTAAATATTTCCTCATTCTCTTGAAAAATCTGTTTTTCTTTAACATGCCGTTGAGCATCCTTCT
Source organism: Myotis brandtii (assembly GCF_000412655.1). Classification (NCBI taxonomy): domain Eukaryota; kingdom Metazoa; phylum Chordata; class Mammalia; order Chiroptera; family Vespertilionidae; genus Myotis; species Myotis brandtii. Next base: position 1,534,723 of record NW_005366679.1, on the reverse strand, counting down.
AAGGAATCCTTCTCCTCGGATAAAATTGTTTCCTTTCTGTATTCTCATAGCACCAGTGACATTACACTTACTGTAATGAAATTATTCGAATTATTCAGGACTTGGACCATACCTTGAGTTTTGTCTATTTTACTTAATCTTCACAAATGTACAACAAAATAGGGACTTTAATTATTATATTCTTTTTACACATGAGAATTTTAAATTTATGGTATTTTAGTAATCTTTTCAAGGTTAGATAGCTAGCAAGTGAAAAAGCTTGAACTTGGATCCAAATCTGCTTGACTTTTAACTGCTGTGCTCTAGTGAGATGATGTTATAGTAAGGTAAATGTCTGCACATCATACATGTTATTTATTATTAACAAAATATATTTTAATTATTTATTTTTATATTTCCAGTACATAGTCTATTATAGGTGCTCAATAAATGTTTGTTTTTTTCCCTAATTTTTTTTTTTAAAAAAGCCTTTCAAAGTGATAGGCAACAAGCGTTTATTGAGATCAATAAAAATAGCTATTTGATAATCGTTAATTCAGGTAGAAGCCTGAATACTATTCCAATTAGGAGACAAAGACAATGGGTATTTATGAGGAAGGGAAAGGGAACTACATCAATGGATGGAAGGCATTTCTATTGGTACAAATAATATAACATAATGATGTTAATTATAAACCAATGTCTTTAAATTTCAGTCTGGTAATCAATAGTCCAGTAGCCATAACAACTGCATTCTTGTTACCTTTGCAGTTATTTTTCAAAGCACTAGATTGCTCAGGCTCAATACAGAGGTTATTTTGCCCTGATTTTAGCATTGCAAGGTTTGAGGTTTATGATGTGAAAGGCATATGCCTCTGGCAGGGCAGCTCTAGCTTCATTTTAAAGTGGCTCCATTTCCATTTATATTACTGTTTAAGGTTTCTTTGAAATAAAAGATGGCTCTTGAATTATCCTCTGAATTGAATGAATCATTTTTTATTTATCATGCTTCAAAAGCACTCTGTCTTTAACCTGTACAGCACTAATTTATGGTGTATTACGGGGACTTGTTTAAATGTTTGTTCCTCATATAGCCATAAACGAGGTCAGAGCATGTATGTCATTCAGATTATTTGTCCACATACCTTCCACGTACTCTTTGCAAATAGAGTTGTTAAAAAAAAAACCTTAGCAGAATTAGATTATCAAGGTATAATTTGCATGCATAGGGGTATATAGATCTTAAGAATATAGCAAGTGATGACAAATGCAAACATCTAGCTTTTGATTTAAAGTAAGATATATGAAACTCTTTTTTTTCCTCTTAAATACTGAGAAGCCATTGTAGGGTTATTAACTGGCCTAATTACAATATTGTGTCTCAGGAAATAGGGGAGTGCAAGGAGGAGGAGAGAGAGATGGGAGAATGGCCAGTCCGTGGAGCAGTCTGAATACACACAACATTTATTTATTAAGTTGACTGTCTCATATGGCATGACTGTGGTGCCACCAAACAATTACAATAGTAACATTAAAAATCACTGATCACAGATCATTATAACAAATCTATATATATAAAAGCCTATGCGACCTTTTGACTGTTCAACTGGTAGCTATTATGTTCATTGACCACCAGGGAGCAGATGCTCAAGGCACAGGCATGGAAACATGGAACAGACTGATGAATCTCAGAGGGAAGAGGGGAGGGGAAGGGCGGGAAGAGATTAACCAAAGGTCTTATATGCATTCTAGAGGCCCGGTGCACGAATCCATGCAGCGCTGGGGTCCCTCAGCCTGGCCTGTGGGGACCGGGCCGAAACCAGCAATCCAACATCCCCTGAAGGGTCCCGGATTGCGAGAGGGTTCAGACCAGGCCAAGGGACCCTACCAGTGCATGAATCTATGCACCAGGCCTCTAGTATAATGATAATGAAAAAAATTGAAATATTGGGAGAATTACCAAAATGTGATACAGAGACACAAAGTAAGCAAATGCTATGGGACAAATGGTGATGATAGACTTGCTCCACACAAGGTTGCCACAAACCTTCAATTTGTAAAAAAAACCACAGTATCTGCAAAGTGCAATGGAAAATAGTACAATAAGCCATAACCAGTTTGGCTCAGTGGATAGAGCATTGGCCTGCGGACTGAAAGGTCCCAGGTTCGATTCCGGTCAAGGGCATGTACCTTGGTTGCGGGCACATCCCCAGTGGAAGGTGTGCAGGAGGCGGCTGATCGATGTTTCTAACTATCTCCCTTCCTCTCTGTAAAAAAATCAATAAAAAAATATTTAAAAAAATAGTACAATAAAATGAGGTATGCATATATAATATTTTCAATCATTTACTCTTATTCTACCTACTAGAGGCCTGATGCATGAAAATTTGTGCACTGGAGGGGGTTCCTCAGCCCGGCCTGCCCCCTCTCATAGTCCGGGAGCCCTTGGGGCAGCGGTTCTCAACCTGTGGGTTGCGACCCCTTTGGGGGTCGAATGACCCTTTCACAGGGGTCGCCTAAGACCATCGGAAAACACATATATAATTACATATTGTTTTTGTGATTAATCACTATGCTTTAATTATGTTCAATTTATAACAATGAAAATACATCCTGAATATCAGATATTTACATTACGATTCATAACAGTAGCAAAATTACAGTTATGAAGTAGCAACGAAAATAATTTTATGGTTGGGGGGTCACCGCAACATGAGGAACTGTATTAAAGGGTTGCGGCATTAGGAAGGTTGAGAACCACTGCCTTAGGGTTTGCCCTACTGAAGCCTTAGTCTGGTCTTCCTCTGCAGGAGGTGACTGGGCGATCAGAGGAAGGCACTGCCCCCATCATCCCACTGCTGCTGCCACTGCAGGCCGCTGTGGCTGCCGGCCCTCCTCAGCCCTCGCAGCTGCTGTGGCTTTGTCTGGAATGACATCCGGAAGATGTCCGGTCTATCTGGTCTAATTAGCATATTACCCTTTTATTAGTATAGATGTTTTTATTTTTTAAGTAAGTTGGATCTTGCTGTTTTTTAATCCTGCTTGACAATTCTGCATTTTAATTTGTGTAGGAAGTCCATTTCTATATAATTATTGATATATTTGCATTTGTCTACCATCTTATTATTCTTGTTTCATTTAATCTAATCTTTATTTCTTTTTTATTTTTTAAACACTACTTTGGATTTATTATTTTCTAATATTTTATTTTATATTCGCCATTGGACTTTAGCTATAACTTTATACATTTTAAAATGTTAACCTATTATTTATATTAAGCATCTATAGCTTATTATAATCTACCTTCAAATAATATTATTATACTAGAGGCCCGGTGCACAAAAATTTGTGCACTCGGGGGGAAGGGGGGGCTCTCAGCCCGGCCTGTGCCCTCTCGCAGTCTGGGACCCCTGAAGATAATGTGCCCTGATGGCTTAGGCCTGCTCCCGGGTGGCAGAGGGCAGGCCCAATCCCTAGGTGCAGCCCCTGGTCGGGCTCAGAGCAGGGCCGATTGGGGAGTTGGGGCGCTGCCCCCTGTCATGCACAGAGCAGGGCGGATCGGGAGGTTGC
>NW_005366679.1:1525456-1530288 GCF_000412655.1 Myotis brandtii | reverse complement strand
TTTTTTTTTTTATTCTGGGCCAGCTTTAGCTCTGAGGCTTGGCTGCTGAAAGCAGGTATCTGGTTTGTTTGGGTTCTATCATCGATATACTGTATCATCTCCAGCTCTGAGATCCTGGCTGATTGACAGGAGGTTTCTGGGGTTTTGTTTATCTTCTATAAATGTTACAATGTTTCCAACTGAAGCTCAGAGGCCGGCAAGGCAGGCGGGGAACGTTGGAGTCCTCTGTCACTGAAGGAAGCAAGCCTCCCTGTTCGCATCAGCTGCCTGGCTGCCGGCCGCCATCTTGGCTGACAGTTAATTTGCATATCTCCCTGATTAGCCAATGGGAAGGGTAGCGGTCGTACGCCAATTACCATGTTTCTCTTTTATTAGTGTAGATACCCGCATGTATAATTTAAGAAACTTATAGCCATATACTTCCACATTTACTCGCTCCTAGGCTTTGTTCTTTTGTTGTCATAATTTACTTTCATATATTTATTGAGTATACAATACTTCATTATGACTTATATTTTAAAGAGTCAACTATCCTTTAAAGGGATTTTATAAACAAGAAAAATAAATTATACTCACTCATATATTTACTATTTGTAATCTTCTTCTTTTCTATGTAAAGACCTGAGTTTATATTTGGTATCATTCTCTTTCAACCCAAAAAAACTTTCTTTAACATTTCTGGTGGTAAAGGTTATTGGTAACAAATTATCTCAGCTTGTATTTGTATGACATTGTTTATTTCACTTTTATTTTCTATGAATATTTTCTTTGGATATAGAATCCTAAGTTGACATTTCTCCTAGCAAAATGATACCATTTTTGTTGTTGTTTTCTGGCTTGTTTCTGATGAAACTTCAAAGTTTCTTTTATAATTTTACTATATTATGTATGGTCTTTTTTCCCCGTTGGTTGCTTTAAGAATTTATTTTTTTTACTATTCACTGTCAGTAATTTTATTATGATGTATCTTGATGTGATTTTGGTTATATTTATTCTGCTCTTGGTTTGTGAGCTTCTTGGATCTGTGTTTATATTGCAAATCAAATTTTGAAAATTCTTAGCCATTATTTCTTCAAAATTTTTGCCCCACCCTGTCTCTTATAATTTTCTAGGACTCTAATTACATATTTATTAGACTATTTGATATTGTTTCATGGGTCACTGAAGCTCTGTTCATTTTTTTATGCCTCTTTTTTCCTTTCTGGGCTTCATTTTGTATTGTGTCTATTTGTTGATCTTGAAATTCACTGTATTTTTCTTCTATTATAATTAATCTTCTGTGAAACCCATGCAATGATTTTTTCATTTATTACAATTTTAGCTGTAGAATTTTCATGTAGTTCCTTTGTATGGTTTTCATTTATTTATCTAAAATCCGTACCTGTTTCCTCATTATACTCATGTTTTATTTTAAATCTTTGAACATGAACATACTATTATGCTTTTTACTAAGGGTCCTTGTCTGTTAATTGAATCACCTTTGTAATTTCCAGTTCTATTTTTATTTTCTGATTTGTATTCTGATTATGGGTCATGACCTTCTCTTTCTTTACATGTCTACAAAGTTTTTATTGGATCTTCAATATTGAGAATGCTATGCTTGTGAAGCTCTGGATTTTGTTTCCTCCCTTGAAATAGTTGGATTTTATGTCAGATGTTTAATATATTAGAAGGTCAGCTTGATCCCACTGAGGCTTTCTCAAGCTCTGTTATGACAAGTTTAAAATAGATTTTGCTGAATTAGCCTTACTCTTCAGCTGTTGTCTTTCTGGAGTTTCTTCTGAATGTCCGACATGTTTACGAAAGACTCTCCACTCCAGCTGGTCAGAATGCCTCTCAGTCTCATGCTGGTTCTGGTGATTATTCTGGTTATAGCCTCAGGTAGTTGTTCTCTACCCGCTAGCTCTGCTTTGCTTGGTTTTATGTAACCTAACCCCACATGTGTGCAACTTAGCATTCAACCACAATTTAAGGGGCTCAGAGTTGATTTCTGGAGCTCTTTCTCAGCATGGCTCTCTTTTTACCCCTTGAATTCTGGGTGGCTTTACCTCACTCACCTCAGATCGATATCTCCTCATCTCAATGGGACTACCATGTTCTGTTTAATTTCTACCTAATAACCTTTGGTTCTTAAAGTGCCTCATGAGCAATCTGGGTCAGTTGTGGGGCTCCTCTCATTTGTTTCCCTTTCATTAAGAACCAGAGTTCTGTAATGTCTATTTTCTAGCATATGAAAAAAACATTTTTTTAAAATTTACTTTGTCCAGTTTTCTAGTTGTTATGGCAGGAGGGATAATCCAGGATTAGTTAACTCCATCATGGCTAACATTGGGAGTCTTGCTAAAGTTAGATTAAGTCATAAAAATCAGCTGCTAATGTTATAAATTTATGGGCTAAAATTTTTTTGTGTTGGTTAGGGAATCAAAGTGTTGTTTATTAAAGCAAGTTTTAAGGATATATTGGTGACTTCTTCATTCTTATTAAAGGAGTTTCCACAGTAGTTATTGTTTCTGTACTCTCATTAAACACTTCAACTTCTATAAGGTCTTTCGTTTGCTCTTAAAAGTGAGTTATTTAACAACAAGGCTGCTGAAGAATACTGCTCATTGATGAATGGGTGGCTTTCTGCTGTTTTTGTGCTAAAAACTAGTTTTCATTAATCATGAAAAAAATAGCTTGTTTAAAAAACTTCCACGGAGAGCAGATTTTGGAGATACTGACAGATAGAATGCATCTTGCTAAACTCATCCAGCCCACTGAGCTGTGATGAGCATCTCCCTTCATCTGGATGAGTGAGCACATGGTGTGTCTCATTTAAATACCAAAACCGTTTTCAGAAATGTATAGTAGCATGAATCCACAATGTAATGATGTCCTTTTGATAATAAGCATGTCTAGAAGAAAAGGCTTGAGCTGACTCAGGGAGGGTCTTTAGGGAAGATTTTAAAATGCTGGTATTCCAATGACATTGGCTCCAATCAGCAGGTTATTTTTAACTTTTCTGTCTCTCATGAGGAATTGAGCAGAAAGCAGGCATGAAACCAAATATGTGGCAGAGAAAACGAATAACCTGTAATATCTACTCTAAATTCTGACCCTTATCAAGTATTTTATGATTGAGGGGGGAAAACTTTTTTACTCTGGGGAAACATAGAGAATAGTAAAGGTTTTGAAAATATAACATATGAGGGTAGTTTTTATGGCCTGTGGTTACTTGAAGATTAGAAGCCTAAAGGAGGAATAAAGTGTTGCTCTTACTCTATTGGCTTTGAAGGTTGAATGGTGGACATTATGAAAAGGCAGATATGTGCTTTCAAAGCCCTCTGCATACCAGAAAACAGAAAAAAAAATTTGGAATTCATACCACCAGTAAACTTTCTTTACTTTTCAAGTGTGCTCATAACCTTTTCAATTCCCCATTGTAACAGACTCCTGAAAAGACATATTATTCTGAACAATTTGAACCAAGTGAAAGTAAAATAATACTTGGATTCTTTGGCTATGTTCAGCAGGGTCCTGTTAAGCCAGCTCTCTGGGGCAGGAGGAGAAAGCCCTTATTTTTGGTGCTTGTTGATTTCTATGGTGCAAATATCTCCACCATTGCCAAGTCAATTTTAACAACTGGCTTGCAAAATTGCTGGATATTTAAAGTTGATGGCCCATATAGTTAGCTCCAACACACCAATGGCTATGTTCCACAATGTAAGTGAGGGGATGTGATGGTCTTAGTTTAGAAGTCTGGTATCATATTTTTGTGAATTATGACTTTGGGAGAATAACCTTTCTGGCTGTATTCAATAATTTGGAATTTATTAAATCTATAAAAGATTGCTGTGAAAATTGAATGAGATAATGATTGAGTGCTTAACACAATTCCTGAGACACAATATGCATCCAATAATTGGTAGCTATTATTGACTATAGGTAATTTTTAGATATTATAGAGCAATTAAATGAAAGTAACTGCTTTCTAACCCTGAGTATTGAAAAAATAAATTTAAAACCTACTATTAAAACATACTACTAGTATGAGTTTAATAACTTTTTGAAAAAAATTATTTTATTCACATCAGGTTCTCTCTACATTTGAAAAAGTATTTGTATGACTACTTATTTAGAGATAATGCTTGGATGCATGTGGATTTTTAGATATGTTGTAATAAATGAATAGCCTCCCAAGGGTCAAAGATCTGTGGGTTTGAAACCATCATGCTGATAATTTTTCAGTGAAATTTGGTGAGAGGGATGAGTTTCCACTTAGAGATGGGTGAATGATTGAATTGAGAAGCTCCTGTGGAGTCACTCCTGCTTTCACAAGAGTAGTTATCCAGCCCAGTCACACACTTTTGTGGACTTGATAATGGAATTTAAAGTAAGACCAAATTTCATGTAAATTGGGTGGGACTGATTTTATTTTTCTAGTTATCCAGCCCAAACAGTCACACACTTTTGTGGACCTGATAATGGAATTTAAAGAAAGACCAAATTTCATGTAAATTGGGTGGGACGGGACTGATTTTATTTTTCTAAAGTTGTATTATCTATACTAATAATAGCCTAGGTGGTTGCCACGCTGTCACGTCGTCACAAGATGGCTGTCACAAGATGGCCATGCCAGGTGGCCGCTCTGCGCAGTGAGGCCTGGGGGTCCCACGGCTCCGCTCAGCATGGAGGAGGCTGGTCCTAGCTTCTCCGTTGCCTTGTGCGAAGAAGGCGGGTCCCGGCGGAGGAGGTGGGTCATGGCAGGGGAGGACAGTTGGGGACTATCAGGCTGGCAGGGGAGGGAAGTTGTGGGCAATCAGGCTGGCAGGGGCGGGCAGTTTTGGGTGATT
>NW_005366679.1:1512088-1525162 GCF_000412655.1 Myotis brandtii | reverse complement strand
AGCAGTTAGGGGGCGATCAGGCTGGCAGGCAGAAGCAGTTAGGGGCAATCAGGCAGGCGAGTGGTTAGGAGCCAGCGGTCCCAGATTGTGAGAGGGATGTCCGACTGCCGGTTTAGGCCCAATCCCACAGAGATTGGGCCTAAACCGGCAGTCAGACATCCCCCGAGGGGTCTCAGATTGGAGAGGGTGCAGGCCTGGCTGAGGGACACCCTCCCCTCCATGCACAAATTTCGTGCACTGGGCCTCTAGTGTTTTCATAAAGAATAAGTGCATTTACTTCTACTTTTCAGAACCCTATGTTTTGAGGGAGAATATCAATATATTTTGACCGGTGAAAAAAATACTGATGAAAAATACTCTGTTTTCTTAGGTTGGAAATGTATTTCTGTCAGAAACCTTCTAGAGATTTTTAAGTTCTGAAGTTCACTCAATTATTATCATTAGATACAGGGGTGGGAAAAAGTAGGATTACAGTTGTAATACAAATATATACTACAATAACAAATAATACTGTAATATAAGAATGAACTCTGTGTTTTCCATACTCACAACTATAAGCCTGCCTTTTTGTGTTTTGTTCATACAAGCTTCAATGAAAATAATTTTCTGAATTTTTAATTGTAAACAACTGATGTTTTATTTTTTTAATAATGGAAATATCATAAAAATTTTATAAAAAATATTTTGAGAGGGGAGCGTGAGAGTATTTCTAATGCTCTTTTATTTTTGTAGAAATAATATCACCTTTTTTAATGCCCTTGTGCCAAACGTATCAAAATGTACTGCATTGTTATCCATATTTAACAAAAAGCTCCGACTAGATTTGAATTTGGGCCTATCAGTGGTAACAAGACTGTAGCTACAGTAATTCAAAATAAGATAGTCAGGATCCATAGAGTCCTCCAGCCTTCCACTTTTGTGCAATCTTAAAGCTTCCCAGTTCCACCTCTGGAAAATCACTGAAAAATGCAAATGGATAAGAGGTTGTCAAGCAGTCATGTGAACTGGGGAGAATAATAATGTTGGCAATTCTGTAATCACTGAGCATACAAAAGCTGACAGGACAAATGCTTTTTGCCACCAATAGACTAAATGCTTTGAAAAACACAGGTGAAAACACACCCTTCTTTGAGCTGGCCTTTTAAGCATTTTCAGACGGCCTATCAGTGGTAACAAGACTGTAGCTACAGTAATTCAAAATAAGATAGTCAGGATCCATAGAGTCCTCCAGCCTTCCACTTTTGTGCAATCTTAAAGCTTCCCAGTTCCACCTCTGGAAAATCACTGAAAAATGCAAATGGATAAGAGGTTGTCAAGTGGTCATGTGAACTGGGAGAATAATAACGTTGGCAGTTCTGTAATCACCGAGCATACACAAGCTGACAGGACAAATGCTTTTTGCCACCAATTGACTAAATGCTTTGAAAAACACAGGTGAAAACACACCCTTCTTTGAGCTGGCCTTTTAAGCATTTTCAGACCATCATTGCTTGCTGACTTGCAGATGAAAACACACCCTTCTTTGAGCTGGCCTTTTAAGCATTTTCAGACCAATCATGGCTTGCTGACTTGCAGAAAGAAGGAATGCTGTTTAATATTCAATTAGTTGTTCCATAATTAGCTGTGCTGAACGCATTATAAGGACACATTTCTTTTTCAACTAAGGAGCAAACAGTGCCCAGAGTCTCCTATTGAAAATGGCCTCTATAGGGTCAGCCTAACCTTATCCATTGATCGGACACCATCCCAGGAATCACCAGGACTATTGTCCTGTCTGAAAGCCCTGATTGCTTGGTGAGCCCGGTGCAGGACCTGGAGGGCACCATATCTGGCTCAATGATCAGAGAGCCTGGGCTGCTGGTGGAGGGAGTTCTGTGTCTAATGAAACAAAAAGGCCAGAAAGGTCACTGAGGGGCAAACAGAGGTGAGTGTGTTGTTTGTCTACTTGTCCAGACTCTCAATTTATCTGCCTCTGAATTACTTTTTTTTCTGAAAGAATCTGAATAAGTTCCTTAGGGCTGCGGTAACAAAGTAATCCCAACTGACTGGCTGAAAACAATGGAAATGTATTCTTTTGCAGTTCTGAGGGATAGAAGTTAAGGTGTTGGCAAGACTTCTGCTCCCTCCCAAGTCTCAAGGGGAGGATTCTTCTTTGCCTCTTCCAGCTTCCAGTAGCCCTAGGCATCCCTTGACTTTGACAACATTACTCCAATCATTGCCTTTATCTTCACGTGGCCATCTTGCCTCTATCTGTGTCTTCACTTGGTGTGTGTGTGTGTGTGTGTGTGTGTGTGTGTATGTCCAAGTTTTCCTCTGATGAGGATGCCAGTCATATTGGATTAGGGCTCATTTTAATGATCTCATCTTAAACTTAATTACATCTGCAAATACCATATTCCCAAATAAAGTCACATTCACAGGAACCAGGGGTTTAAGACTTTAACATATCATTTTGCGACACAAGTCAATCCATTACAGGACCAAAGGAGGCAAATTACTTCTCTGGCACTAGCTGAGAGGGTTGAATCACTTGTAGCAATAGACTAATAGAGTGTTCCAAGATATTTGAGGCAAAAAATAAACTAGGGGATTGTGACTCATTTATTCATTTATTCACCATTATATATTACGGACCTACTATGTGACAGAAATGAATTGGCCTTGACCATACAGTGATGAGCAAGACAATATGATATCTGGCCTCCTGGGGTTTGGAGTTTTGTAGGAGATATATAAATATTCAACTAATCATGGTTGAGTTAATGAAGGAAGAATTTGGAATGTTATGAAAGCATATATTGGAAGGATTTGATGTAGAGTGGGGAATCAGAGAAGACCTTCGTGAAAAGCAAGATACTTGTGGCAATGATAGTAACAATAATAAAAATGATGATGCTGACATCTATTGAGCACTTATCCCAGGCACCATTGTAATTGTTTTACTTGTATTACTTATCTTCATGTCTACCCTTAATTTACAGATAAGGAAATGAAGCAAAGAGTGGTTGAGTAAATTGCTGAAGGTCTTACAAGAGGTAGGATTGCTGAGATCTGGTTAGAAATGACAGAAACAAGGGCATTGGAAAGAGAGCTCCACATGCAAACAGCAGTGTGTGCAAGGGCTCTGAGGCAGGATGGTCTCCTCTGTGGCTGGGGTGAGGTGAGCAAGGAGGAAGGTGGTGTAAGAAGGATGAGAAAGGCAGTCAAGGGTCGGATCCTGAAGGGTCTTGTAGGACAGATTAAGACAATTATCTTTATCCCAAAAGTAATGTGAAACTACTGATGGGTTTATATAGGACAATGTCTTTTAAAAATCTGTACATTAAGAAGGGGTGGGTGGAGTTTCGTTGCAATGTAGAAAAAGGATTGGAGAAAGACAAGTGTCTCCAGGAAGGATTAATAAGAAGCTTCATGAAAAAAGATAATGGTGACTTGGCCTAAACTTTTGAAAATGGAGATGAACAGATATAGACACATTTGTGATAATTTGGAACTAGGATTAAGAAGATGGAAACAAACATCTAGTGTATTGGGTAGATATTGCTGCCATCTACTGCTCTAGGGATATTGGATGAAGAGCTGGTTTTAGAGGGAAGATTGTGGCTTGGTTTGGACACATTGAGTTTGAGGGCCTTTGTGACATCCAAAAGGCTCTACCAAATACAGTTCTGAAATACAAAGAGATTGTCAAAATAGAGCTATAATTTCTGATGTCATTACAATATTGATAGCATTTGCAATTGTGGGAACGAGTGAGTTGACCAAATGGAGAAATAGGAGTATGAACTAGATAAGAGCTTTGGATGGAGTTCCTAGGATCTCTACTATTAAAAATAGGTAGAGAAAGGGAGGTGAGAATTGGAAAAGTGGCTGAAAGGTAGGAGGAGGTAAATTAGAAGATATGGCATGATGTGACAAAAGCCATGGGAAAAGAGAATTTCAAGGCAGTAAACATGTCCAATACTTCTGAATAAGATGGCAAATGAAAATGTTAATTAGACTTAGCATAAGAGTCACTGGTGACCTTATCAAAAACAAGTCTACTGATGTTGAGAGGGCAATGGTGTATTGAAATGAGTGTGGTCTTGTGAAATAAGGAAGCTAAAAAGTAAGAATTTTGTACTGTTGTAAAGATTATGGCTTTAGGAGAAGATAGGGTAGTGGCTGAAGGTGATGTGGGATCATGGCATGTGTGTGTGTGTATGTGTGTGTGTGTGTGTGTAACTGTTGAGAGGGCAATGGTGTATTGAAATGAGTGTGGTCTTGTGAAATAAGGAAGCTAAAAAGTAAGAATTTTGTACTGTTGTAAAGATTATGGCTTTGGGAGAAGAAAGGGTAGTGGCTGAAGGTTATGTGGGATCATGGCATGTGTGTGTGTGTGTGTAAGTGCATGTGTTTTAAATGGTGATTTTAATTTAGATCAAACTTAAACACTGAAAGGAAAAAGTCAGTGGAAAGAGTTATTTTAATTACAAGATAAAGAGGAAAAATTGATAGCCTAAGGTTCTAGACCAGTGGTCGGCAAACTCATTAGTCAATAGAGCCGAATATCAACAGTACAACGATTGAAATTTCTTTTGAGAGCCAAATTTTTTAAACTTAAACTATATAGGTAGGTACATTGTTATTAACTTAATGAGGGTACTCCTAAGGCTTAGGAAGAGCCACACTCAAGGGGCCAAAGAGCCGCATGTGGCTCGCAAGCAGCAGTTTGCCAACCACGGTTCTAGACAGTTTAAAAGTGATGGCATTCATAACAAGCAGTGAGGAGAGGAAGGTGCAGAAGCAAATTTGGTGGTAGGAAGTTGAGAGAGTTTCTATTTCATGGTTTCCAATTGTTTTGAGAGATAGGAAATGAGGTAATTTGCTCTGAGTGACAGAAGAGGGGCTTAGCAGTTTGAGAAGATTGGAGTAGTCATTGCAGAGAGAGGGAAGGCTACTCTAGAAACCCAGGTGAGGAAGCAAATTGTTCAGCGATCTTTGTCATTTTGTTCTCCAGATGTGCTTCAAATGTCTGCAACGAAACCTAGTGCATATTTGTTAAAGCACTTAGTATATTTGTTGAAAGAATATTTTATGAATTTAAGTTGGGAGTTTGCCCAAAGGCAAAAGCACAAGGTCATTGTGCCCTCTTTCTTTAAATCTGACCTTGAGTCTCTTTACACAAGCTCAAAGTAATTCTTAGCAGAATCAAAGGACTACTACTGGCTTTAAAGATATGAAATGATGTGAAGAAAAGCTTCTTCTGAGTTACAATTTCCGTCCATAAGGACAATTTGTACACATTTGCACTCTAGTTCCTTTAGAAAGTAATCCATTTTCCATAAGTTCTTATCTTGTTTTAGACAACTTTTTCTTTCCTTTGAGGCAGCTTTTCTAAGGATACATCTGCACTTAGGAAGCTTTTGTCAAAGGATTATTGCTTCCTTTAAAAAAAAATTCCACATTAGAAAGAGATTTATCATTAAATGATGGTAATTATTCCATATTTAGAATTAATATTGCCATTGGAAGAGAAAATTTTTAAAGTGTTTTCCCTGTGTGAGTCCAGGCTTGAGTCAGTTTTGACAGCTTTTGCCACTTCTGATAAAAACTTGATAAGTAATTGACAGTGTTCCCCTTTATCAATGCTGTTGGTTAGTTAAACAACTCACCTTTCAATTCTATACTTTCTTGTATTACCACACATTCTGGTGGTGTTATTTAGGTATCTCTTTTAATGCTTATATTTTATTTTGGAATTGAGATAAGCATAATTTTTAGCAACTCCTATTCTCAATAATGATTTAATAACTTTGGATTTGTAGAAAGAAAATCTGCTCAAATTAATCCAGGAGTATATATATGTGAATACATCTGATACCTTTTTTAAAATTTAAAATTACAATTGATATGCAATATTTTATTGGTTGCAGGTGTACAACATAGTGATTAGCTATTTATGTAACTTACAAAGTGATCACCCTGATAAGTCTAGCAGTCATCTGACACCATACATAGTTATTCAGATATTATTGACTATATCCCCTGTGCTGTACTTTATAGTTCTGTATTTTTGTAACTGGAAATTTTGACTTCTTAAGCCCTTAACCTTTTTCATCTATCCCCCAAATCCCCTTCCCTATGGCAACCATCAATTTACAACTGAGATCTTGGTTAATTTCTGCATTCATTCTCTTCCATTATCCAACTTGATTGTGTCCCTTCTTTCTAATAGTAATTGAAAACCTTTCTTTGTCAAAGTGTTTATAAATTTTGCATTGTTAGCAAATAATTAAAATTATTTCATATTGCCCTGGCTGGCATGGCTCAGTTGGTTGAGCATCATCCCACGTTCCAAGAGGTCTCTGGTTCAATTCCCAGTTACAACGCATGCCAGATTTGAGGGCTGAGACCCCAGTAGGGGGCAGGTAGGAGGCAGCCCATTGATGTCTCTCTCTCTCTCTCTCTCTCTCTCTCTCTCTCATTTCTCCCCTATCCATTCCTCTCTCTCAAATAAATAAAAACATATTAAAAATATTTTATATTTTCAAGGGTGATATTGATTTATTCTATAGAGCCAGAACATTCTCAAAAGATGTAACATGCAATCAATATGATGATCAAATATAGTTAATTATGAGAATCATCTTAGTGGCTTCATAATAGCTTTTATTTGTTAATTTAGAAAAATGCTATTCATCATCTAAAATTATCAGCTTTTAGAGATTTTAATGCAGTTCATTTTCTGCAAGGAATGACTTGTACATGAAATTCATTCCAGAATGGAGCCGAATACCCCCTGAATGGGTTCATATAAGTGACTCATTATGGGCTAATTAGTTCCTTTTCATCATTCTTTGATTCATTTCAACGTTAGTTAAGCAAATTAACCACCTGAGGTGCACCTGTTTGAATGTATGTGTTACAAGGAAAAAAGAAAAATATCTACTCCTCCAGGGATAAGTAGAGTGTGATGCATGTGCTAAATGCTTGAATATATGAAAATTTGCTCAAAATTTCACTACTATTCATTTTTGGTGAAATGCTTGTTTCTACCACAACCATATTTTTTTTCAGATTCACTTTGATGCCATCAAAAGTATCTGCTGCCTTTGCAACAACCATTGCTAAGATATGTTTCCATTGAATGTTTACTGTGTATTTAGAAAAGATGTAACATTCAAGTATTCCATCTAACTGCAAGAAATGTGGATTATTTAGCTACAGAGAAAACAGTTTTAAAAGCCAATGGCCTTAGCACCTGAAATCCTCTATGACTGGGCCTCAAATTTTTGCATTTTCCAATGGGCAGAAAAGAGCAGAGGCCTTGAATTACCTTGAAAAAAATTACCTTTTAAAAAAATATTCATTGCAGCCACTCCATAGATATAGGATGGACCCCATCCAAAATTTGGTTTGATATCAAGACTGATGATAGCACTCACATACCAAAGCTTATGAAGAGATTTATTGCTAACTTTCTAGGAGGGTCTGAAGCGACTTAAGAGAACAGGGAGAGGAGATTTGCTTGGAGTCTCTGTGGCTTTCAGGAGGTGGCCAGGGTGAGGGTTCCTGTATGGTTTGAACCTTCCCACTGATGTCAAAGAAAGAAATACTTGGGATTTCTTATCAGCTTGCTCAGAAGGGAATGGTAAGAGTTAAAAATAACTCTGCAATCAGGCATCAAAAATAGAGTCAGGTTCTTTATTATAGAAGCCATCATGGAAAAAAATCAGGATTTTGTGGGGAAACATGTGAACTTTCAGTTTTGTAGTGCTTTTAAAGATCTATTTCATGGTGGGTAGGCAATCATTTCAAAGGTTATGATTGGCCCTGGGCCACAACTTACCTTTCTGACCGTCTTTTCTACTCTCTCTCTTGGAAACCACTTGTGAGCCACATGGAATTATGAGTAACCCTTCATCTTGGCTCCTTTGCTAGTCCTGGAAGCCTTTCCCACTCATTTGCAGGTGTATTACCTCTTCTTCAAGTCCCGTTCAAAGGCTTGGACTTTTCTTTTGTTCTGCCTCTTGGAAGAAACCACTGCTAATTCTAAAGCCCCAAAGCATCTTTTGCTTCCTCTTACAGCACTTATTCTCTAGCTAGTCCCTGAAAGTGCAGGGACACCAAAATCCAAGAGACCGATCCGTTTTTATATCTTCCACATTGTCTTTCTCATAGAATGTCAGCTCCAAGGAGATAGGATCTTGGTTTGACACACTGTTATTTCTCTAACACTTTGAACAATTCCTGGTACAGAATAGGTGTTCACTACATACAATTTTGTGTATGAATAATAATAAAATATTTATTGAATAAATGAAAGCTAAATTCATAAAGGGTGTTTGTTTGAAATTTGTTTTAAATTCTTAAAATGCTACTTTATGCATTGCTTAAATCAAAGGGAAATGCATATTTTATTGAGAGTTTAGCATTCCAACTGGCTGAGTTGCCAAGTGAACTAAATTGAAGGGGAAAATCAATATTGGACCAGGCATTCACAACTGGGCATTTCTGATATGGTTCTGTAACAGAGAATCTAGCATGTTTGGAAACTGAAACAGACTTTGATTGAAACACGGAGCATTAAATAGCCTGCAGATCATTGTGAAGGCACTTTGCAAGCATAAACATTTTGTATTGCTCTGTCCCTGGTTTTCAGAGATCTATGCTAAATCTGTTCGTTGTATCACAGCTATAGGCAAACTTAGCAGATGCTGAAGCACTGGCTTCATCAGGCTGTGCACAGACTTTCCTTGGTTGTACTTGTGGCTGCAGTATTTATTAGAGGCCAGCCTAAGACAGGTGATAATACAAGGAGTGAGCTCAATTATGGATCCTTGTGAACATAGCCAGTACCATGTGGGTCCGTGCAAATGAAGGAGGTCTAATGAAGAAAGAGAAATCAGGAGTAAATACTGCCAAAGAAGAAGTCTTTGCCTTAGTGCTCAAGGCCTCATTCTTCTTCAGGGGAGTATAAGCCAAACACAGTCTATAGAAGGTTATAGTATTTGAGCTCAGATATGCACTCCCCAAATTAAGACGTCAGAATCCAAATGCCAAAAATCTCTATCTAAACCAGATTTCAACAGATGGTTCTTTTCTTTTCTTTTCTTGTCTTTTCTTTTCTTTTCTTTTTTTCTTTTCTTCTCTTTTCTCTTTTTTCTCTTCTCTTCTCTTCTCTTCTCTTCTCTTCTCTTCTCTTCTCTTCTCTTCTCTTCTCTTCTCTTCTCTTCTCTTCTCTTCTCTTCTCTTCTCTTCTCTTCCCTTCCCTTCCCTTCCCTTCTCTCTCTTCTCTCTCTAAAAAGCCTCCTTACCTTTCTCTGTGTCTCTTCATATTCAAGAACTTAGCCTGCCTTTCATTCTTAGGTTACAGGTGCCACAATGGAAAGGAAAATGGGAAAACGACAGGATACTTGATTATAGAAAGGAATAATCAAGAGGACTAGGAGGACTAGGAAGTTGATTACTCAGGAGCCTGGGGTACATTGTATTTTCCACTCCTTGAATCTGATTTTATGATTTGCTTTGATGAAAGTGCCATTATACTTCATTCAGAGCTCAGGCCTTAAAAGGTCTTGCAGCTTTTGCCTTTGGCCTCCTGGATGCTTTCCTGAAACTTCCACGTAAGCAGCCTGTCTATCTTACTGGAAGGCGAGAGGCCACACGGAGAGGAGCCCCCGCACCCAGCCAAGCATCAGCACCAACTACTAGACATGTGAGGGAAGCCATCCTGGGCCTTTTCTTTCTGCTGAACCACCAGTTGAATGCAGCCAAGTGAGTGAGTCCACGTGAAACCAACAGAGAAACTACCCAGCCAGCTCACAGATCCATGGGGAAAAAAAACACATCATGTTTTTAACTGCTCTAGGCTGATTTGTAACGTGGCTCATGATACTGATGGACAGTCTGGTTGTGAGTTTTACATTTATTTAGTTTACCTGGAAGGAAGATCTTAATTATTTGTTTCCACTTTCCAACTCCTCAGTTCTTTTTTAAACAATAAAATTTCAGCATCTTTAACTGTGATTTATCTCTGAACTAACCTTAATGACAAGTGTTCTCATCCTTATGTCCATATGTTCATTTAGTATAATATTGCTTTGGTATCATGGATGCGTTAGAAAGTAGCAAAATGAGACTTCAGAGATAGGCTGACATGAGACCTGTGCTTTTAGGTCAATATGGGCTGGCAGATAAAAATGAAATAGACTAGAATAGATCTCAATATCATACATAGTAAAGGTAAAATAGTTTCAGTTATTTAAACATGTGTGTGTACTGAGTCATACTTGAAAAGTGGGTCCTTATTTTTATTTTTTAAAATATATTTTTATCGATTTCAGAGAGGAAGGGAGAGGGTGAGAGAGATAGCAACATAAACGATGAGAAAGAACCATTGGTCGCCTGCCTCCTGCATGCTCCACACTGGGGATCGAGCCTGCAACTTGGGCATGTGCCCTGACCAGGAATGGAACCGTGACCTCCAGCTTCACAGGTCGATGCTCAACCACTGAGCCATGTCGGCCAGGCAGGCCCTTATTTTTAAAAGTCCAGAAACCACTGGAGAATATCATGGAGAGCATCATACACTGCCCTAAAATTTTTAGATTTTTCCTATAGTTTGAGATGTCATTGAAGAGTGATCTATTTGAAGGGGGAATGACAGAAGTTGGGAGAGCAGTTAAAAGCCTAGACTGAAACAGACATAAACAGAGAGGCTTTCTTTTAACAAGGCTTTCCTAGGTTTGGAGAAAAAGGAATAGACTTGAGAAGTGTTTAGGAATTTCAATTAGAAAAACTCTGAGGTCTATTGGATATGGAGGTGAAGGGAAGGGAGGAATCAAGGAAATGATTGATATTTAGCAGATCTTGACAGGTTTTATGTGGGAAGTCATGTTGAGAAAGGCATCTAGGATGACTTACAAATTTCTGTCTGGTATGAATGGCATGGCCACCAACAGAGATAAATAATGTGGTTAAAAGAGCAGCAGTTGTATTGGGGGCTCTATTAATTAATTTAGTTCGGGGCTGTGCTGATCGCAGAACATGCAATAGCAGTTAACTAGATATATGAGTGTGAAGCTGGAGAAACAGAGGTGGGCATGTGTCAAGAGACTCTGTAAAGAGAGAAAATTGGACTCCCCCCAAACAATAGCTCTTAAATGTTGTGGAACTATTCATATCTTAGGGGCTTCATTAATAAATGCATAGAAACCAGTGAATAAACAGTAGTTAATTTATCACTCCCAGATGTATGAGTAATTTTAACAGTTCAAAAAAAGTGTTGCCCAGTTAGGTTGGCTTATGATTCAAAATATAGATTTTAGTGTGAGTTAATCATATTCCCACAGACTTGTGCCATTTATGATGACAGTTTCAAGAGAAAATCAGTATTAATGCAAAAATAGATACTGTTTCCAGAAGAGAAAGCTTCAGAACATTATCTATAGGCTAGATTTGCATGTATTCTCTGTAAAAATTTATGTTTCATCTGAATTAAAAAGCCATTGACATTTAATTCAGTGTGTGTGTGTGTGTGTGTGTGTGTGTGAGAGAGAGAGAGAGAGAGAGAGAGAGAGAGAAACTCTGAGAGAGAGAGGATGTATATACATTCTTTTTAAGTGAAGTTACTGGGGGGCAATGACTTTCTTCGTAAATGAGACACACAATAACAAAGCCTTATTGTTGAAGTTGTTTTTATGGAAGTGGAACAAACCACTCAATTCAAAAATTATCTTTATCCTTGAAACTGACCTTATCCTAGTCAGCGATTGTTGGCATTTAATATTCAAGCTTCCTAATTCTTCTTGAAAGGCTGTCGCAGGAGAATTGCATGTAGAATACATAATGACTTAGTCAGCCTCACAGTCCCTCATATCTGGGACCCAAAGAAAAGAGAAACAAGACAAGCTGATGCTTTCACCTGAATGAATTTTAAGCAATTGATAATAGATTTTTAAAAGGGTTTTTGCTATCCATATCATTCATCAATATTTGAAACATCTGTATTTTAAGTGCTTTAAGGTAGGATATTTTAGCCTTGCATTGTTTCTATTAGATTCACCCAATTATAATATTAAAAGCTTAGCGTTCATTCAGTCTCTATAGTGAATTTCAGTGACTTGATCTCAGAAAACTGCTATTCACAAACCCAGACGATTGTTGTGAGATAAAAGAAGAATGATGGCATAAGCATGTAGATTGTTTTTCCCATATAAGTTTAATAAACAAAACAACAAAAAATAAGCTGCCTTGGGCATATAAGGGTGTATATCTTTAGGGTAGTGTGATAGATTTGTGTGTTTCACCCTTGCTAAGCTGAAACTGTTTTCCTGAAATCCCCCTTTCTACAAGTTCCTACATAGTGTGGGCTCTAAGAGACATTTTTGTGAGATTTGGGAGCTGGAAGCCAGCAGGAGCCATATTTTTTCTATACTTGGAAGGTTGGTGCTGGCACCAGGTGCTGTCCAGCTCCTGCAGTGGCAGCTTATCTGCTGGCCCCTGGGAGTCCGTGGGGGCAGAAGGTGGGCCACGGTGAGGCCAGCTCCAGCCAGATCTGCTGCAGCTTCTTCTACTTCTGCACAAGGAACATGTTTCATGTTTAGCTCCATGATGACAAGAGCCAACTTCTGTAGGACACTCCAATCATTCAGTTGACAAGCTTGGTGGTGGTGCAAGACGAATGCAGATCCTTACCCTTCCTCATGGCACCAGGCTCAGCCTCCCAGGTTCAAGTTCATTCTTACTTCCCCCATGTTATCCATTTTCCCTTCCTGACCACCTGTAGATTTCAGGCTCCAGCACCAGACACAGAAAGAACAGCTGCACATAGACTGTGCCACCAGCTCCCCCAGTTGCATAAGTTCAAACCCCAAATATATGAACTTATTTTCTATATAAATATATATATACACATACATACATATATATCTCTATATATTTTATATATTACACAGGAGGCCCGGTGCACAAAAATTTGTGCACTGGGGAGGGGAGGGGAGTCCCCCAGCCCGGCCTGTGCCCTCTCGCAGTCTGGGACCCCTTGGGAGATAACGACCTGCTGGCTTAGGCCTGCTCCTGGGTGGCAGA
>NW_005366679.1:1449309-1510643 GCF_000412655.1 Myotis brandtii | reverse complement strand
GGGGAACGTTGGAGTCCGCAGTCACTGAAGCAAGCAAGCCTCCCTGTTCGCTTCAGTGCATGGCTGCCGGCCGCCATCTTGGCTGACAGTTAATTTGCATATACTCACTGATTAGCCAATGAAAAGGGTAGCGGTCGTACACTAATTACCATGTTTCTCTTATATTAGTGTAGATTATATATACATACATATATGTATATCTATCTATCTATCTATCTATGAATTCCTAGTGGTTCTGCTTCTCTGATGAAATACTGACTAATGCAGGTAGATAACAAGAAACAAATTTGCCAGGCCATAGGATTTGTACATACTTTTCATTTTAATAGATTAGAAGTTTGATCTCTCTTCAATGAAGGATTTCCCCCCAGGGAGCTGTAAATTGCGAATTGGTTTCATTTGTTTGCACCTTAATGACACTGAGCAGATAGTAGAATGTGTTTTCCTGCTGTGACGGTGCCTATGGAGGGAACTGGGGAAGGGAAACAAGAGTAATATGAGAGCAAATGATGTCTAGTCCTCATCTGCACAGCTGGCCTCAGTTAACAGAACAACTGTGAATCAATTTACATTTTAAATATTCCTTTCGTAATGCCAGAAACCAAAAACATAATTTCAACAAAATAGCAGCTCTTTGTTGTTGTTGTCGACTGTCGCTGAAGGTTTGCTGCTCAGGAACAAAAGCAATTTTCCTCAGCGTGTGCATTCTTGCTCTTGGCAGATGTTGGACAGATGTTTTTACTGTAGACACATGCGGTCTTTCAGGAAAAACACCCTCTTAATTATTGAAAGCGGCCAAAAACTGTGTTTTATAACTTAGTGATGGAATTTGAAACATGTTTCGCAGCTTAAAACACTCATATTAAGATGCCGTTCTAGTTTGGTGTTCCTTTGATCACATCTACATCCTTAGAGTGAGTTCCTTAGACTGCAGGATGCTGACGTCATTTCGTGCCCCGTTGTTATTACTTATTGAAATGAGTTCTGGAAGACACAGGCCTCATTAGATTTCCTAATTTCCTCTAATATAAAAAGTTCCTATCAAGCAGTAACCCCTGAAGATGTCGATTCATAGAGTGAAGGACTTTTCCTCTTTCCATGTGCGGGTGGAGGGATAAGCTTACCAGAGGCAGGGCCTGCCGGCTTCTAACACTGTGGCTGCCAGACGAGAGCTTCACAATAGGGAAGTCACTGTGACCGACCCCTTGCATCTCAGAGGCAGGGCCCACGTGTGCCATAAACCAAATCAGCATTCCTAGTTGGCATTAGGCTCAGGCAACTCCAAAAGCCAATTCTTGTTGATTTATATTTTGTTCTGCAAACATTAGATGAGTTTGGACACTACTCCAAGGGTTAATGCTCAGCTCTTTCTTGAAAGCTGAACTCCCTTCAGCAAAGAATGTGGACTCTGTGGGGCTCTGGAGTGCTCTGCCTCGTTCCTCTCTGCTGGCGGCCAAGGGTCTGGGCACCATGGGAGAGAGCAGGAGGTCCTGCTCAGGATGCCGGACTTCACTAAACAGTCTTGTTTGTATTCCAGAGGCACCTGTTACTGCTTTCAAGTCGCTCCCCAGGGAGTTTTAGGACATGCTCTAACCTGCTCAGGGGAGGATTAGGGATGCATTCAAGCTTGGGAGCAGCTTTACTGATGGCTATAAAATCTGAACAGATTTGCAGAAGGCCTGCCCTGCTCAGGTCCCTAATTACTAGTAAGTTCGTGGAAAGAGGTTTCTTCACTTTTGTGCATTGATTTTTCTTTTTTGAAGGAAAAGAAAAGTTCACTGCCGTTGAAAAATATCTTTGTTTTCAAAGCACTTTTGGTCTAGGGTTCTGTGTGTTGCCTTCCCTTCATGTGACTTCTTTGCGCAGGGGCACATTCATCATGGTCACTCCTGGTTGACTCCAGAACACTCCCTGCTTTTGCAGCCCGTCAGATTCCTACTCTTGAGCAGAAAAGAAGTCACTTCCCCGCCCGGTCTCAATACTGTATTTAGACAGTATATTGACTGTAAATATTGTTCACTACTGAGTCATGCAGCCTATTTTCATTACATTTTCCTTTGTCATTCAATGCTGAGTAGACTTGGAGTTAGTAGCTATTACTTTTGTTTACTTTTCTATGTATCAATCATTTATTCATGCTTCTTGATAGCTTCAAACACAACAAGTTTTGAGGCTTTCCATGTGTGCATTTCTATGATCATTTATACACACAACAATCTTCAAGGTAGTTTTTATTATGCTCATTTTGTTGATAAGAAAACTGAGGCTGTAAAGAAGTTTTAAAAATCTGCCCAAGTTCACATTATGAGGTAGAACTGAGAAAGGAATTGGCAGAGCTGTGTGTGTGTGTGTGTGTGTGTGTGTGTGTGTGTGTGTGTGTGTATATATATATAATTGGTTAGTATTATTTATTATTAATTGATTCAACTTTCACAGAAATAAATTTCAGAGACTCAATCTGACACTCATTATAAATTTTTCTTTCTTCATTTAATTTTTCCCCTTTCTAGTTTTGCCTAGCAAATTAATTCATTGCTGCTTTTGAATAATAATCCTAGATTAAAATGATATTTTCTGTAATTAGAATATCAGCTTGAATATTAAAAGATAATAATCAGTGGAGAAATTTTACAGATGTAGAAAATTGAGTTTGACTGTAATATGCCATATAAATCTTAGTTTGGATACTTAAGTTTTTTTTCCCCATGGGTCTAATATGAAGAACAGTAAAACGATTAGGATTTTTAACTGCTAATTGAGTAATTAATATTTATCTTAGAAACACTGCCTACCGTTCTTATTAGAGAAACCATTTTTCACTCCCAATTCTTTATAGAATTATTTGTCTATTGAACTTGAAGGTTAGGCAATGACATAGATGACCTTTAGTTGTCTCCTTTAGTCCTAACATATTAAAAATCACTTCATATAAAAATGGGGACTAGTATAAAAATGATGGACCAGTGTCTGATTATTCCATAACTGTTATGAACTAAATGTTTGTGTCTCCTCATAATTCATATGTTGGAGCCCTAACTTCCAATGTGATGGTATTTGGAGGTGAGGGTCTTCGGGAGATGAAGTCTTGATGGTGGAGCCCCCATGATGGGATTAGCCCCCTTTTAAGAAAAGGAAGAGAGACCAGAATTCTCTCTCTCCAATCTGTGATGACACTGAGAGAAGGCAGATGTCTGCAGGCCAGGAAAATGGCTCTTACCAGTAGCCAATTTGGCTGGCACATTGATCTCTGATTTTCCAGCCTCCAGAGCTATAAGAAAGAATTTTTGTCGTATAATTCACCTATGTAAAAGAGAAAAATAAAAGCAAGATTAAGTAGAAAGAAAAGTTGACGTGTGTCCTACCCCAAGGAGGGATCAGCTGATCCAGCTGTTTTCTTGAATTGGAGAGGAGAGCTGAACCTTTATATCCCTTTATATACCTAAGTTTACCAGTCATGGGAAGTTGGTTACCCTTGGGAGGAGGCATGATCTTAGGCAAGCCAGTTTTCTCTGATCTAAATAATAATTTAAAAAATTGATGGGGGGCTGGGGTGGAAACATGAACAGAACCTCCTTCAGGTACCTGCAG
The DNA here is from genome assembly GCF_000412655.1 of Myotis brandtii. NCBI lineage: Eukaryota > Metazoa > Chordata > Mammalia > Chiroptera > Vespertilionidae > Myotis > Myotis brandtii. The sequence continues at coordinate 1,507,055 of NW_005366679.1, read as the reverse complement.
ATGATAAAAGATTGAACATTTATGTTATTAGATTCCCTGAAGGTGAGGAAAAAGGAGGGCTTGCAAAAATAATCAAAAATAGTGGCTAAAAACTTCCTAAATTTAATGAGATATACACCTACAGATTCAAGAAACTGAGTGATTCTAAAACAGAATAAATCCAAAGAAATCTATGCCAAGGCACCTCATAATTAAACACCTTAAAATTAAAGACAAAATATTTGAAAGCAGAGAGAGAAAAATGACATCTTACCTATAAGGGAAAAGGATTTTCAACAATAGTAAATTTCTCATCAGAAATTATGAAGGCCAGAAGAAAGTGGCACAGTATTTTTCCATTGCTGAAAGAAAAGAACCGTCAACCTATGCTCACTAAAAATATGCGTCAGTAATAAAGAGGAACTCAAGACATTCTCAGATAAAAGAAAACAAAGAGAATCAGTTACTGGCATAACTAAGCTAAAGGAATGGCTAAAGGAAATTCTTTGAACAGAAATCAATGAAATTGAAAACAAAAACAATAGGCAAAATCAATGTGACAAAGAGCTGGTCTTTTGAAAAGATCAATATACTGTAATTGACAAAACTCTAGGAAGACTTAAAAAAAAAGGGAGAGGACACAAATGACCAATATCAGGAATGAAATAGACTATCAGTACAGAGATCCTACAGACATCAAAAGGAAAATAAATGGTTGAAACAAACAATTTACACCCATAAATTTGACAACATAGACAAGATGCACCAATTCCTTGAAAAACTCAAACTACCACAACTTACTCAATATGAAGTAGATAATTGGAATAGCCCTATAGTTAATTAAGGAAATTGAATTTGCAATTTAAACACTTCTCATAGAAATCTCAAAATCTGTATGGTTTCACAGGAGAATTCTATCACATGTTTAAAGAACTGACACCAATTCTACACAATCTCATCAGAAAATAGAAAAGGAGGGAACACTTCCCAATTCATTTTATGAAACTTACTTTGTGGCTGCAGTATTCAAAACTGTGATTTTTAGCATTGGGATAGACATACAGATCAATATGAAATAGAACAGGAAACCCAGAAATAGAATAAGTATGCCCAACTGATTTTTTGATAAAGGTGCAAAAGCAATTCAGTGGAAGTAAGGGCCATTTCAAGAAATGGCCCTGGAGCTATATATCTGGAGGAGGAGTGGTTTCAAGAAATGGCCCTGGAGCTATATATCTGGAGGAGTGAGAGGAGTGAGAGGAAACAAAACAAGAAACTCAACCTAACTATCACAACCTTATACAAAGATTAACTCAAAATGGGTCACATTGCAAAATGTAAAACTATAAGAAAAAAATAAAGGAAAATCTTTCAGATGTAGGGCTAAGTGACGTGTTCTTAGACTTAACACCAAAAAAATAATCCGATCCATGAAAACAAAAGTTGATGAATTGAACTTCATAAAAATAAAGACATTGCTCTTTGAAGCTTCCTGGTAGGAAAATGAGAAAAGACGCTACCAACTGGAAGAAAATATTTATAAACTATCTATATGAGGAAGAACTGGTATCTCTGGCACATGAAATATATCTCAAATCTCAAGTGTCAAAGTAGAAACAATTTAATTAAAAAATGGACAAAGGCATGAACAGAGATTTTACTACAGAGAACATGAAAATAATGGCAAATAAGCATATAAAAAGATGTTCACCATCATTAGCCAATGAGATACCACCACTAACCTATCATAATGGTTAAAGTTAAAAATAGTAACATTACCAAATACTGCAGAGGATACAGGAAAACTGAGTCAGTCATACATTGCTGGTGGGAATGTAAAATGATGAGTCATTCTTTAAAAACTGAACTTGTAACTAACATATGACCCAGCAATTATATGTCTTGGTATTTATCATAGAGATATTAAGATTTACGTTTATAAAAAAAACCTATACATGAATATTTATTACCCCCTCCTAATGGAAACAACTTAGATATCTTTCAATGGATGATTAAACAAACTACCATATGTCCATCCCATGAATTTTGCTCAGCAGCAAAAAGGAATGAACTGTTGGTACTTGCAATAACTTGGATGAATCTCCAGAAAATTATTTTGAATGAGAAAAGCCAATATCCAACGTTTCATGATATATGCTTTCATTTATATAACTTTCTGGAAATAACATTATAGAAATAGAAAACAAATTAGGGGTTGCCAGAAATTAAGAGGGTAGGAGGAATTATGGTTGGGAGGGAAGTATGTATGGTTATAAAAGGGCAACATGAAGGATCTTTTGGGGATGGAAATGTTCTGAATCTTGATTGCATCTATGTCAGTATTCCAGGTGTGGTATTGTACTATAATTTTTTTCTTGCTTTTTTTTTTATTGCCTAAAGTATTACAAAGAATGCATGCATACAAGTCCTTCGGTTGATCTCTTATCCCCCTCCCTCCTGGCCCCCAACCCTTCCCGGCCTTCCCACTGTAGTTTGACAGTCTGGTCGATGCTGCTCTGCCTCTGTATCTATTTTTGTTCATCAGTTTATAATGGTCTTTATTATCCATAAATGAGTGAGATCACGTGGTATTTTTCTTTCATTGACTGGCTTATTTCACTTAGCATAATGCTCTCCAGCTCCATCCATGTACTATAGTTTTGCAAGATGTTACCATTGGGTAAAAGAAGGTAAATGACATGGGTATTCCTCTGTATTATTTCTTACAACTGTGTGTAAATATACAATTATCTCAAAGTACAAAGTTTAATTTAAAATATTGTGATATAATATGAGAAAAATAGCATTTTAAATAATTCAAAAATTGGAAGATAAGTGAATAATTGTATATTATACATGTGTTTGTATATGTATACATATATTGTGTACATATGAATAAGCCTAAAATACTTACTATTTGGACATTTCCAAAAAACATTTGTCAACCCATGGTACACATACACCACACACGTAGGTTTTTGATGTTTGAAGATTCAACATTCACAGTTTCTATAAGGACTTAATTAGTCTAGATCATATAGGAATTTATATTTTTGCCAATTCATGGAGATGTCTTGCACATTGCAGTTCTGGGTGTTAGCAAGTTGTGTAGCTATCCAGCAAGCAACTACAACACAATTTTATGCTTTGTTGCCATTCCATAACCTTTATACTACCCTATCTTACATAAAATTATATTCCTTCTGAGAAATATCCATTAAATAAGAGAAACATGCTAATAAAATGTACATTTTATTAAAACGTATTAAGATATTCAGGGGAAAAACAAAGTGCTAGTATAGGAGCAAGTCAGTTACACTTTTGGTTTTACAATTTGAGGGATTCCAATTTAAAGGTATTGGCATATATCCCTTGAGAATGTCAATTCAGAAATACACATAAAATGTGCGCTACCATTTTATTGAAGACATTTAAGTAGAATGTGAAATAATTTTAATAGCAGAACATGTATGTTATGCAAGGATTTCCAGTAATATAAAAACATATAGAAATTTGTATGGATGTATATAACTAAGGATAAACTAATGATGTTGAAATTATATGAACAAAGGGCCAATATCGTCTAAATAGTTAATGATGGAATCATACTGTCTAAAACTATTTCTGCATGATTTTTCTCCCTTTTTCTTTATCCTCCATGTAGTTTTTTTTCTTGAGGGTTATAATTTCCAGTACAGACCAAAGATTTCCTTTGGTTGGATACAATCATCACAATTTTAAACATGTCTTTGCTATAAGAAAACTTCTGTCCCTTTAAATTCATGACAAACTGTGTTCTAACACTGTGATGCAGTTGGAGGAGGCAGTGTTGCTGTGTCAGTAAGTAACACCAGCAAAAATGCTCAGTATGTTTTTATGTCCTTCAAGTCCAGACATATACAGCTTGCTTTCAACAGTCACACAAACGACAAAGGAAAAATACTACACTTTATTACATTTTCTTTTGCTTTTTAGTATCATCGTCCTCTTCAAACATCTATAGCTTCCAGTTACCACTGAGTTTGGCTATTATAAGTATACCATTTGGAAAATATATTTTCAAAATGATTTTTTCTTCCATGAAAGTTTTACACCATTTTTATTTCAAATTTAGTCTACTTTTATTACCATATGTGGAAACTTATAGTTCAATAATTTTGTTTCACATGAGTTTTTAATAGCTTTCTGTGGTGCTGACATAAGTTTTAAAATGTTTGTGAGCATATCCACACACAGTCTTACAGCCTTATATAGATCATATAAACTTTGGCATGACTTTATTTATTCTAATTATCTGAGGACATATGAAGTTGGGAAAAGCATTAGAATGGTTTCTGGAACTTTCTAGTTTCTTTAGGAAATAATTAAATGGTGATCTACTTAGGATTTCATAGTAAATTGCCTTGACCACAATGTATGTAAGTGATAATTTTCTTTTCCTCAAATATACATATTCTAAAGGCCTGGTGCATGAAATTCGTGCACGGGGGTAGGGGATGGGGTGGTCCTTAAGCCCGGCCTGCGCCCTCCTGCAATCTGAGACCCCTCAGGAGGATGTCTGACTGCTGGTTTAGGTCCAATCTCCACGGGGATTGGGCCTAAACCAGCAGTTGTACATCCCTCTTGCAATCCAGGAAGCTGCATGCACCAGTGACCATACTTTTCATACAGGTGAAAGGCATCTTGCTTTTGTATGGGCAGCTACATTTTTTTGCCCTGATTATAAAAAGTAGTACATAACATGATCCTTCTGAGGCAGTACTAACATTTTCCCCATCTTATGGGTGGAAAAACTGAAGCAGAGAGAAGTTAAGTAATTGGCTTTGTCACACAATTATAAGTGTTAGAATCAGGGCTGACCACAAAATGTGCCAGCCACAGTCCATGCATGTCATTGCTGCCTCATGTTTTATTAGTGTTAGAGTAGCCTTGCCAGGTTTTAATTTTTAAATCTAAGCAACTGTTCCCAATATATAGGGTAGGATCCCTAGGCCTGGCTGGCGATCAGGGCTGATCTGCGGGGCAACAGGTAGGCAGGGTGATCAGGAGGCTCCCACTGGCACCTGCCCTGGCTGGCAGCCTGGTGTCGCCCACTGGCACCCAACTTGGCTGGCGGCCTTGTGCCGCCCGCTGGCTGGCCCTGCCCCCTGATTGCCGCCACCAGTCACCTCCCTCTGGTGGGAGGGGGGGCGGGGGGGGCAGATGCTCAACACAGGGGCTGCCCTCAACCAGGTGCTTCTTTTTTTTTAATTTAAAAAATATATTTTTATTGATCTCAAAGAAGAAGGGAGAGGGAGATAGAAACATCAGTGATGAGAGAGAATCATTGATCAGCTGCCTCCTGCATGCCACCTACTGGGGATTGAGCCCGCAACCCAGGCATGTGCCCTTTACCAGAATCAAACCCAGGACCCTTCAGTCTGCAGGCCGAGATACTCTATCCACTGAGCCAAACCAGCTAGGGCTGTAGGATGCTTCTTAACAGCATGCCTAATTTCTGCCCACTAAATGACTAGTAGTACCTCCCTCCCTGGGTTATGACAACCAAAACATATCTCCAATCAATGCCAAAATTTCCTGAGAAGGAAAGCTCACCACTGTTTTAAAGATTGTTAAATTGTTATGTGAACATGTCTTAACAAAGCTTAATATTAAGATACATCATATATTCTGTCCAGAGAAGATGAGGACCTTAAATACTATGTCTGAACTCCTCCCATATAGATTCAATTTCCATTCTGGGAAAAGCACTTCCCTCTGAAATTGTGCTTTCTAAAAATATGAAGTCTCTTATTGGGTGTAGGTATATAAAATATGTTTATTTTGTCCTTACTTTTATCTATTTTTTTAAAAAATTTTTTCATTGACTTTTGGAGAAAGAGGAAGCGAGGAAGGGAGAGGAACATCGATGGGCTGTCTCCTGCATGCCCCCTATCAGGGGTCGAGCCCACAACCCCGGGCATGTGCCCTGACCAGGAATCAAACTAGCAACCTCTCAGTGCATGGGACAATGCCCGACTGAGTCACAACAGCCAGGGCTCTTAGGTCCTTGCTTTTAAGTGATAGTTGAGGCTGGGTGAGAAAGATATTACTTTTCCTAATTAGGAGATATTGCTCCATTTGGATTTGGCATGTATCATTTCTCATGAGAAATCTGTTGACAATCTGGTAATTACTTGGGAGTGATCTGTGTTTTTCTAAGTTGATATTTTTCTCTCATTATCTTTGATGTTCTGTGGTTTCCTTATGATATGTTATTCTACATGTGGATTTGTTTTTAATTTATCTTACTCAGGATTTGACAAGTGTTTTTGATCTGAGTATTCATGCTTTCTTCAAATCTGGAAAATTATCCAACATCATCTCTTCATATATTGTTTTTCCTTTATTTTCTGGAATCTCCTACAACTGTATAGATATCAGTTGGAATATCTAATTCTTTCTTTGTATCTTAGCTGTCACATTTCCTTCCTTTTATCTGAGTATGTTTCAGTCTCTGTGCTTTCTTTATATTTATCAATTTTATTTTTTAGCACTGTCCAACATAACTGTTTAAACGTTTTGAGTTTTTTAATGTTAATGAAATAAATTATTACCCATTATGTTTTTTTCTTGAACTTTGGTTATATTATTTTTATCTTTGAATATTTTAAAACTGCTTTATAGTATCTCTTTTAAATTTGTTTAAAAGGATTGAAGGGATGTAAATTTCCCCCATTTTGGAAGCTGCTAATTCTGGTTTTGGCAATTTATTTCCTTTGTGTACACTGAAATTTGTACAAATGAGCTCATTGTCGGTGAGAATTATGTTCCTGTTGGAGGCTGAGTGACCTAAGTTGTGAGGATGTCTTCCCAGTAAATGTGTACATTCAGACACCACATCCACACGCTTGTGTTTTTCATTTGCATCAGATTACAGTTTTTCTTCCAGTGACCCATGGTGATCAGATGCCCTCTGCCACATCCCAAGGACAGTGGGTAGACTCTCTGGTCCTTTTAAACTGGACAGTACAACTCATGCAGCTTCCCTTCTTTAGATGGAAGCCCAGTTCCACTTCGCAGACATCAGGCCGATGGCCACCACAAGCATCCTGGTGAAGTTGTTTAAAATACAGCCATTTAGACATATTAAATCCATATGTGCTGTGGGACATTTTTTTAGTTCTCACTTGCTGTTTAAGTTTCCTCTTATTTTCTGGCACCAGAAATTCCCATTTTTACTTTTAAGCTTGGCCTTCAATTTGAAGTTTATTGACTATATTATATTAATATAATGTTAATATATAATTTTTGTGTTTAAAGTTTTCAAAATCAAATGAATTTTTTTTGTATTGACTAAAACATTTGATTTTCCTTTCTTTGAGCTTTTACTTTTGATATTTTATTTTCTTTTTATGAATTTATTGTAGTGACACTGGTTAACAAAATTATACAGGTTTCAGGTGCACAGTTCTACAATATATCATCTGTACACTCTATTGTGTTTTTACCACCCAAAGTTAATTCTCTGTCTATCACCATTTATCCCCCCATATCCTCCTTCACCTTCCCACCACCCCTCCTCTTGGCAATCACCACCCTGTGGTCCCTGTTCATAAGTTTTTTCTCTTTTTTGCTCAATCCCTCCACACCCCTATCTAGGGCCCCACACCTCCCACAGCTTTTAGCCTGGGCTGGTGAGATATATGTGTCGGGGAGTAAAAGATGAATGAGTAGGTGATTATACGACCCCCACAGAAGGTCTCTGGGATAAAGAAGATTTTCTAAGAAGGCAGGCAAATTGTCTCTCAAATATACTGCAACTTCTGAAATCAATAATAGGTGACATCTTGGTACAGAACATAATAACAATAGACAACTATTTTCATGATGGGGACACTGCTAGGATACTTGTTAAATCAAAAGTATTCCTTTTGCTATCCTCAAAAAGAGTTATATAGATCACAGCAATGGTCGTATTGATAGTCAAGGACCTTAAGTCATATGTTTCATCATCTTCAGAATTCAAATAGCATAGTTTGACGTATCATCTTATTTTCTAATGGTAGCAGACCAGTGATAGTGAATATTATAAGCATATGTATTTTATCTTTGCATTATTTCCATCTAGGACCTCTGAATATTCTTTTAATTATCATATGCATAATCCTTTTTTCAATTTAGAGGGGAGGGTGTTAACACCCCAGTAAAAAACCCTAAGACAATACAGGATATACATAAAAATATTGACAATGGTTATCTTTGAGAGTAAGATTTGTGAGTGATATTCTTTCATTTCAAAAATATGTTAAAATATTCTATAATTAATTATATTGCTTTGATAATAAAAATTAACTGTCAAAAATAATGAATTCTAAGTGCAGAGGGAAAATATTTTTGTAAATGAGAAGAACTGTGGGTAGAAATAAGTGATTAAAGTTATGTAAGAATCTAAGTATAGCTGAGAAAAGAACAGAAGTAAAAACCAGGCCAAACTAGAGAAAAGAGGGTGCTAAATTTAGAGTTATAATAAAAAAGTAAAAGTAAGAAATAAAGGTCAACGTAAGAGACAATAAAGGAAGGCTAGAAGTCAGACTGACATTCACCTTTAAATATATGTGGTAGAGTCGCAAATAAAGACTGCTTTTGCTTCAAAGAGGCATAGAAAACTTTCTGTTAAAAATTCTGAAAAGATAAAATTTGTTGCATTGATAACATATACTTATGTATATTTACAAAAACCTTTCAACGTCATGACTGGGAATGAGAGGTGAGGAAGAGAGTCACAATTCATGATGAGAATAAGAAAATGTGAGGAAATAAAGATAATTTGACTTTGATTACTTATCTGATCACTCAAAAATTAATTTTTTAGCGCCCAAAGTCTAGCCACAGGAAGTAGGGCAATCAACGTAACAGTAAGGTGGTGATTTCTAAACGCTGGCCTAGAAGCAACTGGGACTGCCATTGATCAATATTTTATTAGTTATTTTTAGTAAAGCTCATATTGTGAGCTTTACATTAAGGTAAATTTATATGAGATTATGTCCTCAATAGGTTTTTATTGTTAAAATGTCCTTTCTCTTATGAAATGACATAGATAGTGAATGATGGCTTTTAATATACTTTCAGCAAAAAAAGAAGAGCTGGGAATGCTATATTCCCCATAAATTTTAAGAAGCTATTAGATCCAAGAGTTAGAGAACTACAGCTTTAAACCATCATCATTGTACATTTCCTTTAAGAATCAATTGTTCAATTGAACAAGGTGATTGATACACATTCATAAATAGATACAATGCCAGGCATTATATGGTTGTGTGACATTGTGAGTGGCACAGATGTGGGCTGGCAGCATCAGAGAAGGTCAAGGTGGAGGTGAGACCACCCTGTAATTTATACCATAGGCAAGACTTCAAGGGATGATGGCAGAAAACAGGGCATTCGGGAAGAAGACAAATGAGAGAAGACTGAGCTCATATCTCACATGACTTTCAAAGGTCTACAAACTGGGTAGATGTACTTATTGGGCAGACAAAAAAAAATGTTCAAATAGACAGGATTGATCCAGTTTGAGAAAGATCATGCAACTCAGGATTAAGTTAAGTAATTAAAGTTGGTTTTGAAGCAAGGTGAATAATAATTTGAAATTATTATTAAGATTTTTCTCTATGTCTTTGGTGTTCTGTTATTTTAACTATGTATCTAGATTTACATTTCTTATTATTTATTCAGTTCAAGACACGCTGATCTTCCTAAACCTTTGGCTTTATGTCTTTAATTAATTTGGGGAAATGCTCAGCCATTCAGACGTTATATTTCACATTTTCTCTATATTTTCAATCCACAACTCCTAAGACATATATCCTGTGTTTCATGTCTCTGAATATAACATCTGGCCTGGCAGAGCACCTCAAATCAATGTCAAGCTATTGCCTGTCAAGCATTCTTGTCAGTACTCAGCCCAAACCTGAAGCCTGGTGTCCCAGATCTGCTTTGTCTGTGGGCCTAATGTCACTAACTTCCATGTTTTCGTTGGCTCCCAGTATTGCTGTCCCATGGACCAGTGACTTGTTATACATCTAAGAGCACGAAGTGGGACAACACACCATGAAATGGGGGAGGGGCACTCATTTAGAGGTCTGAGGAGCCCCAATCCTGAGTCACCACAGATCCTAGGCTCACTCAGGGGATTGCGTTCTTGGTGCTCTTTACCTTTAACATTCTTTCTCCAGATATCACATGGCTTCATTGCTTACTTCTTCAAATCTTTGTTCAAATTTCATTTGATGAGATCTCTCATGAACACTCTTTTTTTTATTTCTTTAATTTTATTTTTATAATTTTATTTTTCAGTTACAGTTGACATTCAATATCATTTTATATTAGTTTCAGGTGTACAGCATAGTGGTTAGGCAACTATATACAAAGTGTTCCCCCAATATCTCCAGTACCCAACTGGCATAGTTATTACTGACTATTTCCTATGCTTTACTTAACTCCCTTGACTATGTTGTAGCTACCAATTTGTACTTAATCCCTTCACCTTTTTCACCCAGTCCCACAACACCCCTCCCCTCTGAATGGGAAATACAAAAAGATCATGAAGGATACTTGGGCACCTGAAAGGGTCCTTGAATGTAATTTTTTAAACAGAAGGAAAAAGAGTTATTGGAGCAAAAGCAATATCTGAAGATCAAATGATTGAGACTATTTCAAAAGTGTTGAGAGTAACCCAGCTAGAGTCATAAAGAGCTATGAACCCAAGCATAGATAAATTGGAAAAACAAACAAAATACCATGCAACTGCATCGTAGTAAAACTATTTCAAACCAAAGATAGGGGAAAATATAAAGAATAGAGAGGCCTGAGACAAAAAGATATATTAACTTTTATAGGATCAGCAATAAAATGAATGACTGACTTCTCAAGAGAATCAATGCAAGTCAGGCAATGGAATGATATCTTTAGAGTATTGAAAGTAACTGCTGACCTAGAATTCTTTACTTCGTGAAAAGTTTCTTTAAAAGTGGAGGTGAAATAAAAAACATTTGTAGGTAAAGATTCTGAGAATTTTCCCTGGGAGGCCAGCCCTATAAGAAATATACAGGGAGTCCTTCCAGCAGAAGGGAAATGAGTCCAGGTAGAAACACGGAAATGCAGGAAGGAGTGAAGAGCAGCAAAATGGTAACCATGTGAATAAATCTAAGCAACTATTCCCTGTAAAAGCAACAACAATACTGATTTCCCTGGGAATTTAAAATAATTTTTTGAAACTTAATATAATAAATTCTTTCAGAAGCATGTCTTTCCTCTTTGTCTTCTATCTAATTTCCCTTTTCCCTGGAGCTATTAAAAAACTTCTGCTTCTAAGAGTTAAACAATGAGACATCATGTAGTCTTATTTGATTAGATTATTTTTGCTAACTTATATGATGACTAGCCCTTTTTCTGGCCCCTTGAGTGCTTTCTTGTCGATTTAGATTTGGCGCGGCTGTTGCTGTGCACAGATCTTCTGGTGCCTGGATTGCATTTACCTGTTTTGTTTTGCGGTCCTTGTGTTTGCTTTTGTATAACTGCTCCGTCCGTGTACCCCCATTGCCTGGGACAGCTCCCAGGGCTCCTTTTCTTTCTGCCTTTGCAGGGTCTCCATATCCTAATCATGGATGTACTCCGGTGCTCGCAGGCTTTGAATCTTTTCATGTAAGAAAAAAGGATGTTTTTTGGGATCTGTGATTTAGAAGAACCACTGGATCCCTGAGCTAAAGACAGACACTGAAAGGAAGACAACGTCTTAGTGTTTTTATTGATTTTAAATATATGCACGTTATTTTCAACCATAGCTGCAAATCCTTGTTCAGAGGTTTGGACATGCTTAGTCAAGGATTACACAGGCTGTCTGGAACATGCCATTTTATTGCACAAACAAATGATTTATTGCCATTTTAAATGTACATTCTTTAATGTTTGCTTAATGTTGATTTAGTAGAGAGAGGAAGGGGCCTAACTTTAAAAAAAATTATTGGGCCCTAGCTGGTTTGGCTCAGTGGATAAAGCTTCATCCTGCGGACTGAAGGGTCCCAGGTTCGATTCCGGTCAAGGGCACATGCCTGGGTTGTGGGTTTGATCCCCAGTTGGGAGTGTGCAGGAGGCAGCCTATCAATGATTCTCTCTCATCATTGATGTTTCTATCTCTCTCTCCCTTTCTCTTCCTCTCTAAAATCAATAAAAATATTTAAAAAAATTATTGGGTCGACACTCCTTGAGAAAATTATACAGGTTTCGGGTGCACAGTTCTATAACACATCTGTACACTGTACTGTGTGTTCATCATCCTAAGTCAAGTCTCCATCCATGACCATGTATTCCCTCCTATACCCCCCTCCATCTTCTCCCCCCTGGCAATCACCCCATTGTTGTCAGTGTCCATGAGTTCTTTTTTCCTTTTTTTTCATTTTTTCTCAATCCCTCCACCCCTCACCCAGCCCATCCCCCAATTCTATGCATGAGTCTATTTCTATTAAATTAATGAACGTCCTACCTGTTTATCTACATTTAAACTATGTAATTTATTTTGTGTACTGAACATTGTATAGTGTTTTATTTTATTTGGAATTATCTTTTATTTTACAATCTTTCTATTACTCATAGCTTATCGCGTGTTAGTCACTCTCAATCACTAAGGATAGTGGTAGCACATATAATTACAGTCTTCTTCAAAATACATTTAAAAGTCTTTTTTTACTTGCTTTCATGATGGAAAAAAGTCTCCTACTCTGTATTACTGTTCTCTCTCTTATCATTTCTTTCTTTTTTTAAATTGAGACATTACTGACATAACATTGTGGAAGTTTAGGATGTACAACATGTGGATTTGATACATTTACATATTGCAGTATGATTTCCACCGCAGTGTGAGCTAACACCTCCATCAGGTCACATAATCATCATTATTTTTATGTTGAGAACAATTAAGATCTTGTCTGTTAGCAACTTTGAGGTTTATAATACAGTATTGTTAACCATCACTATGCTGTGCATAGAGCTATAGGTTTTTTATTTTAATCTACTAGTTGCAAGTGTGTACCCTTAAACAACATATCCCCGATTTTCTTTTGAAAGTCCCTGAACCAATTGCCTTTCTAGAAGGCATGCTAAATATTAAAATTGAGAGAACAAAACTTTCCACCCGCCCCTAGTCATTGCACTTTGCACCCGATTTTGATTCAAAATTTCTTCTGACAATAACTACTCAGTGTTGGCTGGCTCTCCTCTCAGCTGGCTAGGCTCTGAGTTGAGGGTGGGCTTGCCAGCAGTTGCAATGTGTGCGCAGCAAATTTGCTGCGAGAACTGCAGAGCCCACTCAAATTAAGAGTGGGTGGTGGCAGCGAGGAGTGCTTTTGAAACGAGTATCCACTAGAGGGCACTGTCTACTTCAGTAGGCTAATAACCAAATAACATTCTGGAATTATATAAGGAACTCTGTGTGGCAAGCCCATTAAATTGGCAGCAATGCCCAATTTGCTGCAGTGGAACTTCAGCATTCTTAATTGGCGTGTTCTCAGGTTGTTTCCTGACTTGTGGATGAATTGTGTTTTTCAGTCTAAACCTGTTGATACTGCAACTAGTGAAATTCCCCACCCCACCCCACCCACCCCCAACGCCATCTTCCCTAAGCTTTGTTTTTGTAATCTTGGACATTTTTGCCATTTATAATATATTTTGTAAGTATTTTAAACTAGATTATGAGAGTGTATCAGATCATACCACCACGTGAGATGGATCTAACTGGAATTGTTTTTCCAACATTTACTCATGCTTCTGCTGGGTAAATACAGCAGCATTCAATACAGCAGCATTCCTTCAGAATAAGCAAAAATCGACGTGCTACAGGGTTAAATTTCATAAGATTTACTCATGCTTCTGCTGGGTAAATACAGCAGCATTCCTTCAGAATAAGCGAAAATCGACGTGCCATAGGGTTAAATTTCATAAGCTCTGATCCCAAAGCAAGTTGGAAAGGTTACATCTGTGTAGCATGTTACAGCACAGAAAGAGCATTTCCATCGTGAAAACTAGCTGGCCCCGTGGACAGCGGCAGCAGGAGAGAAAGTTTGGAGGGCTCTGACCATGGGTGCTGTTGGCTTTCTTTTCAAGTATCTAAAATACAGTATCTTTGATGAGCAAGGACAAATTTATGTATTCCATTGTTTAGTTTACATGGGAAATTTATGTTTTCCTAGGGATGGATGTACTCTAATTCTGTGTGTGTGTGTGTGTGTGTGTGTGTGTGTGTGTGTGTGTGCGCGTGCGCGCTCGCAGGAGCATGAAATAATCACTTTAGCTTTACTAAGTGTCCATTTTGTCCCTTTTCTATTGTGTGTAAAATTTTAGTATTTCTTAGCTTTGATTGAACATAAGTGTTATCATTCCCATAATTACTTCTTTCTAATTCCCAAGTTGTTTTCTTGACATGGATGGCAGCAGGACAAGATAAGGAGAAATAAGTTTCAATTCACCTCCAACACATTTAACATACTTAATGTTCATCAAATTTACTGCATTTTTATGTTATTGTTTATTTCCCCCCATTAGAACTGTTTTGAACATGTAAAAGACTGATTTGAAATATTTAATTTTTGAAAGATTAAAGATGTTTTAAATTCACAGCATGTCACACAAGATTAAAATGTTTCAATATGTTTTATTTTATGAAGAAACACTGGTTCAAGAAATACAACTCAATGCACAGGACAATAAATAACTGAATTGTAATCAAGATCATATATTACATAATTGGTTGAACTTAATGATAGTATTATTGGCAGGAATTGATTGGTAACATTTTAAAAAAATATTTTTTATTGATTTTTAGAGAGAGAGGAAGGTAGAGGGAGAGACATTGATGTGAGAGCTATACCTCAATTGGCTGCCTCCTGCGTGCCCCCCAACCAGGGATTGAGCCTGCAACCTGGTGCCCTGACCAGGAATCCAACCAGCAACCTTTTGATGCATGGGCTGATGCCCAACCAAGCCACACCAGCAAGGGCACTAACCTTTTTAAACTGAATACAGAGTTTCTTTTTCTTACTCTTGACATATAATCAAAAATAAATAAAATATTAAATAAAACCTGCAAAATAAAAATATTTCCATCGTTCCCAAGGTGTTGCAAATCTAATATTTGCTAGATATGCAAAATTAGGATAAAACATCCTGAGAACTAAATAATTAAAAATACTAAATTTTGCCAAAAATATAAAAAATAAATTATACAAACACACTGAAAGGTGGTGTGAATAATTGGAAAACTCCTTTTAGACAAAAACAATTTGGGGTAAAGTGGCTTAGGGAAAATGGTTTATTTTTGTGATTCTAACCTTAAAGTTTCTAAATCTATCATGTAATTTATTCATATATATATACATACATATATGTATATATATATAAATGTTTCACATAACTATTCAGAAACATATTTTTACCCTTCAACACATTTCTAAGTATGTTATAATGTATGCATATGTTTATGTATATGTACATATTTATCTATATGCATATACACTGAGTGGCCAGATTATTATGACCAGCCAGATTATTATGACCACCCCATCAGTACAATAAAGTGAATTAGTTATGCAAATAATAATAATAATAAAACTTTGAGAGTATTTGCTTAGGAAATTTTCAATATTCAGTATTTTTGGACGTGTCAATGAAGTACTGATGGGGTGGTCATAATAATCTGTTCACTCAGTGTATATCAGCTATTTGCTGTCACAATAATATTGCATAACAAACAATCATTACATCTTAAGCCATAAAACAATACACATTTATTTATCTCACACACTCAGATAATCTTGGCTGGGCTTGCTCATGCACCTGTAGTCAGCTGGAGCATGAGGCTGCTCTGCTGATCAAAGCTGGCTCACTCAGGATGTCCTGGTGCGGGCTGATTTAGGATGGCCTCAGCTGGAATGACCGGTCCATGTGTTTTTCAAAACCCAACAGGATAGCCTGGCTATGTTCATAGCTGGTAGAAGTGCAAGAGCAATGGCAGACGCTTGAATACTTTTTTTCAAGCCCCGAATGCACCATAACTGCTAACATTCCACCAAGGAAAGCAAGTTGCAGAGCTGAATTCAAAATAAAGGGATAGGGAAACGTATTCCCCTGTTTTTTGAGGGAGGACATGTAAAGCCATATGGCACAGAGTGTGAATGACGAAGGAAGTGAAGAATTAGAGCCATCAATGTAATCAATCTACTGAAACTTTTATATGTCCATTTTTAAATGACTTACCTTTATAGAAATAGGAGTGTTTCTGGTCTAGTAATCAGACAATCTCTATCTATAATGAAAAAAGAAAGGCCTTGAAGTTTTCCCTAACATTAAATGAAGATAACAGTTTTGATTTGACAGATATTTTAATATTAACATTTTTATTTTGCTATAAATGAGATCTCACTAATGAAGATAGAATTGAGGATGCCCTGAAAGGATTTGAAAGCAGAGAGGAAAACATTGAGCATGGTGTACATGATGGCTTTCTGGAATTCTGTGACATTTCTGTTCACTCTCTGCTTGTAATATATCTTGTACTTTCCTTCTTCCTTCATGTTCAGACATCATAGAAACACTTAATGACACTTAAGCTGCATTAGGCCAAGGAAAACAAATGAACGAGCTAAAACAAATGGATTTCACTTCCAAATTCAAAGCATGAGACTGGAAAAAGAATTCAAGGGTTTGGAAACTAGTCCTGGCCTTCAGCCATCTAAAGGGTGTTTGCTTGGGGATTTTATGCTCACATAAGATACACCAGAGTAGAAAGAAAAGCAGTGTATAGATCAAAGTTGTATAATCTAAATTTTAAATCCTGAAATTGCAGAGATAAAATATAATGAAGTGAAGTGACTATCAAATTTAGAGATACAGCTCTAGTTTCTCAGAGCAAAGAAGCTTGAGTCTCACTCTTCTACTCCTTGTTATTTCTAAATATTTGTAGATTTGACAGGCAATGCTAGAATTGTCCCTCCCAGTTAATAAATCCCTCTGCATTAGTAATACTTTTGGAAACCTCATGAGTTGAAGTTGCTTCTCTTTGGAAAAGCATGATTTTCTCTTTAATGACAGTTTAAGAAAGAAAAAAAGGATAAGTACTGGTAGAAAGATGAAAGACTGAAAGATGAAATATTTATCTGGAATTAGACTTCATTTTTGAGAATGGTGTTCTAGAAGAAAAGAAAAAATAAATTACTATTAAAAACACAGGGGAAAATTCTTATAAATCTTTTATAAATTATAAACATGTAGAATAATTAAAAAGCTCTTTCTTGACTGCTGGAATATTTTGTACTCAACTTGTAACCATGAGAAACAGGTTCTGATTAATTGGCCAGAATCATTTATGCTTGGCATTGTTCTTAGATTCATGCAGCTATTTTAGGAAAGAGAGGAAGTTCAAGGGACCAATTGATAATGGAAATAACATAAATCTGAATTTGTTGGCCCATGCTTTTAAAATCCATAGATCCCATGATTTAAAAACTACCTCCAACCACTGGTTAAGCAATTTGTTCCACTATCAGGGGTCCTTAACATTTTTGAGATAAAGATCCCTTGAGAGTCTAATCTGAACTCTCCTCCTAAGGAAAATTCAGCCATTTTAGATCCACTTGTAGAAAGTAAGTAATATCCTTTAGTTCTATTGAAAAATAGTATAATCCTATTGAGTTTAAAGATATAAAAGCCATGTATAATGTTGCTAATTATAGATCAGATGACCAAATGGAGAATTTTTACCATCTAACAATAATAAAAATAATAAAAGTATTATTATTGTTAGGTAATAATAATAATATTATTGTTATTAATACATTTGTATGTTTTATGAGGTATTTTATGTACATTGTGTAAGTTGATCCTCAAAACAACATTGTAAGATAGACATGACTATTATTATTTTATTATTTTTATTACTATTATCATTATTTTATGTTTGAACTACTGAAACCTCAGTTTAAATAATTTCTTCAATATAGCAGTGAATGACAGATGGCATGTGAATTTAGGTTTTCTTTTTTTAGGGAGTAGTTCTTATTACTTTATACCACTCTTTTTTGAGCAGTGTACTTTATTTTCCTGATCTGAAAAATGTGCTTAATAATAGTCCCTACCTCACAAAGGCATACAGAGAATTGAGATAATATATATATAAAGCACTTAGAATAATGCATAGCATATAGCAAATACTTGATAAATGTTAAGTCATTATTATAACAAATACATAATTAATTGGGATTCAAATTACAATGGCTAAATAAATAGAAACTTTATTATAAACAGTGCTAAAAGTGAATTGATTTTAAAAACCAAGAAAATTCTTAGCTTGGCTAGAGTCAGCAAGTATTTATACTTGTGACTTTTATATAAATACTAGAGGCCTGCTGCACGAATTTGTGCATGGGTGGGGTCCAGCCAGCCTGCCCGGATCGGGGCCGATCGGGCGATCAGGCTGGGCTGGCCAGGGCAAGTGGCCACGGGCAGTTGGAGGCTGGCCCCGCTCCCTGGTTGAACTCCCAGTTGAACTCCCCATTGAGGGGACAATTTGCATATTAGCCTTTTATTATATAGGATTTTTTAAAAAGTCGTCAGTAATTGATGTTTAAAATCATGTGGCTTTAATAAAAGATTCAGTTGTATTTAACCATATCAAGTGCATTTTATGAAACTAGTGATTCACTCAACTTTGGAACTCTAGTTAATTGGAATTTCTTTTCTTTTAAGCCCTGGGGATAATTAATAAGAGAGTGTGGTGCCTAAGCAAGTTGTGCTCCAGTAAACTCATTTATGTGGGGGAGACTTACCCTCCTGTAGGCAAGTCACCAAGCTCAGTTGCTGAAAAAGAGTAGGTGGGACACACCAAGTAGTTTTATTTTTGGTAAGAGCTTCCTACCTAAGCTCTACAGGGTGAGTTCACTCAAGGATTTTCAGTCAGAGGACATCCTTCTACTTAATCCAGAAAGAGAGCAAGCAAGTGAAGGAATACTCAGGATTGATGACTTTTGCATTTTTCTTCTGTAATTATAATCACTATGACTGTTTAAGTCTCAGTTCTAGCGTTAAAATGAATGCACATTCATCACCAGTCTTTTTGCCACTGTGAGTCAAATGTTATATGTGAATTTTTTACTGCATGGGGTAGAGGTCAGTGCCCCTAATCCCCATGTTGTTCGATTGTATAAGTTTGATTCCCTAGCAATATTCTTTCCTGTAGTCCTTTTTAATGTTTATTTCTATTCCATTTTGCTTGCTGTTTTCAATATTATGCTCTATGTTCCTTGCAGTATTTGGTCCTGTGTGATTCTGCCAATGTAGTTTTCATTTCTGTGATGGTTTGACTTTCTATTCCACACCTTTCCTAAGTTCTTTCAGCTCATATTTCACTCCTTTGTTATAGTCTTATCTTCTGTGATTTTTTTTGTACCTTTTATTTAAGTAGTTGCTTTGTGCAGTTAATCACTTCACTAGGTTTTTAAAATTCATGGCAATAATTTTGCTCATCTGCTCTGTGGCAAGATTATTTTGGTCTGTGTTGTCATTTTCTTTTCCTATTTCTTTCCTCCTTCATGTAATGTTATATTTGATAAGAACCGACATTGATTAGTTTTTGACTATGTGTTACCTTTGGGTGAGGTTCTCATACTGAACCAGTTATTTATAGGAATATCATTGTAGGACTGGGCAGTTTAGAGCATTGGTGGGTTCTTTTCTCCATCTAACATAAATGAACAACTGTGGGTTAGGCCTACTTCATGCTGCTATCTTCTGCTCTGCCTCTGACTAAATGCTTACTGAAAATGTGGCATGCCTGTGAGATTCTTTCTTCAGCCTACTTACCCTGATTTTTGTTGCCACATTAGTTCATGGAAGCTCCCACAGTGAGTCCACACATTTTCATGTTTCAGTCTAGAGATGTTGACTTACATAAACCACTTTGGAAATTCAGCCAGGTTAGTCTGAGATCTGCAACCATAGACATCTATCCTCCCTTGTTTACTTCCCACTATTTTAACTTCTCTACTTTTGGAAGTTCTTACTCATATTATTGTTATTCTGATTCACAGATGCACCTCCTAGTTTATTGAAATAAAATACTTCTTTCTGCCCAGCCAGTGTTGCTCAGTGGTTGAGTGTCGACCCACGAACCAGGAGGTCTTGGTTAGATTCCCCGTCAGGGCACATACCTGGGATGCAGAAAGCAACCAATCAATGATTCTCTTTCATCAATGATGTTTCTATCTCTCTCTCCCTCTCCCTTCCTCTCTCTGAGATCAATTAAAAACATTTTTATAATAAAAAATACTTCTTTCTGTCTCTTGTTCTCTTTATTTTTTAGCATAGTACTGTGTTTTATACGAGGGGCATAAAATGTAATTAAAAAAACAACTTTAGAAATATATATATTTTATTGATTTTTTATAGAGAGGAAGAGAGAAGGATAGAGAGTTAGAAACATCGATCAGCTGCCTCCTGCACACCTCCTACTGGGGATGTGCCCGCAACCAAGGTACATGACCTTGACCGGAATCGAACCTGGGACCTTTCAGTCCGCAGGCCGATGCTCTATCCACTGAGCCAAATCAGTTAGGGCTATTCCTCATAATTGTTATGCTACATGAAATTTTACCACTGGCATTTTCCAGATTCAATATGTTTTTTTATTTTTTAGAAAGTTTACCAATATAACTTTTCTCCAATTGTTAGATACCTCTTCATTCTAAAAATATATTTTTTAGGCTGTAATATGGCTGAATAATGCTTTTGATCAGATAAAGATGGAAAGATTATCTATTTTTAATAACAACAAAAAATCTTCCAACCATTTATATATAAGGTCTATATATTTCATTTTAAGGACACTTTATCTTTCCTATCTTTTAAAGTTTATGTTTCCTGACCTTACTGTGACAGATTTTATTTTCTATTTTTACTCCTTCTTTGTAATCTGCCCTACTTTACCAGTGTTCTTGTCTGTATGCTCCTCAGGGTCCTATAACTAGCCTCAGCTACTACTCACAAGATTAGAAAAGAAAATACCTGCCATTTATTTGTACCTCTATGGTGCTTACTATGGTGCTAATGCAAAGAAAGTGTTTTATAGACACATGTATACCTTTGATTGCTTGATCCTAGCTTTCCCAGTGATGGAAAACTCTTAATGCTTCTGTGTTTTCTTCTGTCCCCCTCCACCCCAGTTTTATTATATATTAGAGGCCCGGTGCATGGATTCATACACTGGTGGAGTCCCTTAGCGTGGCCTGCTTAAATCGGGCCAAAACCGGCAGTCCAATGCCGCCTGCCACTCCTTCCTGCCGCTCCTGCCTATCCTGGCTCCACTGCACCTGCTGCGAGCTCACAGTCAGCACCGACCTGGAGAGGCTCGCACCTGCCTCAGTAGCGCCCACCAGCTGTGAGCCCTGCCTCTGGCGCCCGATGGTCAGCTGAGCAGTGCTCCTGCTATGGGAGCACACTGACCACCAGGGCACAGCTCCTGCACTGAGTGTCTGTCCCCTGGGGGTCAGTGTGCATCATAGCAACCGGTCAGATGGTTGTTCGGTTGTTTGGTCGCTTAGGCTTTTATATATATAGATAGGATTTCCTCTACATTTTTTATGCCTCTCTACTTACAGTTATTGTTCTGTTGCCTACCCAACTCCTTCAGAGAGTTTGACCTTATTGCAGCTTCCTATAATCTTCAATAAGGTCCTGATGCCACCAAAATTTATTTTGTTTAAAAGTTATTTTTTGTATATACTGTTAATTTTTTTTGGGGGGGGGTAAAATTTACATCTTTAAAAACATGGTGTTGGAGTAAAAATAAGTGCATAAATCCATATTCTTCTGAGAACTCTCTCCCCTTCAGATTTCTCACATGTGGATCTGAATGGACCATGCAACCCTTTTCTTCTTTTTCCCTCTACTAGTGGTGGTGAAAGCTCCTCTTGTTGCTAACTTCAAAGCAGCAACTTTGCTGACCATGCCCACTAAAGTGTCCTCTGCTGTTCCAGGTCTATACTGTGATTACGGAAGCTCCTTGCCCAGGACCCTGCTATGTGTGCCAAGCGCATCCTCTCACATCCTGTTTTTGCATCAGTGATTGGCCCCATCTCCCATTGCTGCAGGAACTACAGCAGTTTTAGTGAATGACTTGTATTTGCAGTTTGATTTTTACCCATTTAGGGTTTTATTTATTTATTTATTTATTCATTCATTCATTCATTCATTCATTGCAACTTCTTTGCCTTAGGAACCAGGCAATAGCCTGTATAGTCTTGTTACATAGGACTAGGGTCTTAAGGTCTATGCCATGCTAACTAAATGCTATTCTTGCTAAGGATTAGAATTACCACAGTATTTTGCAGACCACCTGTAAACAAGCCTAGCTTGACAGGAACCCCACCAGATAAATGTATCTATCTTCAAAGAAGAAATCAATGTGGAATTGACCAAATCTATAATAATAAAAGCATAATATGCTAATTAGACTGGATGTCCTTCTGGACGACCTTCTGGATGAAGCCAAGGCTGTGAGGAAAGCCCAGGTCAGGGGTGCCAGAGGGAAGCCGGTGCCGGCAGCCGGGGGAAGGAAGGCTACTCTTGCACGAATTTCGTGCATCGGGCCTCTAGTAGTGTATATAAGCAAAGCTAAGCCTCCCTTTAGAGAGACCGAGCTTTGGATATGAATCCCCTGTCTCCTTTATTTGCTGTAAGCAAATAAAACTACATTGTGACAACCACCTCTTGTTCTTGAATAGAACATGCAAGCGGTAAACCCTTTGAGTTTGGTAACAGCTTCGTCTGACTTAAAGAACAAACTGAATAATAAGTAACATCACATGTTCAGAATCACCCTGGTAATCACCCTCTTTCTCGTGTAATTCCATGTCAGAATGTAAATATACTGAAGACTACTGGCTTGGGTGTAATTTTCTCTTTTAAAGAAACTACTATTATAGCAATATATAGTAATACAATTTAGATTTGTACCATTCATTTTTAAACACAACTAATAAAGCACCAGTTTTTCCCAATTATTTTTCTATATGCACTTCTTCTTCTTTAGAATCTAGGACAGGAGTCAAAGAATTTACCTTCTTTGAGGTAAATGCTCATCTGTGCTTAATAAAGAACTCTTGAAATAGTTATAGATGGTGATCATGATACTTAGTTGAAAAATGTTAGTACGGACAAAGCATTTCCAGATGTTTAGTACCCGAGTCTAATTGACACAATCATGGCTAGTGGAGTGACATAATGCCTTGATATATATGGAAAGAGAAAGTTGAGTAACTTTCCTGCAAGGATTGCAAGGTAGAGAAAAAGGAGACGGGGCTCAGATAGCAGCAAGAGAATGCTGACCAAGTGCTTATGGTGCTAGAGGTTGGGGAACATAAACCAAAATCCAAAGAAAGACTATATAATTCTCTCTTGTCTACAGATGTCTTTAAAAACTATAAAGATCATTACTTGCCTTAGGTTTCAACAAACAGTAACCCCTGGATGAATTAGAGTAAAGAAGAAAGATAATTTTCAGAGGTTTTTGCCTAAGCCCTCTAATGTCACTAACACACCCCACATGTATGGAGACTGAGGATGCTAACTCTTTGAGTAATAATGGCCTATTTCAATAATATCACTGGTAACAATGCTTCCTAAGAAATACGGGGTTTACCGGCAACTATGGCTATGGACATATATAGCCTTCTAGGTTTTTTATTATGTAACTACAGAATGTTAAAAATTTCTATGCCATTTGAGATCTCTAGTTAAATGTTTACTCACATGTGGACATTAGGATTCTAGTTCATAGGAATATTATCAGTATTTTCTGATAAATAAGTTTGAGGCATTCCATGTTAAACAAAGTCAAATGGATTTTCTTATCATAGGGCTTTTCAGTTTTGTTTTTTTTTTTTAAATGCGAATGTACCTCTGAATGGCCAGGAGAGGGATTTTGTGTCAGAAATTGGACCAGCTGCATATAACAGAAAACCAGTTATACTGGTTTGACTAAAGAAGGAAATTAGAAAGTTATTTATTTATTTGTTTGTTTACTTATTTCATGAAAAGAAGTCCAGGGGTTGATAGCCCAGGGCTGGTTAAATGGCTTCATTAAGTCACCCTAATCTGAGCTCTTTCAATCTTTCTGCTCAGCTAATGTTATTGAGTGATTTTTCTGCCTAAAGTTTTTGGGAAGAATTCCACATCTACAGGCATTGTATTACAATTGCTTTTGTAGGTGTATCACTCAACAGGTTTTTGCCTAAATTTCATGGCCAGACTAGGTTATATGCTCTTCAGAAGTCTGAAGTCTGTGGAACATTTTAAACCAGAAACATTGTCACTTTGAACTAAATCAGAATTCCAATGGTAAGGAAGTTCAGAAGAATGGATATTGAATAAGCAAATAAAAATGTGTGCCATGTAGCATTTTCTAACTTATTTTTTCATTGATCTACCCTTCATTTTTACCCCCTGCCTTTTTGAGGGACTATCTAACAGGACATATGGGACATAATGATTCCAGTCTAACTTATCAGATATACATTTTTAAAACTGAAGCTCATATATTTCAAAATATTTACTTAAGTTTACATGCTTCTATTAGTTAGAATTTGAATTCAGTGTTTAAGAAAATAGCCAGTAGATAAACATTTATTTGTATTGAAAATTTCAGAAGCATTTCTTTCAGCTTTTATACTGTTAGGCACTTTAGGCCTTTATTCTGTTTTACAATTCAGAGCTTTAAAAATTATCTTCACATTTATCTTCATTTGCAAATTGGGAGGTTTAGTTATTGAGATCATCATAAAAAGGAGTAATTTTAGAACTTGAAGCAGACATTTTTAATGTGGACCATTTGTCTCTGATATCAATTTTATCTGATTACTTTATTGCATATGCATGCTACAAGTGACAGATAGTTTTAATATCACCATGATTAATAGAACGTGTTTCTTAGGTTCTCCTACAGAGAGGAATATCATGATGAAATATTGATAAAATTCTTCAAAGAACAATAAAATCGTCGTGATACTTTAGGAAGGCTTTAAAACTGAGACTGTATTTTCTCTGTCTTAACAGATAAGGTATTTTACAGCTGAAGATTCAAATACTCTACTGATTTTTATTATGGAAAAGTCATCTCATGAGATTTCTGTGTCACCTACAAAGGGTCCTTCCAATCACCTTGGTTTTCAGGGACTTTGGTCAGATTTTACTGAAAAAGATGAAATGTATCAATGATATAAACTTTGAGAGTTAGTAACTTAGAAATTCATATTAAAATCACAATATCTAGCTCGGCTGGTGTGGCTCAGTGGTTGAGCATCGACCTATGACCCAGGAGGTCACAGTTCGATTCCTGGTCAGGGCATATGCTCGGGTTGTGGGCTCAACCCCCAGTGTGGGGTGTACAGGAGGCAGCCAATCAATGATTCTCTGTCATCATTGATGTTTCTATCTCTCTCTCCTTCTCCCTTCCTCTCTGAAATCAATAAAAATATAGTTTTAAAAAATCACAATGTCTAAACTAAATTGAGAAAAAATCTAGAGAACCTTTAGTAGAAACAAAGTGGGGTGTACTTTACTTAAGGGAGAAAAAAACGATAAAAAAATAAGATGGGTCATTTATAAATTTGTATAAAGGGTTGAGGAAAGCATCCTCGGTAGAGTGAAGGGAGAGATCTTGGATACAGTGAAGTAATATAGAAATATAACTCCTAGTAGTATGTTGCCCCCTGACCTTGCCCTGACTTCCTATAGACATTGTATTTTCCACTGACATTGAGCTTGGCCGTGTCATTGGCTTTGGCTAATGGAATGCAAAAACACATAGTATTGAACACACAGGATTGGCTGTGTTCCTCATTGAGCATCTGCTTTCTGTTATGGTAACTTCATGCCCAGATAGTGGATGTCCTTCAGTCTGGGACCTAGAAAATGAAGATACATACGGTTAAGTCAAGCCCAGCAGAGCTAAAGCCAACCTGCAGCCTTCATGTAAAGTGAGCAAGAAATAAATGTGAGACACTGAGATTTGGGGACTGTTTGTTGCAGCATTAGAAGCTGATTAGAAAATCTATCAGTAATATTTGACTGGAATACCCTAATACATAAATAGATGCTGGAGTCACTTAGTTAATCCTCCTGCTGCCCAGTGTTACCCAGAATGTTTCTGATATCATTTAAAAAAATTTCTACATAAATTTGCCTTTATTTTCACAGGAAAAGTATTAAAGAAAGTATACTTAGAAAGTAACAGAAGGAGTGTTCTAGAATTGTACATTCATATATTCAAAAATATTTATTAAGAAACAACTATTGCCAGACTCTGCTCTACACACCCAGGAAGACTGCAATGAACAAAAATGTCAAGTCCCTTCTCTCTTGGCGCTTTAGTTCTAGTCAGATGAGATGAACAATAAGCAAGTCAATTTATCAGTGACTAGTGGTATGAAGAAAAACAAGACAGGGCAAAGAAAACACGAGTGACTGAGGCAGGTGCTGTTTCAGATATGACCATCAAGAAGGACTCACTGCAGATACAGTATTTGCACTTGGTGTCTGATGCTGTGGAGGAATCTAGGCTTTGCCTTCGGTCAGACCTCAGGCTGACATGCAGCTCCAGCACTAAGCAGCTAAGTCACTGGCCTTAGCTAAGTTGCCTTACCTTTCTGATCTTGGTTTCTTTGATTGTAAAATGGCAATTATACCATAAATATTGGAAGGTTAATAGTTAAACATTTGAAGGAATCAGCACAATACTTAACACATAGGAGGTCCATAATAATCGGCAGTCATCATTACACGCATTAATAGCAAGGTATGGCCTAGGGGCCTGGGACCAGCTACTATTCTTACTCTGAAGTGGGACCAGGGATGGCTCTAATCATGTAGGGTCCATAAGAGAGTTTACACAGGTCTTGCAAAGAGTTTTTATGGGAGGAGGGTGTAGGCAATAGAAAACCGAAGTCTTCATGGTGTGGAGTGGAGAATCGGATGTGGGAGTCAAGATGTTTGGCATCTGCATCATGTAGCCCCACATCAAGCAACCCCAGGCAGCTTCAAGTACCACCACCAAGAGAACGGAAACACCAGTTGGGGTTTAGCTGAATGAACTGCTGCTACCACTGGCTTTCACTGTCTTTATTGGCCTAATCTACATGTATCGCTTAGTAAACATTATCCTTCTCTAGCCCAGGACCTCACTGTTTTAATTTTTCCATTCTTCCAAAGACACAGTGTAATAGAGTGAAAATAGCAACTAATTGGAGTCAGAAGACCTGTCTCAACTTTACAATTACCTTTAGTTTTTATTTCTAAGATTACTTCATGCAGTTCTATCAAGAATTAAGTGATAAAATATATATTTAAAAACCCCCATTCAGATATCTTTACCCCCCGACCCCCAAGAATAAAAGTTCATTCACTTGTTCATTCATTCACTCATGTACTCATCCATGAAACACTAATCAGCTTGGCTAAGACATGATTCCTACTTTTAAAGATTTTTTAAATGGGGGGCGGGGAACAACCCCTCTTGACATATTTTATTGTAAGAGAAGAAGAAAGCATGCTATGAGTGTGGCCTGAAAAAAGATTATTTATAGTCTCTCATCATTTCATCTTTTTCTCCAACATTGGTGCATAAAGCACAGTTCCTTCTCCGTTCACACCCTTCTCCCTCAGTCCAAAGCAAGAACACGTCTTGAGGAATCACTTTGGATTCTTTCAGAGACTAGATATGACTGAGCCTGGGGACGCGGAAGGAGAAAGAGGGGTGGCAACACAGAGAGGAGAGGAAGGATGGACTGGAGGGACAGGGAGAACTTGCACTGTAATCCCTCTGGAAACGCCACTGCACAATAGTTTTAGCCACTTGTACTCCTCCTGAACAGAGGGAGGGATTTGGACACTGTGTAGAATGGACAGGAAAGGAGATCAAGACTCCTTAAATAAAAGTAGAACTGAGGAGTCACTGAACAAACCATCACTTTATGTACAATTCACTATCTTATCTTTTCCTTGACTGAAAATATATTTACAAAGGCTTTCTGTCATTCCTAATGGACAGGAAAGGAGATCAAGACTCCTTAAATAAAAATAGAACTGAGGCCCTAACCGGTTTGGCTCAGTGGATAGAGCGCCGGCCTGCGGACTGAAGAGTCCCAGGTTTGATTCCAGTCAGGGGCATGTGCCTTGATTGCAGGCACATCCCCAGCGGGGGGTGTGCAGGAGGCAGCTGATCGATGATGTTTCTCTCTCATCGATGTTTCTAGCTCTCTATCCCTCTCCTTTCCTCTCTGTAGAAAATCAATAAAATATATTTTTAAAAAATAGAACTGAGGAGTCAGTGAACAAACCATCATTTTATGTACAATTCACTATCTTATCTTTTCCTTGAGTGAAAAATATATTTACAGAGGCTTTCTGTCATTCCTAACTAAATGTGTGAAGGTGTGTGTGTGTGTACATAATTTTAAATATGGATATGCTACAAATAAAAGTAAGTTTAAAATTTGGTTTTGGTTTGTTTTTAAGGGTTCTTTCACCAATCTAAGATACCTAATGTCTACCAGGAATAACTACTTCAATTTTTTAAGTATTTACTAAGATTGTTGCAATTTACATAAACATTTTCTTTCTAAGAATCAAATTTAGAAAACGAAGAAGTACTTAAACAATGCTAACAACTAGAAAATGCATTTTCTAAAAAAAAGAGGCATTTAGTTAACACGTAAATATCATTGCCCTCAGTTGCCAGCCCTTTCTGCGTGTGCCTCTGTACCTCTGCACTTTACTTCCGTTCCTCCTCTGAGTCTCAGTGTGCTTTTCTCTTTCCTTCTAGTTGTAGAATTTCCACTCAGCCAGCCTTCCTGTGGTTCTGGATGATGTCCGTTTTGTCTTTTAGTTATATTTTTGAAGTGGTTGTGCAAGGCAGCAATTTCAGGTGTTTACCTATGCCGCCGTCTTGGTTTCTCTTTGGTTTGTTTTTAAGGGTTTTTTCACCAACCTAAGATACCTAGTGTCTACCAGGAATAACTACTTCAACTTTTTAAGTATTTACTAAGATTGTTGCAATTTAAATAAACATTTTCTTCCTAAGAATCAAATTTAGAAAACAAAGAAGTACTTAAACAATGCTAACAACTAGAAAATGCACTTTCTAAAAAAGAAAAAAGGCATTTAGTTAACACATAAATATAAATGCCTTAAAAGGATTAAATTTAAATAATATCTTTCCCCCTCCAATCTATCCTCTGGACAGCTCCCACCCTTCCAGCTGCTTGCTGGACATTCACATTTGGGGAATCACACTGGTAGCAAACATTTCATTTGTTTTAAACTGACTTCATTTCTCTGCCAAACTTGATTATTATACTGGTCTTTCTCAGAAACATATGCTCAAAACCTTAAAATCATTTTTAATTAGTCTCTTTCACTTTTCATCCACGACTAGAATCCTCTTCTTACTCTAGTTGTAGTACTCAGTATTATGGGTGACCCTCTTGAGACTCTGATATCACAATGCTATGGAATTACTTATCTCTCTAGGGAATAACATGGTATTAATAACTTGTGACTAATAACCAAGTTGCAAAAGGACACCTGTGCCCTTTTTCCATTCATTTTCCACAAGATAAATTATACATTCTGTAACAAGGAAAGAAGAAAAATTATACATATTGCAAATTCCTGAGAGAAGTCCCTTTTTATCTAGCTAATTATATATATATTTGCTACTTAAAGTTTGTTTTAGAGATTGAAAAAAATTTTGTCCATTGGCACCCAAATGAGGTTAAGGATGTTTTGATTCAATGTAACCATTGAATCTGCCTCAAATGAACTAAGACCTGTAACTGGGGTCCTTGGTTTCTCCTATAGGGAAAGTAATTTAAAAAAATAGAACATATTCCCCCATTGAAATAATTGCCTGGCAATTCCCCTTTAGCCTGTCTGTGGGCTATAGGCAAAGCCTTTTCTCTGTGTTTGCCTTATGACCAAGTAAGCTAGATAAGGTCAGGGGTCTATGTATTAGCAATAGAGAATATTTTAGTATGTTTTACAGATATTTTTCTATACACATAAACAAAAATTTTAGGAAATGAAATTATATTTCTATAAAGTATATTAAGACATTTATAATTTAAAATGCACAGTCCATAATCAGACTGTGCTGTTTTAGTTCAACAAAGCATAATAAGTGATTTTAAAAAGAAAAATCTCTAAAGCAATATCCTTGGCAGAAGGAACAAAATGTGACTCAGCTTCCCTTGCTCTGTTTCCCCATTGTGTCTTCTTACTCAACTGCCACTTCCAACTCATGTTTCTCCTAAACATGCATGCCTACTTTAACACCACCCATGCAGCCTGGCTTGCTGTCATGTTACTAATATAAAAATATTCTTCAAACACCTACTCCTGTGTGTGCAGACTGACTATGTGTTCATTTAAGCACATTTACATTTCCCATGATTTGACGATGTATCTGTTTTCAGCCACTGACAGCTACTTCTACAAATGGTAATTGATACTCTTGGCAAAAAACGCTCTATCCACTGAGCCAAACTGGTTAGGGCCTGAGGATTTATTTTAAGATCTCTCGTAGCACTGAGGAAGCTCGAAATCTCTCCAGAACATAGAAGAGCCAGACCTCTTGCGAGCTTTCTCCATCAGAAGTGAGTGCATTCTGTAGCATGTGGTTTTCAACTCTTGGTCTCTATTTTGATAGTGCTAGGTCTGTTATAAAAACTACAGCCCTTCCCTCCCCCCAAGAAAAAAGATTGAGAAAGTATGCTGGATATAGGATGAAAGGATAGCTTGAGAGGCCTTTAAGGAGTTGGTCAGGAAATCAGAAGATAGAGGTGATCTGGCATTAGGGATGGATGTATGGAAGTCCTTTCATTTTAGCAACTACGTGTTGTAACAGCAGCTGGAAGAAATTATGGCTGGACTCATGTCATGATGTTAGAGATTGACACTCCTCAGATAGACTACATCACTAGTTTTCAAATTGCCCCATACTACTTATATCTGCAGGATACACAAAGTCTTTTCAAAGGCACAATTACTATGCTGTTGTTTTTTAAATTTTATATTAGTTTCAGGTGTACAGCATATTGTTAGATACTCAAATACTTTACAAAGTGTTCCCCCAGTATGTTCAGTACTCCTGGCACCATATATAGTTATTACAATATTATTGACTACATTCCCTATGTTATACTTTACATCCCTGTGACTATTTTGTAACTACCAATTTTTACTTCTTAATTCCTTTACCTTTTTTACCCAGTCCTCCAGTCCCCCTTCCCTCTGGCATCAGTCTGTTCCCTGTGAGTCTGTGAATCTGTTTTAATTTTGTTTATTCATTTATTTTTCTCATATAGTATTTGTCTTTCTCTGACTGACTTATTCAATTAGCATAATACCCGCTAGGTTCATTTAAGTTGTCATAAATAGTAAGATTTCATTTTTTATGGCCAAGTAATATTCCACTGTACATGTGTACCATTACTTTTTTATCGACTTGTCTACTGATGACACCTGAGTTGCTTCTATATCTTGGCTACTTTAAATAATGCTGCAATGAACATTAGGGGTGCATATATTATTTTGAATTCGTGTTTCGGGTTTCTTCAGATATATACCCAGAAGTGGAATTGCTGGGTCATAAAGAAGTTCCATTTTTAGTTTTTTGAGGAATCTCCACAGTGGCTGCACCCGTCTGCATTCCCACCAACAGTGCTCATGGCTTCCCTTTTCTCCACAGCCTCACTGCACTTGTTGGTTGATTTATTAATGGTAGCCATTCTGGCAAGTGTGAGGTGATATCTCATTGTGTTTCACTGACCTTGAGCATCCTTTCATAAGTTTATTGCCATCTGTGTGTCCTTTTTGGAGAAGTATCTATTCAGTTACTCTGCCAAAAGTTTTAAAGGAATTCAGTTTCCAGAGAAAAGTTTTCTTAAAACTTCTATCTCTAGAAATAGGCATGCATAATAGAACTAATGCTGAAACCTAACCCCATTCTTTCAACAAGTAATAAGTAGCCATGGATACATGAGCTAATTAAAATCTCCCCAGCAATCTAATTAAGAGACACATTTTTGTGTTTAATTTTTTAATTAAAACCTTCAATATGTTTTATTATTATTTGTATATTAATAAAAATAGTGATAAAAACCAGTCCACAAAAAGTGTCTTTAACATGTTCAGTCTTATAGTCACCAAATATATATATATATATATTTGCAGAAAAGATTGATAGAGTGGTCAATAACAGGCCTTCATGTAAACATATTGACTAGGGATATAACATTAAAATAAACATCTGTGGGGAAGTGAAATGGAAATTTGATTACAAAGAAATAACTCTTCAAGAAAAATGTGATTAATTTTTTAAATGGATGAGGATGAGCATCAAATCTCTATGGTATTTAGATTCTATCTACATTCAAAATGGGCTGCCCAGGCTCTGAGTACAAATAGAGGCCTACCAAGTATATGCTTAAATACTTAAAAGCTAGTTGTAAGTCAAGCTAAAAAATTATTAAGCAAAATATGCCCTATTTTACTCTGAAAAATGTACTCTCAGTGTGACAGAAAAAAATGTGTGAAGTTTTGGTTTTTATATGTCTCAAAGTTGGCGAAATATTAATGACTGACTTGTGTGTTTAGGCTGGGTGTTCTGCTGGTGGACCAGCTGTGTTTACATACATGAAAAAACAAGGACAAACATAATATAGAAATTGTTATATGTTCTATCATAAATTTCATGTTTGCTCCTTTTTAGGAATAACATTATGTTGTCATAATCAAATTTTCACATACTTTTTATTTATTAATTGAATAACCTAGAAGATTAAAAAGACAATGTATTGTAATTATACTAAAGTGTACAAAACTTGAAATATGTTCATAAAGAATTTATAAAAACAAGAAATAACTTTTAAAAGAAGTTATTTTTACTAAAATATTAAAAAATTGAAGTCAAATTAGGAAGCATAATACAAATTATTAGCAAAGAACATAAAACATTTAGATAAAAATTACTCAATTTTGAGTAGTGAATTTAATGTTATTAAATATATTTATAAAAATAAAATTATCTGCAATTCTGCTGTTCAGTTTTCATCTAGTTGCCAGTACAAAAATAGCATAGATATTCATATCCTATATAATAAAAGCCTAGGTGGCGTCGTGTGATGTCGTCACAAGATGACCGCTGGGATGTAGTCACAAGATGGCCACCACAAAATAGCTGGCAGGGGAGGACAGTTGGGGGTGATGAGGCCAGCAGGGGAGCAGGTAGGCATCAATCAGGCCGGCAGGGGAGCAGTTAGGGGGCGATCAGGCTGGCAGGCAGGTGAGCAGTTAGGAGTCAGCAGTCCTGGATTGTGAGAGGGTGCAGGCCAGGCTGAGGGACAACCCCCGCCCCCCATGCACGAATTTCGTGCACCAGGCCTCTAGTATACAAATAAGAGGCTAATATAAGTTGCTTATTATTGATAAATAATCCACAGGTACTGTATGCAACTATTGTGAATACTGCTTTAGTCATAAATCAAAGAGAGGAAAGAAAATGGTCATTTACCCTATTGGAAATATACTTTGTTATTGCTAGAATATGTGGCTCTCGTGCCATCTGGCATAGGGATTTGATGAGTTAATTAATTTGTCCTCTTACTAAAAGCACTTTGCTTACATCTTTTCTGCTCTCCAAAGCAGTGTCTGACTCAGATACCGGTGACAACACATCCTACCAGCTTTGTGATGTTGAGGGGCAATCTTATTTTGGGTGAGTTCTAGGCCAGGAGATGTGCAAAAGGAATCCCTGTGCTTGGTGTTAGTATGGAGAACAGATGTTTAGAGTTATAGATTGTTGTGTGTGAGTTATATGCCAGAACCTGAGTCATATGAGGGTCCTAGGTGTTTTTTTAGTGAATTTATATTTTGTGCTTTCTTTTTTTTTTTTTAAAATATATTTTATTGATTTTTCACAGAGAGGAAGGGAGAGAGATAGAGAGAGTTAGAAACATCGATGAGAGAGAAACATCGATCAGCTGCCTCTTGCACATCCCATACCGGGGATGTGCCCGCAACCCAGGTACATGCCCTTGACCGGAATCAAACCCGGGACCTCTCAGTCCGCAGGCTGACGCTCTATCCACTGAGCCAAACCGGTTTCGGCTGTATTTTGTGCTTTCATGTTATGCAGAGGTCCTCTTGCTTAGGTCTAAGGATTCTACTTCATTTTTAAAAAAGATAATTTTGATTTTAAAATAATGATATTTACAAATGTAAGAAAATATGTCATATGCAACTGTTTAAATTTATTATTAAAATTGTGCATTACAAAAAGAATTGTGCATTACAATGTCAAATGGGATATAAGATACACAGTTTCGCCAAATTATTGTAGGACTAGCCAGAGGAAGAAAAGTTTTGAAATTAATGGATAAAAAGATGTATGTAGTGCTAATTCAATAGCCTTCCCATTTCTCAAACTAAATATACCTGTGGCTGCAGTTCTAATACTATGAAATGAGATATATTGGGTCATTGACTTTTTGCTTTTTTGCGAGGATAGTTCATGGCCTATGATTTCACCTATAATTTGACCACTTCTGATCTAATCCACTGTGTCCAGTATTTGAGTTACATATCAGGGACCTCTCTAGCACAATAATGGACACAGATTGAGTTCCAAGAGGGTTTTTATTATAAAAGTTATGGATTTCAAATAGGTGTTGTACTGCTATCATCTTTAATTGGGCAGGGACAAATCCTGAGAGGCACATAGAAGAAAAGGAATGAGAGCTATGCTAAAACAGGTCCAGGATGATATTAATGCTTAATAGAGATTACTGTTTGATGAGAATGATATCAAATGGTAGAGAAATAAAGTAGCCACATGACCCCCAAATGGTGAAATTGTAAACAGTCTCCAGAAATGAGTAGTTCAATTAAATTTTTTGGCAGACTCTTTCTGATAGGTACAAAATAATGCATGGTTAAGTGTGTGTTACCTGAGTTCTCAGCCCAACTTTATCACTAACTACCTGGGCAAATTACTTTACCAGTCTGTGTCCCAAATTCCACATGCATACCTCAGGAAAAAAATAAAGTAACTTCCTGATAGGATTGTGAGCATTAAATGAGCTAATCATTGTCACTTAGAATAGTATCTGTTACATTTAAAAAAAACAAAGAAACACTAACTGGTATTATGAATAAAAACTTATTTGAGTAATTTCATGTTAACATATATTTTTTAATGTAGCATATGAGTTGGTATAATTCTCAATTAGTCTGCATTAATGGAGGGAAGGAGAGGTGTTAATAATACACATAAACAGAAATTGAATAAAGTTGTATTTACTTATCTTTCCATCATTTCTGGAAACGATCATCAATTTTTAAAAAATAATTTTCTCTTTTGAACTGTTGCACCTCTTTTTATAAGCATTTCTTTTATAACAAATACGAAAAAGCAATAAACATAAGCAATTCATTCCTAAAACTGAAACAACTCCATGCTCATTTGCCAGTACTACCACCAACTTTTCCATACTCTCATGAATCTTCTGAAATTATATGCCTTTAGAAATGAATGGTGGATTCATTCCTGTTTCATGCTTACTTAATATTCATATGGATGCCCTATTGAGGAGGAAAACGATGAGAGATCTCTAAAATACAATCTAGCAATTCTAGCATTTAAATTCAAAGTGAAAAGACATGCATACTGTAGCAAAGTCATTCTAAAAGCAATTTGAGTTCATTTATTAGCAGTAATTTTCAGTGTGCTTTGGTAGAATTATTACCCAATAGTTTTAGGATCCAAAGGCAATTTTAGCTCTGCTAAGTTGTTATTTTAATTTTAGTAAAACAAAAAATCCCTCATATTTCCAAACCATAGAAGGCATCATACATGTGTTCATTTTACACACACACACACACACACTGACACTTTTAACAGCCACATCTCAAATTAATTTCAATCATAAACTTACAGAAATTATTATTTTCTTAAAAAGTTTGAGAATAGCACTTTATATTGCATTACTGTTAAAACTCAAGAACCAGTCACTACCCTCTTTTAAAAAAATCATACAAGTAAAATAAATTAAATTTGAAAATTATAGTTTGAATTTAGCTACTTTAGAGCCACTATACTCCTTTTTTAGAAACTTGGTTGATAAATTTAGATATTTAATCTAGTTATAATCTCCCTGTGAAAAATTTTTAGTCAAATTATTATATTTCAGGTAATTATCACATTTTTAATTTTTAGTTAGAAGTCCTTTTTAAGGTAGATGAATAGTGATTCCCATTTAGCAAATGCCCAGGAAGACATGAGAGAGAATTAAAATGTCTGGACGTGATGAAACACAGTTTATTAAAATGTTATGCTAAGATTTAGGGCAACTAGATATGGCCCTGATCTTTGAACAAAAGGGGGTTTACTTCAGGTGGTGATCCTGAGCTTCTTACGATGTGCATGATGCCAAAGCTCCAAGGCTGTGGCTTCAGAGCCGAGTGGAAGCAGAGGTCCATGTGAAGCAGAGTGGCAGAATCCTAACAGAGAGTTCAAACCAACATTGCCTGGGTTCAAGTCCAATAAGTTTAATAAGCAGGGTATTAAACTTTCTGCTCCAGGTTTCTTATCTGTAAATTGAGGGTAACATCATAGCTACCACTTAGTGTGTGGTGAGGATGAAGAGTTAATACATCTACTTGGAATTCAACCTAATACATAGCATACATTTAATTTATGTTACATTTCTGTTGTTATAATTGTATTGTTTTATTGTTGGTCTTATTTCTATGATTAGGATTGGGGTGATGCACCTATAATATGGGAAGTTCTATCTGTTTAGGAAGATTCAGGGTCATATCAGTGATTTTTTGCTTATGAAAATTACCGCTTTCCCTGCCCAATTAAACTCCTTTTATATATGTCTGAAGTTATACATTAGCAATAAATTCTTATTAGGACTATGGAGATAGAACAGGGCAACAGAGGGGCTTGCATGGCCAGGAATTATGCCAATTTGACAACGTCCTTGGATTGGATAATCAAGGCCATCAGCAGGTGGCCAATCATCACAATAGATGGACAGACTGTGGGGTGAGGGAATTCGGTTATCTGTGGGTCCTGGGCAGCAAGCAACTCATGTCAGGGAGGTAGATTTGGCAGCAGATATCATGACCTAGTCATGGACACTAAGGGTCAAGGGCAGCGGTCCCACCCTAGGAGTCTGGGAAGGCAAACCCCCTGTTATAAATAATGGGATAAAGGGACAGGCCCTCCTTAGTGGTTGTCTGTGTGCAAATGATATCTTAGTCACACTGAAAAAGCCAATAACCCAGCCTACCAGAATGACAGAAATGCTCCATGGCTGTTTACCACTTGCACATTTTTACTTTGTGTTAAACACTGGGTATTTTGATGACACACCACCAATACAGGGTGTCCCAAAAAACTACACACATTTTAATAGCTGATAGCTCACTTTTGACAGTGAAATGTATTTTAATAAACACCACCTTTATAATTATTCAAAGTGTGTGTGTACATTATTTTGGGACACCCCGTATCATGATAATAGTACTCAGTTTTCTTTAGGAAAATCATCTCTCTTCACTCTGTTTCTGTGCTTGGGGTGAAGCTTTCCTCAGTTTCCAGAGCTGGAGAATGTGACCTTAACTTAATCACTTCGCATATTCCATCCCTCTAGCCACAGTGATTGACTTAGGATGGGCACATCACCCTAGTTAGCTTATGTGAGCCAAGAGAACGTACACCCGGAACTCCATGCTATCATGGAGTCAGATGATCTCTTGGTGCTGATATGACCGTGGGTCTTCTTGAGACTCCCACATGGAGCCTGAACATGGAGTACACTCAAAAAAAGCAGAGATAGGAAATGGATCTGGTTAGGTCCTTGAAATAAGTATCTCCTGAACACTTTCGTTAACTAAGCCAATATGCTATCTTATGCTTAAGCCAATTTGGCAAAAGCTTACTGTCATTTGCAACAGCAACAAATCTAAGATGACACATACCTTAACAGCTTATTATCTTTTTTACAAACCTTTCGTCCCCTTGGAGCTCTGAACTCATATAGGGAAAGATTGGGTCTCAGTTATTTTTGCATTAACAGGTAATAAGTCTTGTCAAGTAATTGACATGGAGCAGGGACTCAATATTCATATAGTGAATGAGTAAATGAGTAAGTGAATGAATGAATGAGCAAAGCTAATTGGATTCTATATCACCAAGAGCCTAGAAAAAGATTGCTAAATTATGACCTGTGGGTCATATCTGACCCACTGTCTTTGTAAATAAAATTTTATTGGAACACAGCTATTCCCATTCATGTACGTGTTATCTATGGCTGCTTTTGTGTTACAATGTCAGAGTTGAGTAGTTATAACAGAAAATATATGGCTTGTAAGCCCTGAAATATTATCTAGCATTTACAGAAAAAGTTTGATGACCCCCGGAAAGATTTTACTTTCCGTGCTTATGGATCAAATCAAAATTGAGTCTTAAGCTAGGTTACATGGATGCTGAAGCAAGGAACCAAGCAAGGCAATGTGTTCCCAGTATCTCTATCACATCATTAAATTTTTAGGAAGGGATATCATATTATTACTTAACATTTCACTTAGAATGAGCTTAATATATTGTTACAGAGGCCCAGTGCACGGATTCGTTCAGGGTGTGTCCAGGGTGTGTCCGGCCTGTCTCACCCAGTCCCGATTGGCCTGACCCCAGCAGCAAGCTAACCTACCAGTTGGAGCGTTTGCCCCCTGGTGGTCATTGCGCATCATAGTGACTGGTCGAATGGTCGAATGAACAGTCGGACACTTAGCATATTAGGCTTTTATTATATAGGATTTGTTGCTCGTTAATACAATACAAGATGTGAGAGGTAAGATGAGTGGTGAAGCCACAGGACGTGTGTGTGTGTGTGTGTGTGTGTGTGTGTGTGTGTGTGTGTGTTATTTATATGAGGAGGGGAGGAATGAAGAGGTGGGGAAGTGTGAAGGGGCAGTTGGGAGGAATACTTATAAGAAGGAAGAGTGAAGATAAGGGGGTAAGGTTTCTGGAGACAAACTTTTTCTCCTCTACAATATTGCTTCATGATGGCCCATTTATTCTCCTACTAAGTTTTAAGCATAGTTTAGTTTTGGAGGTGATACTCCATCCTCTTAATAAGCCAACTGGGATTTTTATAAGACATATGGAAGAAATAAGCAAATATTCAGAAAACAGCACTTCTGATTAATCAGGTCAATGGACAGTTTGTACTGATAAAATGGAAGGAGTATTTTGTGCCAATTTTATTTTTAAATATGATAAAATGTGCTCAGAAAAAAGAACACAGTTCTAAAAGCAAGTGTTTTTATTTAAAAAATTTAAAAACACGCTCTCTAGAATTCTAGGGATACATGTTTATAAAAACCTTTAAAAATTCTGAATATCTTCCCATTTTAAATAATGGAGATCTTATAAAATGAATGGGCTTTGGCATTTTCAGGATGCTAAAGATGAGCCAACAGATGAACAGCAATTATTTGGAAATCAATATCTACAAAAATGCAAGCTACCTCTGTACTAAAATAAAGAGCTGCCAAGCATTGTTCTCTGTTGATTCACCAGAGAAATTAAGTTGAAAGCAGTATAGAGGACTAGTTTTTATCTAACAGTTCAAATTTATTAATCTTTAGTTTTTCAGCAAAACATAAACAGTATGCTAAATCCATAGAGTTGTTTTTGCTACCAGAATTAGCAACAGGAAGGTTTGATTTTTCAGCACTGTTTTTTTTTTATTTTTATGTTAATGTGCCCTTTAATTCTTTCCAGTTTTCATTGACAGAAGAATATGTGGTTTTTTTTAATAGAGAGAGACTTAGAAAAATATGAATTCTCTCTAAAATAATTTCCCCAAATTAGCTAATTTAGGAAGAGATGTGAAGGGTACTATTACATCAACTTCCAAGATGATTGCCTTAGTGAAAAGCAAATTAAAATTGATAAAGTGTCAGTTTATTGCTTTTTTTGCTATGCTTGTTTCCACTTCCTGTATAACAGAAAATGAAATTTCTGCCTTAGGCTTTACATCATCTCAAGTTGAATGCTTTTGCTTATAAACAGGGAAAAGAACTAACTGTAGAAACACTTACCTGCAGTAACCTTTCAGACAATCTCAGTCATCAATGCTTTGCCTGAAGAGAGTATAATGGGGGGTATTATCCAAAATTTATAAAGAAATCCTAATCAACAGATGATTAGGGAAAAGGAGAGGAAATCAGTAGATTTTATTGGACAAAAAATCAGAAAAATAAATTCACTGAACAAAAATTCAGATATCCATAGAACATTTGAGAAGATGCTCATTCTCACCAATAACCCCAAAAGTACAAACTAAAACACCAAAATGCAATTTCATATTCCTCAAATTGGCTGTAATACTTTATTGCAGTGCGTGGGTTTATGGGGAAAAGTAACTCACATTAGTGGTGAGGGTATATATAAGCAACACTTTAAAGAGCATTTGACCAATTTCTAATGAAGTTGAAAATGTACAAACTAGATGACCACTCCTAGCTATAAACCCTAGAAACCTTTGGGTATGTGCACAGAGATAGGTCCTAGGATGTAAATGGCAGCATTGAATATATAAGCAAAATATTGGAAAGAAACAGCTGTCCAACAGCAGGGGAATAGGAAATTAAGTGGTGAAATATGTACACATGTGTGCACTATATAGCAGTGTGAAATGAACTAAACTCATATAGGACAAATGGAGAGATCACCAAAGTAATGTTGAGTTTAAAAAGCAAATTGCAAACTTGTCAAGTAATTGACATGTAGCAGTTTTAACTGCAGTTTGCTTTTTAAATTCAACATTATTTTGATCATGATCTCTCCATTTGATCTGTATGAAGGGGGTGGGCTTAGGAAAGGAAATCAGGCAAGAGAGAAATAGAAAGAAAAAAACCTGTGGATGCTTGCTTAAATTCTTTACTCAAGTAAAAGTAACTAAAAACAAGTTCCATTATTTTGGTATTTGGTATAACAGCTGTTTTCCAACTTGAATTTTAAGAAATGTTTTATTTATAGCAATAACAATACAATAAAAAATTAAAAAGCAAATTGCATATATTTGTTTAGTTATTTATTTGGGAATATAAAAAGGAACAGGAGTCTGAAAGAGTCAATATGAATAAATAATAGTATTTACTAGTAGTACTTATCTTATTTAAAAATTCTAAAATAAATGTAACAGACTTTAACTTTTTTAAATGCTGGGTGGTAGATACTTAAATATCTATTATATTATTTTTGTGGGTTTGTACATTAAAAATATTTTCCAAAAGAAAATGCAGCATAATATCTAAGGATAATGTAAAATGTTTAAACATTTTCTCAAAGAAAAATACAAGTCCTCATTTGGGTCCTATTTATTTTTAATATTAATGTATTTAAGAAGCTTACTTTTATGATTAAGATTGCTTGCTTACATGGCCAGATTACCTCATTGTGTTGTATTTCCCACTACTTAGGCTGTTTATTAAAAATACACTTTACCAGGTCCCACCTCAGAGCTAATGAAGCCCAATCATCAGGGAGCAGCCTGGAAATCTGTATCCTTAACAAGGGCCTTGGCAGATTTTAAAATTTAACCAAGTCTAAGAAACTTTATTTGATTAAAAAGGGTTGAGAAGGCCAAGAACAACTGGTTTGAAGCAGGCAAACAGACAGTAGTAAGGGAGATGTATGGGACTGAACCCAGGAAGGGGAACTAAAAATTAGGAGGAGACAGAGTAAACAAACCCCCAACACAACAGTCTGGGGTCAGCTAGTGTTGGAATAGAACTATGAGTTGCTGTGTGGGACCTGAGGCAGTCCTTGAATTATGACTGAGAACTGTAAATCATGTTCTGAGAATGGTGACCCAGAATCATTCAAAGAAGCTAAATTATGCCCAGAGAGACTCTCTTGAAGGAAAGGAAAAACTAATATATTTCTTAAGGAGTTTCACAAAAACTGCTTTAAAACATGTACACATAGAGGTCCTCTTCCTCTTGCCCTCACAATGGTTGTATTTGGATGCCTTAGGGAATTCTCAGAAAGGTACAAACAATGTGAGGGTTATATATATGTCTCCCAGGATGTGACTCCATGAAAATTTGGCATCTGAGTAGTGAAAAGAGCATGGAAAGCATCCACTCTGGGGCAGGAGTTGTATTCAAATTTGACTTAAAATAATATTAATAAAAACAAAAAATAAAGAACTGATATTTGAGTGCTTGTAATGTACAAAGCACTATGATGGGTGTTTTATGTATTTTTTTTTAAATTCAAAGAACTCATTCTTTGTTTCTGCCACCAACAGAGCTCTCTGTGATAAATATAGATGTCACACCACCCCCATCTCACACTGTCTTGGCGACACACACAGCTACCCAGTGCAATATAAGAGATCAAAGTCATGAGCAAATAATAAATAAAACACCCCCCAAATCCAACACTGAAGCTGTGTCTAAAATATCTCTAATGTGCCATTATCACACAGCTGCGTGGCATGCATCAGCGCATGATACTAGTACTTTCTAATCACTAACTGAGCCCAGCATAATAGTGGAGATACACTCATTGGAAAAATTTTATGTGCACAGATCTCTGTTCATTGTAATGTTTTCAGGTATATGAATTAGATTTTCACCACAAGGTAACACATTGATTGTCTTCATTGCTAACATTTAGTATATAATTCATTAAATGTGTGTCTGTCTTTTGTTTTAGTACTGCCATAAAATAAAAATAATTTTGAATCACAAGTGTGGAAGTCCTAAAGTACCTTTATGTAAATTAGTTTGGAAAAGTGAGGCTGGCAGCTATGGGCTCAGAGTTAATTTAAGAATGAGTCCTCTAAATTTGCATTTTTTATTTCAGCGGTTTAGCAAGGCTTTTTTATTTGCTTGTTTTTTTTCATGTGTTGCTTTGTGCCTCTGTGTATCTAAGTGTTTATCCATACTCTCAATCTGGCATTGGTTTGATGAATGTCTTGGCTATTTTTTTTTTTTGGTTAATTTCCAGCTGAGAATATTTTTCCATTGATTTTTAGAGAGAGTGAAAAAGGA
This sequence comes from Myotis brandtii, assembly GCF_000412655.1. NCBI lineage: Eukaryota > Metazoa > Chordata > Mammalia > Chiroptera > Vespertilionidae > Myotis > Myotis brandtii. Next base: position 1,463,861 of record NW_005366679.1, on the reverse strand, counting down.
GGGGGAATGAGACAGAGAAAAACATTGATGTGAGTCATCAATTGGCTACCTCCTGTATGCGTCCTAACAGGGGCCAGGAGTTGAACCTGCAACCCAGCTACGTGCCCTTAACCAAGAATGGAACCCAAGACCTTCCATTGCCCAGGCCAATGCTCTAAAGGGAACTGGGAGGAGGGGAGTTATGGGGGGGAAAAAAAGAGGAACAAATGTAACCTGAACAATAAAGATTTAATTAAAAAAAAAAATGAGTCCTCTAAATTTGCATTTTTTATTTCATCTGTTTAGCAAGGCTTTTTTATTTGCTTGTTTTTTTTCATGTGTTGCTTTGTGCCTCTGTGTATCTAAGTGTTTATCCATACTCTCAATCTGGCATTGGTTTGATGAATGTCTTGGCTATTTTTTTTTTTTGGTTAATTTCCAGCTGAGAATATTTTTCCATTGATTTTTAGAGAGAGTGAAAAAGGAGGGGGAATGAGACAGAGAAAAACATTGATGTGAGTCATCAATTGGCTACCTCCTGTATGCGTCCTAACAGGGGCCAGGAGTTGAACCTGCAACCCAGCTACGTGCCCTTAACCAAGAATGGAACCCAAGACCTTCCATTGCCCAGGCCAATGCTCTAACCACTGATCACATCAGTCAGGTCTTGGATATTCTTCATACAAAGACCAAACTTGCTTCAATATAGTATGGTGTTTGGCCCAATTTCAGAAGCTTCTTCTTGACCATGTCATGGGTCTGGTTTTCAGTCACATGCCCATATGACTCATGGTACTAAAGCCTTTCCAACTAGATAAGATACATTCATGTCAACAGGGTAAGCCAAATGGCAGTCTTTTTATTAATCTTATTCACAATATCTGTATTTTAAAATCAAGCTTAATTCAGTATAACTTATTGAACTTAAAGGGAATAAAGACTTGAATGTAACTTTTCTTTATTAGAACCACTTCTTTATAGAGCTATCTATATTACTAAACTATTACCAACTGATAAAGAGAAAAGCAGCCCCTGACATTCAGGAGCTGGCCTGGCCCTGTCAGTTTGACCTTGGTATTGCTATGCTTTAACGTGGTGGTCATGACTAGGTCTTGGTGTTCTCTTGTTAGACATAAGCAGTTCTGGAGAGCATCAACATCAGACCTGGCCATTCTGTGACCATAATGGGTAGAGACAAAAAAACAAGCCTATTCTGTAATCATGCCTAAGCACAGAGAAAATGTGAACATTGTCCTAACCATAAAAATTATCAAATATTCCCTTCATCTGACTAATGTGATTGCTACTTCTTTAACAATCACAACTTTAGCATCACTTTAGTTTGCCCTCACTGTAGGTAAGATGTATTGATATATCTAGTTGTAAATATATTCCCACTTTTTGACAAAACCCAATCAATAGGGAATCCCCACTACTGTGGCTTAATGCCAAAATTACCCAGCCAAAGCCCTAATCCTATACTAAGAGCTCTCTAACACTCTCTTCCTGAGATTCCCCCTCTTTATTTCATGGTGTGCAGTCCACCTTGTTGCAACAAGCAACACCTTCAACTTGTTTAACTACAAGTGTCTTCCTGCCGTCTTTGACAGGAGAACCTTGATACAATTCTAAGTCTTCTTCTAGCTTAGTGACCCTTTACTTGCCATGCCTGATCTCTTTATTGCCCTCCTAATATTTTATCTACACATAATCTTAGCAGTACTTTGGCCCTAGGTCAGCTCTTAAATCTGCCATCTGCTTTGACTTGTCTCCTGGCTGACTTTCCCTATTTTCTACTCCTACTGGCTTGTATACTATGACTTGACCATCAGCTGGACTCCCTGTTTGTTTATATATATATATATGTCCTATCTGTATGTAATTTCTTTAAAAAGTTGATTCCAATAAAGATAATTTTTATGGGTAGTCAAGTTAGACTGGGCAATTCCTAAACTCATTTCCCACTCTCAAATTGAATGTGCCCCTGAGCTTCATGTAATTGTACTCACAAAGACACATACTCTTTTTGGTAAACCAATTGAAATGAAGAAGGCAAAATTACATTTATTCTTTCAAATGGTGAAAAGGGAGAAACCTTTATTAATTTCATTTGGAATTCAGGTAGCTAGCTATGTAGAAAGAATATGATCTTATGATTTAAGTGCAAACTCTCCAATCACAATGATTGAGATTTAATATATACTATTTTACTGACTCATAATCATTTATAAATTTTCATTAATTTAATACTCTTACCTTAAAACTGATTTTCCAGTAAGTATTGAATTAAAATAAAGGGAATATATGTCATGCATGGATATACGATAAAGTTATTGCTCTCAGTAATACATAAACATAAAGTTGGCTCTTCTTAGCCATGCACAAGGGTCCCAAATCATACAACATTAACTACTAGAAAGAACTAGGTTAATTAATAACATATGTCTCTTTGAATATACTTCCGTATGACTCAGTATTTGGTAAGTGTTCTTTTGGTAATTCCTTTCCCCAAAGTTAGGGTGGCAAATAAATATAGTTGCATCCACCAGACAGGAAACTGGGACATTTGAAGAATTTGCTTAAAGTCTAACTGATAGAATAGTGTTTATAATTAGGTCTCTTTTTTCCAAGTTACTTATTCTTTCCAATCCAGGTATAGATACTCTGCCATCCTTAAATTTTAAGTGTGTATGTGTGTGTGTGTGTGTGGGGGGGGGTTCCTCACATTATGTATTTCTATGGAAAATAGTGTTATGCTTCTGGGAAATCCAGTACAGTTAGAATACAGAATCAAGTCCCAGGAAACAGTCCCAGGAGAGTGAAGGAATTGTTACAGTTAGAATACAGAATCAAGTCCCAGGAAACAGTCTAGTCAACCGATATCAATTTATAGGAAGGAGAGTGAAGGAATTGCTCTGAGGCTGGGACAACTCAGTTGCCTTGCAAAATTCTTGAGAAAGGTCATCTCAGTTGATTTAGGATTAAGTTGAGGCATTATGTATCCCCATAGAATTTTTCTCACTTCATCTAGGATATAAATGACAGAAGTTCTCACAACAAAAATCCCATCATGTGTTCTGTGCCCTTTTCTCTAGGATCCCCTAAAGGCCACCCAACTCAGACTGATTAAAATTAAATTGGGCAGTTAAAATTAAAACAAAAACAAAAAACTTAGGGCATTTCAGTAAGTTTATCTTTGTTTTCAATAAGAACAGCTGCCCAGGTCCTATTGTTTAGATATGTAAAAAGTGAAAATACAAAATTACTCTCCTGGGAAGTTAAGCAGCATAGCTGAGTTAAATATTGTACATTCTTTAGTTTTCCTGCTTTCCTCTAAAACTGTTAAATTTTCTATAATGACATCTCTTTAAAAGTGTGTACAGGTAGTAGAAATAGTAAAAAAAAAAAGGCAAAAGGAAAAGGAGCAGAAAAAAATAAGACATAACACCAATTTAGGAATGAAATATGGAACATCAAGATAATAAGAGAATTCTGTGAGCAACTCTATACACATGAATTTGACAACCTAGATGAAATGGACCCAGTCTTTAAAAAATGGAAATTATCACAACTCACTCAATATAAAGTAGGTAATTTGGATAACTCCATAACTAATAGGGAAATTGATTTCATAATTTAAAAATTTCCCATGACAAAATCTCCAGTCCCAGGTGGTTCCCAAGGAGAATTATATCACATTTTTTAATGAATGATTAACACCAATTTCATGAGATCTCTTCCCAAAACATAGAATAAGATGGAACACATTTCAAGTCATTTTATAAAGCTAGTAATACCTTGATACCAAAACCTGATGAAGAGGGTACAAAAAATCAAACTGTGGACTGAATTTTTTGAATATAGATAAAAAATTTAACAAAATGTTAGCAAATAGAACTCAGCAATATGTTAAAAATAATTATACATCATATTGTACAAGTTTGCTTCAATATTTGAAAATCAGTTAATGTAATCTATCATATTAGCAGGCTAAAAAAGAAAGAGAAGTCATATATCAATCAATTCAGAAAATACGTATGACAAAATTTAACATCCATTCATGGTAAAATTTAGTGACATAGGAATAGAGAGGAACGTACTCAATTTGATAAAGAGGATATATAAAAATACCTATAGTTAAATTTATATTTAATGATAAAAGACTGAATGTTTTCTCTCTACAATCAGAAACAAAATAATAATGTCCACTCTCACCACTAGTAATTTAAAAAATACTAGAGATTCTAGTTAGAGGTTAAATTTATATTTAATGATAAAAGACTGAATGTTTTTACAATCAGAACAAAATAATAATGTCCACTCTCACCACTATTAATTTAAAAAATACTAGAGATTCTAGTTAGACTAATTCAGCAATAAAAGTAAATAAAGAGCATTCAAATCAGAAATGAAATAAAAAATATTCATATTTGCAGATAACATAATTATATATGTAGAAAATCTTAAAGAATCTACCAAAAATGTCTAAAACTAAAGAAAAAAAGTTAGTTCAATAATGTTGTAGGGTACATAATAAGTAAACAAAAATCAATTGCATTTCTATATACTAGCAATGAATACATGCACATTGAAATTGAAAGTACCATACCATTTACAAAAATTGTGCTATTTAGGTGTCAATCTGACAAAATATGTACATTACTTACATGATAGAAACTACACAATGCTTGATGAAAGAAACCAAAGAGGATGAAAGAAGTGGAGAGGCCATTCCAAGTTCACAAATTAGAAGACTCAATATAGTAAAGATGTCAGTTTTCTTTAAATTAACTTCTGTCAAAATCATGGAAAGATTTTTTTTATAGATATAGACAACATAATTATAAAACTTAGGTGAAAAGTCAGAGTAACTGGAATGGCTAAAATAATTATGAAAAAGAAGAATGAAGTAGGGGAATCAGCTTATTCAATTTCAAGGCTTACTGTAGAGTTACAATAGTCAAACCTACATGATGGTGATAGAAATTTAAACACATGGATTAAAAGAACAGAGCAGAGAACCCAGAAATAGATGCAAAATTATATACTCCGGCGATTTTGACAGTGGTGCAAAAGGCAACTCAGTGGAAGACATAGCTTTTCAACAAATGGTATTGGATCAATTGGGCATACATAGGCCAAAGAATGAACCTGGATCTAAATATTGCTCCTGCTACAAAAATTAACTCAAAGTGGATTGTGGAATTAAATGTAGAATTTTAAAACTTTTAGAAAAATAAGAAAATCTTCAGAGTCAGGTCTAGGCAAAACAAATCCATGATCACTAATAAGTTTGGTTTCATAAAAAAAATTGCTTTATGAAAGACCATGTTAAGAGAATGAAAAGACAAGTTACCAATGTGAATAAAATATTTATACACCACATATTTGACAAACAATTAGTATCTGGAATATATAAAGAACTCTTAAAATTCAACAGTAAAGCCAAACAATTCAATTAGAACATAGGCAAAAAGAAGAAAATAAAGAGATGGCAAAAACCACATGGAAGTTCTTTGACCTCATTACACTTAGGGAAATGAAATTTAAAATCACAATAAGATACTACTACATATCTATCAGGTTGGCTAAAGTATAAAATAGTGACAGTATAAAATGCTGTGAGGATGTGTAGAAACTAGATCACTCATATGTTGCTGATGAGAATGTAAAATGATGCAGCCACTCTGGAAAACTCTTTGCCAGTTTCTTTAAAAAGTTAAACCTACAAATACCATATAACTCAGTAATTACACACCTAGGCATTTATTTCAGAGAAATTAAGACAAGTTTATATAAAAACCTATACATTTTTATTGATTTCAGAGAGGAAGGGAGAGGGAGAGAGAGATAGAAACATCAATGATGAGAGAGAATCATCAGCTGCCTTCTGCACACCCACTACTGGGGATGGAGCCCACAACCCAGGCATGTGCCCTTGGCCGGAATCAAACTCTGGACCCTTCATTCCGCAGGCTGACCCTCTATCCACTGAGCCAAACCGGCTAGAGCTATAATAGCTTTATTTATTATAGTAAAAACTTGGATATAACCCAGAAGTCCTTCAGTGCTGAAGCAAACTGTGGCATATCAATATCATGGCAAACTATTCAGCATGGCTATAGAAGGATAACATGAGGGATCCTTATGGTGATAAAATGGAAGAGGAGGGAACACTGTTCCCTCTTGACTCTATTAATGTCAGCATTCTGATTATAATCTTGGACTATAATTGGGTAAAATGTCAGTGGGAGAAAACTGGATGAAGGGATGATGAGCTCTCTATTATTTCTTACTCTGCATGTTAATCTATAATTTTCCCAAAATAAAATGTTTAATTAAAAAAAATACACCCCAAAATAAACTTAGGTAATTTTGTTAAGTTTCTTCTTGTTTTCAACAGGAGCAACTAGACAGTACCTATTGGTTACACATTTCAAAAGTAAGAATGTTAAATAAGACTCCTAGAAAAGCAAACAGAACATCAACAGAAACAGATACTGTACAATATGTAGTTTCCCTGCTTTTCTCTGAAATTGATTGTTAAACTGCCTACAACAGCACCCCTTTACAGGGGTGCACAGGGAGGAGAAACAAGTCCCAATTGTTTCCCAATGCCTTCAGTTTACATACTTTCAATAATTCAAAAAATCATTTTACTTCCAAATATAAACTCTGCTGTTGGAAAGAATAAAATCTCTTTTTATTTTGTTTTTGTTACAAAATAAATGCATGCTTTTTGTAGTAAATTTAGGAAGTAGTAAAAGTATAAAGAAGAAGAATTTTTTTAAAAAAAAACTACCCATAATTTACTACCATAATCTGACATTTGGTTTATTTCCTTATCTTTTTTCCATGTATTTTTCTACAGAGTTAAAATCATGCTGTGCATAAAATTTGTAGATTTATCTTTTACTCATACCTATAAACAAATGTTTTAATATTTGCATAATATTATGTTATGCCTTTCTTCCAATTTTCTTAGCCACTTTTCTAATTTAAGATATTTGGATATTTAAGTCTTTTTTACTCCTAGAAAAGCAAACAGAACATCAGTACCTGTATTATAAGTAATACAATTAGATATATTTTCCTGTATAAATAACTCTTTATGATTATTTATTTATTCCAGATTTCAGCAGTGAAATTAATGGGTCAAAGTATATGACTTTTAAAGTTCTTGATCTATATTAGTGTTTGCTTTAGTTAAATCCCTCATATGGCACTAAACACTTACTGAAAATATTTATGAAAATATATTTAAAATATTTTCTCAGAAAGCAGAGGAAAATTAACAGGCATAATTACAACTATTATTCTTAGGTTACATCAGGATATATGTAACTTTTTCTCAGAATATGAATTTCACTAATAAGGTAAAAAATCATCTTTGGAAATTGTACTGGGTGGAGACTATGCTGAACTGATAGATGCCATCTAATTAGACCTTTTTGCAGTTTGCTTTTCTGTATTACAGAGGCTAGTAAGTTAAAAACTATACTTGATTTCCAAGATTTTCTTGCATCTAGGGTTGTGGAGGCAAAAAATATATTTCTCTAGTTAAATGTTCTTGAGCAGAATTTTGGAAGATGGGAAACAAGACAAATGCCATCTTCCTGTTTTTCTCTTTTCCAGCATGCTCGGGGTAAAGGTCATGTTAGGACACACAGCAAAGCAGCAGCCATCTGCAATCCAAGGTGAGAGGTCTCAACAGACACCCGATCCTACTGGCACCTTGATCTTGGTTTTCTAGCCTCCAGAACTGTGATAAAATAAGTTTCTGTTGTTGAAGCCACCCAGCCGGTGGTATTTTGTTATGGCAGCCCAAGCAGACTAATTCAGAGTCTCTTTTAAAGAATGTTTGTATAGCCAACAGCCTTAGAAGACAGACGTACTACCTCTTTTCAGAGCAAAGGGCAATATGCTTACTTACCATTACAAAAGATTTGGGTTCTCTAAATTAAGGGCCCCTCTTTTGGCATGAAACCTACTGCAAATATGGCTTTTGTGTGGTGTTTGACCCTTTTGAAGTTCCCTGTGGGGATTGGGGTTATGGGCACCAAGATGAAAAATGATACTTTGACCAGGGTGATTGCTGTGAATAAATAACTGTTCATTTTCTCTGACCCAGGCATCTCCTGTCTTTTACCAGCACCCATGAAACTGTGGAAGGCTAACATGTTAAAGTTAGTAGGTTTAGTAAGGTAAACTCTCAGACCCTTCACAATTCTTGGCAGTTAGCAAATCCAATCCAGTGATACATTAAAGTGAGAATACATTTCAACCAAGTGTAGTATATTATGCAAATGTAAGGACGGCTTACCATTCAGAATTCAATGAATGTGCTTTTATCACATTGAAGGAGGAAAGTAGGGAAAAATAAACATTGTGCTAGATAAATAAAAGCATTGGATGGGATATAACACTCATCCATAATTTTTAAAAAAATATCTTAGTAAACTATAAATAGAAGAAAAACTTCTGAGAATGAGTATCTGTGAAATTCTTTAAGGAAAATTATACTTAATAGTGAAATATTGAAAGGGTTTTCTCTAAAATTGTAATAAGACAAGGATTTTGTCAGCTGTCATCAATTCCATTGAACATTGTACTGAAGATCCTGGAAAATGCAATAAAACAAAATTTTTCTTTAAAAGAAAGAAAGAAGAAAAGACAAAAGGATTAGAAAAGAAAAAAAATAGAGCTGTTAATTTTTGCAGAAGACATGATAGGATTGCAGAAAATCCGTACTGAAGATCCTGGAAAATGCAATAAAACAAAATTTTTCTTTAAAAGAAAGAAAGAAGAAAAGACAAAAGGATTAGAAAAGAAAAAAAAATAGAGCTGTTAATTTTTGCAGAAGACATGATAGGATTGGCAGAAAATCCAACCAGTTTCAAACTATTAGAATTAACAAATGAATTTGGCAAGATTGCTGGCACAAAGTCAACATACAAAAATTTATTGTGTTTCCCTATATAACAATGAACAAACAGGAAATAAATATTTTTAAAGGATGCCACTGACAATCTCATTTTTAAAAAATCAAATACCTGGGAGCCTCCTTGAGGAAAACCAAAAATTAAAAGTACTACTAAAAACTCATCAGAATGGCTAACATTAATATGTGTTCTCTGGTGTTGGAAAGGGTATGGAACAACCAGAACTCCCAAACACCACCAGCTGGAGTATAAATTTGTACAACTCCTTCAGAATACTGTTTTCCAGTGTCTCCGTACAGCACAGGAATTTCATTCCTAAGTATAATATATGCAATAGAAATACACACATATGTTCACAAAGGAAAGACCTAAGAATGTTCATAGCAGCACTATTTTCAGTATCTCTGAAGTGGAAATGACCAGGTGCTTCTCAATCTATAATAATAAAAGGGTAGTATGCTAATTAGACCAGACGTCATTCTGGATGTCCTTCTCTGGATGAAGCCGGGGCTGGAGGGAAGCCTGGGGCCCAGGTGCCAGAGGGAAGCCAGTGCCAGCAGCAGGGTAAGGAAGGCCTACTCTTGCATGAATTTCATGCATCAGGCCTCTAGTATCAAAGAAATTGTGGTACATTCACATAGAACAGGGTTGACATTTTTAATAAGGGCCAAATAGTAAATATTTTAGTTTTGCAGGTAACATGATCTCTGTCACAACTTCTCAACTCTGCCATTGTAGCTTGAAAGCATTCATAAATAAACATGTTTTGTTCCAATAAAACTTTATTGAATGGCACTAAAATTGGCACCATAATTGTATTCTGAAATAGTCTTCTTTTTTATTTTTTCCCAATCATTTAAAAATGTGAAAACCATTTGTATCTTGTAGATTGTGTGGTGGTAAACTGGATTTGGCTCATGGACCATATTATGCCAAAAACTTTCGAAGTGGAAGAATACGAAATGAGATGAAGAAAACTACCAGTGTATGCAGCAATATGGAAGAATCTTGTAAACATAATGTTGAATGAATGAAGTTGGATACAAAAGAGTGAATACTGTATGATTCCACTTACTAGAAGGTAAGACTAATTTATGAAGTCAGAAGTTAGATTACTGGTTCCATTTGGCAGAGGTGATTCAAAGTGGGATAAGGGATGCTTTGAGGATACCAGTGATGTATCTTGACCTGGTTGCTAATAACCAAAGTGTGATCACTTTCTAAATGTTTATTGAACTGTGCCTTATGATATTTTGTGACATTCTGTTTGGTATCCTGTATAATAAAAGGCTAATATGCAAATTGTCCCCTTGACCAGGAGTTCGACCAGAAGTTCGATCAGTTCAATCAGCCTCTACCGGCTGGACCCCACCTGTGCATGAATTCATACACTGGGCCTCTAGTAATTTAATAAAAGTTCAAAAATTCTTATAATTTTAAATTTCCACTGTCACTTTAAATACTTTTGTTTGGGAAATACTTTATCCTTTTACAGGATAAAAATTCTGATAGCCCTGTGATTTTCTTGTCTCTCTTGGGTAATAGATGGTCCTGTGCAAATTATGGCTTTGACTTAGAAATTATGATATATTAATCGCATTCATCTTTGTTCAGATCTATGCTTTTCTCATCCCTGCTTTCAAATGTAGAGAATCACTTCCTGATTTTAGGTACCAGAGTGTCTGGTTTCTTTCTTTTATTTACTCTACTTCTCCCCACTTGCCAGTAATACTTAAGACCATTTGGGTTGATGCACAGAGGGAAGAGAGATTGAGAAGGGAAAGTTCTGATTTGACTAGTATTGTTGGAATATTTGGGGGGGCTTTATGGACCCCCAGATCCAGCCAGTCCCAGCACCAGTTCCACTCCTGACCTCTAGGTGACTTCTGTGGGCTCCCACAGCCTAGGCCCCTGTTCACTCTGGTGCTTGCTGGCTCCAGCAACACCATGGTGCCTGCCAGCTCTGGTGGCCCCAGGTGGAACTAGCTTCCCCAAATAGTATCTTTGGCACCAGGCTCTCAGCAGGCCCCCATAAACCTAGATCCTTGTTCACTCCAATGCCTGCTTACTTCCAGCAGCCCAGCCAGCTTCCGAGGCAGCACTCCCAGGAATGTAGGCCCCCATCTCACCGGGCATGTGCCAGTTCCAGGAGCCCCAGGCACCTTCCACTGCTCCAGGCAGTTTCCACAATAGGCTCCCTGTAGGCTCCTGGGAACCCAGCCCTTTGTCTTACCCACTCTGTCAACTCCAGCAGCCCCAGGTAGCTCCTGTAGACCCAGGCAGTTTACATGACACAAAGCTTTCAGCAGACTTGTACTAATCCAGTTCCTCAGTTCACTCTGGTGCCCACAGGCTCCAGCAATCCCAGGCGGTAGTCATGGCACCAGGCCTTGAGGTCATCCTGCTGCCCAATGATTCCAGAGGTTCCAGGTAGCTCCTTCAGCAACAGGCTACCTGTAGGGTCCTGTGAACCCAGATCCCCATCTCAACCTGGTGCCTGCAGGCTCCGGCACCCCCAGGCGGTTCCTGTGGCCCCAGGTAGTATTGTAAACTCCAGGCTCCTTTAGAATTCCTATAAACCCAGCCCCCAATCCACTCCAGCATCTTCCAGCTCCTTCAGGCCCCAGGCATATCCAGTTCCCAGCCCACCCGAGCACCAGCTGAAACCCTCTCCTGTGGCCCTGGGCGGCTCCTGTGACGTCAGGATCCTAATTAACATCCATGAACACAGACTCTAAGGGGGTACCTGTTAACTCAGGGTTCTATGCCCAGTGCCAAGCTGTCTATGGCCATCCCAGGCTTTTGACCCACCCCAACACTGGGATGTCCAAGGGCTTTAGCAAGAAGCCCACCCATGGACACTACCAGACTGCCTCTCAGGTGCTCTGGGTAGGCTGATGGGTGCAGGGCTTTGCCTGCTGAAGCCAGTCTCTAAAAACTGGAAGAGGAGCCTGTGTCCTGAAATGCACATATACCACTGCAAGGCCACAAGGATCACGGATAATCGAAGAACATCGATTTGAAAAGTTAATATCACACAAAAAAGGTAATTATGTGTTGGGATGGATGAAGGTGTTAACTAACCTTACTGTGGTATTCGTTCTGCAATATATGTACCAAGTCATCCTATCCTGTACCTAAACATACAAAATGTTATATATCAACTAGGGGCCCGGTGCACAAAATTCTTGCATTTGGGGAGGGGGGGTGCCCTCAGCTCGGCCTGTGCCCTCTCGCAGTCCAGGACATCCCTCTCACAGTCCAGGATCCCTCTCACAGTCCAGGATCCCTCTCACAGTCCAGGACCCCTCGCTCCTTACCTTCCTCTGGCTCGTTGCTCCTTACCGCTCGGCTCACTGTTCCTTAATGCTGCTGCAGAGGCAGGAGATGCTCCCGCCACTGCCACTGTGCTCGTCAGCCAGGAGCCCGGCTTCTGGCTGATCAGTGCTCCCCCTGTGGGAGCACACTGACCACCAGGGAGCAGCTCCTGCGTTGAGCGTCTGCCCCCAGGTGGTCAGTGCGCATCATAGTGACTGGTCATTCCATTGTTGGGTTGATTTGCATGTTAGGGTTTTATTATATAGGATGATATCTTAAAAAAGGTAGGGGAGATAAAGAGAAAAGTTTAGCTGGTTGTGACTGATTATTAAGCATTCAATGTACTGAATAGGCAGTGAATATGATACTACTGGTGTCCCTCACATTTAGTATACTAGTACTCTGCCTGATGCAGATCTTGTTTAAAAATACCAAAGAATGTAGGTGGTAAATATGGCTTGTTCTTAAGTAATCTCTCTCTTTCTTTTCTTTCTTTATTTATGTAATTTTAATTTTTTATATTTTTAGAAATATTTTTTATTGATTTTAAAGAGGAAGGGAGGAGAGAGAGATAGAAACATCAGTGATAAGAGAGAACTATCAATTGGCTGCCTCCTGCACGCCCCATTGGGGATTGAGCCCACAATCCTGTGCATGTCCCCTGACCAGGAATTGAACCATCACCTCTTAGTTCATAGGTCTACACTCAACCACTGAGCCATGTCAGCTGGGCTCTCTCTCTCTTTTTTAATCCTCACTGGATGATATTTTTTCCATTGATTTTTTTTTTAAAGAGAGAGTGGAAGGGAGGAAGAGCAGGGGGAAAGAGAGAAACATTGGTGTGAGAGAGACACATAGATTAGTTGCCTCCCACTCAAGCTCCAACCAGGGCCAGGGATCGAAGCTGCAACCACGGTATGTGCCCTTGGCTGAGAATTGAATCCTCAAACCTTCAGTCTGAGGGCATCCGCTCTAACCTCTGAGCCAAACTAGCTAGGGCAAAGTAATCTCTCTTAACTTTCAGGAAGATCCTTGATCTTGTATACTCTCAGTTGAACGTGGCAAGAAATTAGTGTATTGTGCAAACTCAACAATAGTGCAGTATGGGTCAAACTGATGGCAGAAGATTCCTAATTTACTTCATGTAAAATTTGATGGGCAATTAGCTGAGTACAGAAAAAGTGTCTTGTTCAACCAACACGTCTCATATCCTTAGCTTATAAGGAAAATTGTTAGACTATCCAAAACTTTCTCAAGACTGAATGCATCTTGCAGAGAGTTTCCATCTAACCTTTGGCAAATATTAGGAGACACCAATTTGGAGAGAAGTCCCTAATTTAGTCCTTAGATCTCAATAGTGCCCACTGTTCTAATCTTCTGATATGCAAAGCCACACTGAAAGTAGAATTCTGAACATTTGGAAATGCTCCTGATAGGAGACAATCTCCTCACTTGAGAGTGGAACTGAAACTACATTTACAACATGAGCTGTGTTACTTTTATAATAGGTTGTAAAAAAGCAAAACACTTGGTTTATATCATAAAATATTTGAAAAGCTGCCCTCATAAAATGTTTCCCAATATTAAACTAAAAAAATCAGATATTCTTTAGAGATAAAGCAAGCTCCATAAATGGATTCAGTGCTGGCAGTGGAAGGCTTTACTTAAATCTCATAATGTGCTGTGACTATCTCAAACACAAATAGTACATACAACAAAATAAAAGACTACTTTTCCTGCCCTGAGGATTCTAACATAATAAAATATTTATCTTCTTCACTGTCTTTTCAACTTCCCACTCCAACCAACATCGTCTGAGAAGAAAATGATATAACTTAAAATGTTAGACAAACTGATCAATGTAAAGTCAGTTGTGTGTTTTAGATTATCCATGTTGTTTGTATCAACTGCAAATCAAGCCTCTGAATTCTGGTACACATTCCTTCTCTGCCTTGTGCGCTCTGACTCTATCCTGCAGCTAGAGATCTGACATGTTTATTGTAGTTAAGCCCTTACTTTGGAAAAGAGGTCAGTGCCCCTGACTAAATAGTCAGGTATCGCATATTTTAGAAATTCTTGTGGCACACCAGTTGAAAATTGCTGCCTTAGACTGAGCTCCAGGACATGTGACTTTTGTTTTGTTTCTTCTGTGTCCCAAGTTCCTTATTTTGGTCACTTAGGGAATGAAGTCTTAACTATTTCCAGTAATAACATGTTTTTGCTCTGAGCCTCAGTTCCCAAATCTGGGTCCCCAACTTATTTTTAACATTGACCTTTTCCCCCTACCATTTACCCATTCTTCCACCTAATTCT
>NW_005366679.1:1401744-1449297 GCF_000412655.1 Myotis brandtii | reverse complement strand
TGGGCTACACTTGGACCTGCCTCTATCACCTTGTGAACAGGTGTCTCACGGTGGTAAACTGATGAAAGATTCTGGCAGCGGGGATTTCAGGTAGGTGAACTGTTGGTTTTCGACGATGAAATCTGTGGTGGACAGCCAGGGAGACATATTCTCTTTTTACTATTTCATGGAGGATTAATTAAAGGTAGGACTTTCAGGCCTTTTAGAAACTGCACCTCCTGGCCCTCCAGGGAACCTGGACGTAGGGAGCGGTTTCTGGGTGGAGAAGGATTTGGAAGGGCCTCTCGCTCCTCCTTAGGAGTGTGCTTTCAGTCCTAGTCAGCTGATATTTCTCTCACACGCCTCCACGGACTGCCCCCCTTACCTCCCATGGGTCACTGTCCCCCCAGCGTCAAGCAAATATATAGATATTGCCTGTGTCCATGGGTTATGCATATGAGTTCTTTGGTTAATCTCTTCTCCTCCCCCCCCACCCCTGGCCCCTTTCCCTCTGAGATCTGTCAGTCTGTTCCATGCTTCTGTGTCTCTGGATCTATTCGTTCATCATCAGTTTATTTTGTTCTTTAGATGCCACATGAGTGAGATAATGTGACAATTGTCTTTCTCTGACTGGCTTATTTCACTTAGCATGATACTCTCCAGACAATAGTGTGGTGAAGGCCTGGGTAGGGGAGAGGGGGTGGGCTAGAAGGGGTTCAATGGGGAAAAAAGGGGTACATCTGTATAACTTTCAGCAATAAAGGTAAATTTTAAAAAAGTCACTTAGGACCTGGAATAGTTTGTCATAACTCAGAATTTCTAGGTGCTAGAGCTACAAAAAGTATGTGAGTGCCTGGTTATAAATGCTACCTAAGATAAAAAAATATGTAGATATTACTCAGCCTCTTCAGCACAGTTTGAAGAAAGGGGTTCCTTTCCTTATTATGAAACACTTCACACAGATAGGAGAGGTATAATAAATCATAGTGAAATGACCACCTGTCTACACATCACACAGCTTTTAATAATAAATATTTCATTCTGTCAATAGATTCATAACAAATTCACATATGCACAATTAAAATAAACATAATGAAGTAACTGTACTATAAAAGAGAAATAGAAAGAAAGCAAATATAATAAAATGTGTTTCAATCTGTTTTTGGTCACATGTATACTAGAGACCGCATGAACAATTGAATTTCTTCTTACATGTTTACTATAAAGTTGTTTTGTTATAGGATACATAAAATTGAAACTTACATGTGGAAACAGAATTAAGGATGGACCATGTGCATTAAATAAATAAAGCCTAAAATTCTGCTAATTACAGGTCAGACTTACTAGTATCAGGGAAAGGAAAGGCGGAACAAAACATGTAGGGATTACAGGCCAAGGCAAATTACAGACTGCCAATGTAGAGAAAATGAGGAAGAACAAGTCTCTCAAGTGATCTTGAAAGCTGGATTTGAAGCTATAGTATCAAATTTATTTCTTTTGCTATATATAGCTCAGGATATTGCCATAAGTGCAGTATATATTGAAACCCTTTTCAGCTACATGTGTAGCTGGAAATGCTCGAATATAATGAGTGGGAAGAATGTGCCGAGTAAAACATTGAATAGTTTCAAGATGATATCTTCATTTAAGCTTCCCTCTTGATAAGATTTGTTACCTTACTGAGCTTTTAGAGTAATCCTATATAATAAAAGGCCAGGGACCATAAGTGTAATGACTGGAACGACCGCTTGACCAGTAGCCATGAGGTGCATTGACCACTTCTCGGTCCCTCCCCTCCCCCACCTCCCTAACCCCCCTTACCCTCGCCTGCAGGCAAATGGGTAACCATGGGGAAGTGGGTGGGTGGTGGAGGGGTGGGACTAGGGACTGGTGAGCGGGTGGAATGGCTGACCTCTTGTCCCCGCCCCCCCCATCCCTGGCCCGCAGGCTCCAATGGATCAGCAATGGTGAACAGGGGAACTGGAGTGGGTGGTGGGAGGACCTGGTTGGCTGTTGGGCCTTTGGGATCCCCAGCTCAGCCCTGGCTGCTCGGGGGCTCAGACCGGCAGGAAAGCAGGCGCCGGTGACTTCACCTCCATGGGTGCGCTGGGTCAAGTCTGTTCCATGCTTCTGTGTCTCTGGATCTATTCGTTCATCATCAGTTTATTTTGTTCTTTAGATTCCACATGAGTGAGATAATGTGACAATTGTCTTTCTCTGACTGGCTTATTTCACTTAGCATGATACTCTCCAGACAATAGTGTGGTGAAGGCCTGGGTAGGGGAGAGGGGGTGGGCTAGAAGGGGTTCAATGGGGAAAAAAGGGGTACATCTGTATAACTTTCAGCAATAAAGGTAAATTTTAAAAAAGTCACTTAGGACCTGGAATAGTTTGTCATAACTCAGAATTTCTAGGTGCTAGAGCTACAAAAAGTATGTGAGTGCCTGGTTATAAATGCTACCTAAGATAAAAAAATATGTAGATATTACTCAGCCTCTTCAGCACAGTTTGAAGAAAGGGGTTCCTTTCCTTATTATGAAACACTTCACACAGATAGGAGAGGTATAATAAATCATAGTGAAATGACCACCTGTCTACACATCACACAGCTTTTAATAATAAATATTTCATTCTGTCAATAGATTCATAACAAATTCACATATGCACAATTAAAATAAACATAATGAAGTAACTGTACTATAAAAGAGAAATAGAAAGAAAGCAAATATAATAAAATGTGTTTCAATCTGTTTTTGGTCACATGTATACTAGAGACCGCATGAACAATTGAATTTCTTCTTACATGTTTACTATAAAGTTGTTTTGTTATAGGATACATAAAATTGAAACTTACATGTGGAAACAGAATTAAGGATGGACCATGTGCATTAAATAAATAAAGCCTAAAATTCTGCTAATTACAGGTCAGACTTACTAGTATCAGGGAAAGGAAAGGCGGAACAAAACATGTAGGGATTACAGGCCAAGGCAAATTACAGACTGCCAATGTAGAGAAAATGAGGAAGAACAAGTCTCTCAAGTGATCTTGAAAGCTGGATTTGAAGCTATAGTATCAAATTTATTTCTTTTGCTATATATAGCTCAGGATATTGCCATAAGTGCAGTATATATTGAAACCCTTTTCAGCTACATGTGTAGCTGGAAATGCTCGAATATAATGAGTGGGAAGAATGTGCCGAGTAAAACATTGAATAGTTTCAAGATGATATCTTCATTTAAGCTTCCCTCTTGATAAGATTTGTTACCTTACTGAGCTTTTAGAGTAATCCTATATAATAAAAGGCCAGGGACCATAAGTGTAATGACTGGAACGACCGCTTGACCAGTAGCCATGAGGTGCATTGACCACTTCTCGGTCCCTCCCCTCCCCCACCTCCCTAACCCCCCTTACCCTCGCCTGCAGGCAAATGGGTAACCATGGGGAAGTGGGTGGGTGGTGGAGGGGTGGGACTAGGGACTGGTGAGCGGGTGGAATGGCTGACCTCTTGTCCCCGCCCCCCCCATCCCTGGCCCGCAGGCTCCAATGGATCAGCAATGGTGAACAGGGGAACTGGAGTGGGTGGTGGGAGGACCTGGTTGGCTGTTGGGCCTTTGGGATCCCCAGCTCAGCCCTGGCTGCTCGGGGGCTCAGACCGGCAGGAAAGCAGGCGCCGGTGACTTCACCTCCATGGGTGCGCTGGGTCAGCTGCTGATAGAACACGCTGCCCACTAGGGGCTGCTCATGTGGGCGCTACCACTGCTGTCACTGCTGCTGGGCTTGTGGCGCTGATGGAAGCTACGGGGTGTGCCCGCGACTTACCTGCCCCAGTGGTGGAGGGGGCGTTCAGCCTGGGGACTGGCGAACAGGCAGAAGATGGCTCTGTTCACAGGCTAGCCCTAAGGACCCTACCCGCACGATTTCATGCACTAGGCCTCTAGTCTCTTATAAAATTCTCTTAGTATTATCATATATTAAAATACTATCAATTTAGCCCAGCCGGTGTCGCATAGTGGTTGAGCACTGACCTATGAACCAGGAGGTTACAGATAGATTCCCAGTCAGGGCACATACCAGGGTTGCAGGCTCGAACCCCAGAGAGGGACGTGCAGGAGTCAGCTGATCAATGATTCTCTCTCATCATTGATGTTTCTATCTCTCTTTCCTTCTCCCTTCCTCTCTGAAATCAATAAAAAATATGTTTTTAAAAAATACTATCAATTTATATTTGTTTAATTCAGCAAGACAGTTGAAAATCCATTGCCAGCAGTGGGCACCTAACCATGAATTTCTGAAACACCCCAGAAGGGGATGTTACTACCCATGTTAAGAACTCTGAAGTGGCCTGTGTTTCCTTTGCCATCACAGACCCCTAGATCCCTGCAAAATGCTATATTGGATTTTGTGTTTCTAATTTCGTTGGTTTTCATTTAGTTTTAATATGCATTCCTAAGAATATAGACTTTTGTTTTTGATAATAGATTGGTGTGAAATGGTATTTTGTAATTTAAATATTCATTTCCCCAAGTACTAAATGTTATTGAATAATTGAGTATCTTTTAAAAAGGATATGAGCTATTTGAGTTTCACCTTTTTATGAAGTGCCTGTTTATATTTTTTGCTCATTTTTTCTATTAGATTTCATATTGCTTTTGTGTTCTTTATATGTTCTGGATATGCATCCTTTGTTGTTGATATCTGTTATTAATATATTCTTCTCCACGTTGGGGATTGTCTTTTCATTTATGATGCCTTTTGATGGATGGAAATGCCAATTAATTTAGTAAAATTGATCATTTAAAATATATTGCAATGTTAATATCTTAAAAAAGCACTTTCTCCTTTAAGATGATAATTTTTACAATTTTTTATTAAAGTTTTGAAATTTTGGCTTTTCTATTTAAATTGTGAATACATCAAGAATTGATTTTTGTGTATGGTGTAAAGTAATCAATTTTTCCCACTCTACTTACTGAATATAATTATTTTCCCTCTGATGTGCAGTTCATCACTGTCATATTAAGATATTACAAATGAGTTGGTCTGTGTTTCCGCTTTCTATTCAACTGCATTAGTCTGTTTAGCTCTGTAACAAGGACACACCTTTTAAATACTAAGGCTTTTCAATACATCTTGATATATTCTAAGCCCCCCAAATAGTTAACTTGGGGAGTATCCTAGTGAATTTTGAATCTTTGCTCTTCTGTATGCATTTTATTTATTTATTTTTAGCAATGAATTATTATTATTATTTTTAAAAATGTATCTTTATTGTTGAAAGTATTACAGATGTCCCTCCCCCCTCCCCCCATTCACCCCTCTCCCTACTCCTGCTTCTTCCCCAGGCCTTTACCACACTATTGTCTGTGTCCATGACTTATGCATATATGCATATAAACAATCCAATTAAAAATGGGCAAAGGATCTAAATAGATACTCTTCAAGGGGACATACAGAGGCCAAGAGAAGTATAAAAACATGCTCAAAGTCACTAATAATCAGAGAGATACAAATTAAAGCAACAATGAGTTATCACCTCACACCTGTCATAATGGCTACCATCAGCAAATCAACAAACAACAAGTGCTGGCCAGGATTTGGAGAAAAAGAAACCCTAGCACACTGCTGGTGGGAATGCAGACTAGTGTAGCCATTATGGAAAACAGTATGAAGTTTCCTCAAAAAATTAAATATGGAATTGCCATTTGATCCAGTGATCCCACTTCTAGGATCCTAAGAATCCTGCAACACCAATAAGAAAGAATATATGCACCCCTATGTCCATAGCAGAGCTATTTACAATAGCTAAGATCTGTAAACAGCCCAAGTGCCCCATCAGTAGATGAGTGGATAAAAAAAGCAGTGGTACATTTACAAAAGAAAATACTATGCAGCTGTAAAAAAGAAGTATCTCTTACCCTTTGTGACAGCATGGAAGGATCTGGAGAGTATTATGCTAAGTGAAATAAGCCAGTCAGAGAAAGACAAGTATCACATGATCTCACTCATTTGTGGAACCTAATGAGCAAAATAAATTGACAAACAAAATAGATCCAGAGACATGGAAGGATACAGCAGACTGTTGAATTTCAGAGGGAATGTGGCAGGGGAAAGAGATTAACCAAAAAACGTGTATGCACTTTAGAATCCACTTATCAAGTTCCATCCTAATATATTTTTATTTATATACTAGAGGCCAATGCACGAAATTTGTGCAAGGGGCTTGGCCCTCGCAGCCCCAGCTTTGTCTGAAAGGACATCTGGAAGGTCGTTTGGCTATCTGGTCTAATTAGCATATTACACTTTTATTATTATAGAAGTTGATTTGGCCCTTTTTTAGATCTGTCCAGTCATATTTGATTATCTCTTATTCTTAATTCATACTTAGAATTACTTATTTTATATCTTTAAATATATTAACCATATTTCTATTTTTTGGTTGATTCTAATATATGAAGTCTCTGTAGATCTGATTCTTTATTTCCACAGATTCATGTTCATGTTCATTTTTTCTTTACCCTGGATTGCATAGATCTAAGATGGACCGCAGTCTTGTCACAGCAAAAGTTGGGAAAATAAAACATTGCACTGTTCTCTGCAATTTCTCAGCTTCCGGGCTAGGATTTTTGGTGTTTCCCCCCCCCCCCCTAGGTTTTGTTTTAGATATTTGGTCATTATTTGTTAAAATTTCTATATGCCAATATAATTTCAAAATTACATACTATTAGATGCGTGGTTTTTCATCTTCTTTATTGTGAGATGGTACAGAGTGGTGGTTAAGACTATAGGTTCTATTATTATACTGTCTGAATTCAAATCTGGACTTTAGCAATTACTAGCTCTGAAGTAAAATTTACCTATGTGAACCTCAGTTTCTCACATTATGTTAGTATAAATTTGGTTCAGTGTTATATTGGGCTATGAGTAGTACTGAGTGATCCAGTGCATGTAAAGCATAGTGATTGCATGTAAAGAATGCATGATGCCTAGTACACAGGAACACCTCAAAAATATTGGCTATCATTACCTGTCTTGTTCCTCCTCTAAGCCACAAGCAAAGCACTAAGTCTTTGACATAATTGCTATTAATTAATAAGGGTGCAGACCGATTGAATATCATTTGGATTACTGGCACATGTAACCCACTCCAGAAAGTAAAGATGAAGTATTGATGGGGGAAGGGTTCAGTATACATGGTCCACAGGAGAGCCACCTGTAGGCATCTCAGATATACACTTGGTTTCCATGGCTACCAGGATGATGATGCTCTTCTGCAATCCCAGGAGGTCTGAGTATCAGGGCAGTGGGAATGCAGCCAGGAGAAAGAGAGAATCATAGGCCCTCTAGAAAGTACACATGTTGTTATGGTAATTTATACTGTGTTTTACTCTTCAGTTTCTTCTCAAAAAGGACAATCATCTTAACCATCTTTTCCTCCCTTTATTTCTAAAGAGATACATTTACTCAAAGCATCTCTAGTGACAGATCTAGATAGAATTATTTTAGAAATGTGAGCACAAAGATAAACCCTAGTCTTAGGTTATTTTGTTTAGAAGATTAATGTGATGAGAAATGTCCTTTTTTTTCTTAGCCTAAATTTAAACATTTTAGATGAAGTGAAACTTGAAAATATAGTTTAAAATAATTTTGTTTCTGAGAGTATCTTTCTCCTGCTAGCCCCTTTCATTTGATTCTCTAGGAGCTACTGGGCTTATCACTACGCATTTCCTCTGGTGTTTGAAACTATAGGTCCTCACTAAAGCAAAAAGGATTTCACAGCTCCCACTTTCTTTCAGCGCTCTGCTCAAGCGGTAATTTTCTTAGGGACTGTCATATACGAGCACTGTCAAAATATTCATTAACACATTGAACCAGACCCCTAAGTATAAAATTATTCTGAATCTACTAATTAGTCAAGGTGAAACATTTAGCACATTAAATTACTTTTACTTTGTTTTATTGCTATTAATGGCTCAGCTTATTACACCTGAACAATTTTTAAATCCTTTTTAAAAAAAAAATCTTTGCAGTTCCTTAAGAATCGACTTACATCTTCTGACTTTGCACCTCATTTGTTCTTTTTCTAGTTCCTTGAGGTATAAAGGTAGGCCGTTTATTTGAGATTTTTCTTGTTTCTTGAGGTTTAAATATTCAATGTTTAAGCTTACTGTTCTGGTTTGTATTTAACTTATACATGTTGGACACATTGCAAAGAGACTTGGAAAATAAAAATTGTCTAATGATGTTTTGTTTGTGGAAACAGCACTAGAGAAGACTAATTTTGGAATAATAAATGGCCCAACTAGTGTATGCCAGGGTCAGCCCCTCACTCCCCTCTCCCATTACTTGGCCTGGCTGGATCGTGCTAATATATTTTTATCCTCCTAGTTAAAGGGAAAGGTCTTTTTAGTTCAACCAAGAGAACGACTTTGGGATTTATGCCTGAATCTGGGTTTATGTTTCAAGGGATCCGGAACCTAGTGATGAAGAGATGACATCCTGAAATTCACTTTTCTTTTAAAAGTTATTCTTAGATTTGAAGGAAGACAGAAATAGCTTTTAAATTAATGCTATCTTTTAAATGATTCTTAAAACTACATTTATTAACAATCACAGGAGAACTTGCCATTCCTTGAAATATATTCTTTTTGCTAAATGATGACTAACTGTATTGTTCTTTATTTAGATAAATATTTGTATTTTGGATTAATCTTGAAATTGAGAAGCAGTTACATGAGAAAACAGACTTGCAATAGGAAACAGAAAAATACTTGGGTGATTTCATAATGTGTATCAACCACAGTGTATTTCAGTGCCCTCTGAGGTGTTGCCTGCAATTTTCATTCCATACCTAGATAGAAATTTTACCAAATTTGATCCTGCTTATCCAGTGTCAGTTCATGACTGTCACTCATCTCTCCTACAGCCTACCTCAGGCTTACCTATACAAAGAGGATGCCATTACAATTACTTTCCCCAGGTACCCCAGTGTGAAAAAGTAGTGTATTTAAACAATGACTATAATCAGCAGTTAAGAAATAAATTTTATTTCACAACAGTGTTTACACATTATGTGCACTTACCTATGGCAACTGAAATACACTGTCAATATATACATTGAAATATATTCGATGTCAGTAATAATGCACACTTTTACCATTTAAAACTTTCTAAATATTTCTGTTTTGTTTTATTAAAAAATGCTAGCTGGCACGCACTAAATTAGTTTAATGATCTATAGTTTAAAAGATGCTATTCTAAGAGATATCTACCTAGAAGGAAAATATATTTAAGAACTAATTTTTTTAATCTTCACCTGAGACATGTTTTTATTGATTTTCTTTCTTTCGAGAGAGGAAGAGATTGAGAGAAAGAGATAGAGATATTGAAGTGAGAGAGAAACATACTAGTAGATTAGTTGTCTCCTTTACACGTGCTGACTGGGGATCAAACCCACAACCTGGGTATGTGCCCTGACCAGAAATTGAACCCACAACTTTTTGCTGTATGGGATGATGCTCCCACCAACTGAACCACCAGCCAGGGCAGTACTAATTTTTAAAAAAATAAATTTTTGTTTTTCACTTGTAGTTGACATACAATATTATATTAGCTTCAGGTTTATTTTAGACTTTCATTAAACTTACAAAGTGATCACACTGGTAAATCTAGTATCCATCTGACACCATACATAGTTATTAAAATATTATTAACTATATTCCTATGCTGTACTTTACAGGCCCGTAACTATTTTGTAATTACCAGTTTATTTTAAGTACTAAGTCTTTTCCCTTCTCTTAATTATAAATTATATTATTGCCAATCATACCAGCATTACCACACTAAGGTGACAAAAATCATCATAAGACAAAGAAAACTCTCATTTTCATTTCTGTTACATTCTGTGATATAAAATCACCTACTGACCTAATACTTCATCTCTAGACCCCAGGTTTGAACTATCTTTCTATAGTTTGTGAATGAAGTATCCCATAGGTCTTTTTATAGTTGGGAAAAAATATATTTACCCAGCATTTATAGTTTACTTATTGTTTTGAAAGCATTATGTGAAAAGTTTCTGACATTCAGCTACAAGGACACAAGGAGAAAAAAGTTTGCAGAGGAAAAATTAGAAAGAAAAGGATAAATTCTTCACATTTAAATTGTATGTATCAGTTTTATTGGTTATAATGAAGAAGAAAATACAAATCCATCTCTTGTGTCTTTCTCAAAGAGAAATTGCTCATGATTTGACAATACTGCAGGGGCTATTACTGGCCAGGCCAGTCAGACTCAGTTATCTGCTGTTTCATTCAAGTTTTGCTATTAGATGAGATGAAATCGACCCTGGGGTTGGGAAGGCTTCCCACAGTTGGGTCACAGGGTTGGAGACTAGAGTGAGAGGACATCATAGAACTTCTCATCTTGTGGCTCATCAAAGTACTCTTAGAATGTAAGGCACAGGGTTCTCTCTCATTGTTTCTCCTTTTTGTTTTAACTTTTTCAGCAAAAGAGAAAAAGTAGATTTAAATGCTTTAGAGATGAAAAGCTTAAAGCCAAAGTTATACTAGGTAGTTCACTCAGCATCATGGTCCCTATACCATTTTAGATGAAAATGAATGGAAAAGATTACAGCATTTACCCTTTACTAGATGTGAGAAGGGAAAGAAGTGATGCCACATGGACTCTAACTATACACGTCCCATATAATAACCACCATCAGCCCTCCAGGACTTATACCTAGGATCATTTTGAAGAAATTCAATTTTGATAGTATGGAAATAAAAACAATGAGAATGTTTAAACCTTAGTGAGATAGCTTGCAAATTATGGGCAGTATTTAGTTAGGAACCAGAATACCCAGGATTTTTGTAGGATATTTATATAAGACTAGAGGCCCGGTGCATGAAATTCATGCACGGGTAGGGTCTCTACGCCTGGCCAGCAAAGATTGGGGCCTTCTGGCTCCTGGCCGGGGCCTTCCTTCATTCTGCAGCACCCCCTGGTGGTCAGCGCACGTCATAGCAAGCGGTTGAACTCCCAAGAGGACACTTTGCATATTAGCCTTTTATCTAATCTAATAAAAGAGAAACATGCAAATTGACCATACCTTCACTACACCCAAGCCACGCCCACCAGCCAATCAGAGTGACTATATGCAAATTAACCCAACCAAGATGGTGGCCGGCAGCCACGGAGCTGGAGCAAGCAGGAGGCTTGGTTGTCCCGGAGATGGAGGAAGCCAAGCTTCCCGCCTGCCCTGGCCGGCTGTGGCCTCCGCTAAAGGCAACAAAGTTTCAATTATAGAAGATAAATCAATCCCAAATCCCTGCTTCCAGTCAGCCTCCACTGGGAGCTTAGGTGGCTGGGGGCCGTGGCCAGCCTGCAAACAGTCATCAGCCCCTCACCCAGGCTGGCCAGGCACCCCAGCAGGGACCCCCACCCTGAAGGGGCTGTGGCCTGCTTGTAAACAGCCATCAGCCCCTTACCCAGGCTAGCCACACCCTCAGGGGGTGAGGGTCCCCTCTGCGGGGCTTGGCAGCCTGCAAACAGCCATCAGCCACACACCCAGGCTGGCCAGGCACCCCAGCAGGACCCCACCCTGATCCGAGACACCCTTCAGGGCAAACCAGCCAGCCCCACCCATGCACCAGGCATATAATAAAAGGGTAATATGCAAATTGACCCTAACAGCAGAACGACTGGGAATAACTGGTCACTATGACACACACTGACCACCAGGGGGTAGACGCTCAATGCAGGAGCTGCCCCCTGGTAGTTAGTGTGCTCCCACAGGGGGAGCTCTGCTCAGCTACAAGCCAGGCTGATGGCTGCCAGTACAGCGGTGGTGGAGGGAGCCTCTCCTGCCTCCTCAGCAGCGCTAAGGATGTCTGACTGCAGCTTAGGCCTGCTCCCCACTGGCAAATGGACATCCTGCGAGGGCTCCTGGGCTGCCAGAGGGATGTCTAACTGCCAGCTTAGTCTCGATCCCCCAGGGAGCGAGCCTAAGCCAGCAGGTGGACATCGCCCGAGGGGTCCCAGACTGCAAGAGGGCACAGGCCGGGCTGAGGGACCCCCCGAGTGTACAAATTTTTGTGCATTGGTCCTCTAGTGTGTATATATATATATGTTTTATTTTTTTTTGGACTTCAAATGAACCATTAATTTCAGGTTGACACAATTCATATTGACGTTCTCATTCTGTTCAGCTTGCGCCTATGGAATAGCTATATCATGCAGTATATGAAATACAGGGAATTTTCCTTCCACTATAATGGAAGTTTTCAGTTTCTGAATTGATTCTAAATTTATACATTTTCAAGAAAACAGGAGCTTTCAACATTACAATTTTCTAAAGCATTTCATGAAATGGAATGTCCTTTCTTACAAATGAGAAAACAATGCAACCATGAAAAAAATACACTAATCTTTTGTGAGGCACTGCAGTCTTTTTTTTACTGATTTAAATAAATAGCATAAAGCTCAGTCACTTTACCTGGGAGACTCCTCATGCTGTATCTCCTGGCACTCTGCAGTGGGATGCGGCTCAGTCTTGGACCACAGATCTATCTGTTTCAGCCTTAAGCCCAGATAATTCCCCATTACAGCCACTCATGGTTATCACTTCAGTAGTTCTTCTCTCCTATCTTTTGTTCTCGCTACTTTTTTTCTACCAAACCTTTCAGTTCTAACTTCTACTAAACAGAGTAAGTACTCTAGTTGCTAAACCTTTTCACACAATACCATTTTTACTTTTGTTCTTCCAGCTAAAACGTCCTTGTGAATAAAAATGCCAGTATTAAAAACACACACAATTATACAATAAACTATGTGAGGTAATAAATAGGTTTAATGCTAAGTAATTTAGTTCCTTTCAGAATACTTGAATATTAGAGTGAATCTTTTGGGGCTTTGTGGGTGGAGGGTGAAGGGAGCAGAGTGATGAATGAGTAGTTAATGATGTATTTTCCATAGATCTGTGGTCATGAAAAGTGTTGTGTGTTTTTTTAAAATATATTTTTAAAATATATTTTTATTGATTTCAGAGAGAAAGGGAGAGGGAGAGATAGAAACATCAATGATGAGAGAGAATCAGGAGAAAGAATCACCGATCGTCTGCCTCCTGCACACCCCACACTGGGGATCAGGCCCATAACCCAGGCATGTGCCCCGATCGGGAATTAAACCATGACCTCTTTGTTCATAGGTCGATGCTCAACCGCTGAGCCACAGTAGCCAGGCAGAAAAAGTGTTAAATTACAGTTCATGCAAGTTAGTTTGAATGCTGGGTGAGCACAGAAATATACATAGGTAACTATGTTTCTTGTTAGCATTCCTGAGATGCTTCATGTGTTAATATTCAGTTCACATAGAAAGGCTGTCTTTTGAAAGGTTCTTCAGCATATTTCTCCCCCCAAATTGTTTTTATTTCCTGCTGAACCTTGCTGAGGAAGTTGACATTTTGGGCTACCTAGCCAGTGATTCACTCACACATTTTGTTTAATTCACACTGGCTCAGTAACTCTTGACATCCTAACTAACATAGTCATTATTCTGGCCTGCACTTACATTGAACTACTGATTAATGCCTGCCCCTACCATTTGCACTAAAGCAAAAGCATTTGCACAATCATTTTAACAACCACATTACAGATCATAAAGATAGAGTACAAATATTAAGGCAGTATTCTAGAGCAGCAAAGGATTTTAATGTTATATTGTTGCTAAGCAATGGAAAGATATGGAGGCAACTGGAGGTGAGAACTAGATGTTTATTAAAGCCATTTTAAAGAGCATCCGTCAAAACATTTGATATAATTATTTTGTATTCAACACATTTTAGTTTCAGCTTCTACTTTGTCATGTCCTGTTTCAATATTTATTTTTTGGGCTGCAGGTTAATTAAATGAAAATGTAGTTTTTTTGCAGTCTTTAGTGTAAAATAAAATGTTGTTTAAACAACATCAAAACAAGAAAATACCCTATATTTTAATATAACATAAAAAGCATATGCATGCTTTATCTATAGATTTATATTCAGTGTATAGTTTCTCCTCACTCTCTTTTTTTATGAAGTAGGTTCAGTCCACTTTCCTCATATGCTTTAACAGTACAATTGTTATTTAAATGAACTGTGAACTTTTTGAATCAAGAATTCATGTTTTCTTTTAAAAGGATTCTATCTTTGCCTTTTACCTACTTCTCTGCCCCATCATTAATTAGCCAGCTCTTAACACACATTATGTTAGTAGTACCTTACTATGTAAATTACCCTATATAATAAAAGCCTAATATTCTAAGTGGCCAGTCGTCTGGTCATACGTTCAATCAATCAAAGCATAATGTGCTAATGATACGCTAAGGCTGCTCAACCGTTTGCTATGACATGCACTGACCACCAGGGGGCAGACAGTTGACCAGTCGACCAGTCGCTATGATGTGCACTGGCCACCAGGGGGCAGGCAGTCTACTGGTCGATCAGTTGCTATGACGTGCACTGACAACCAGGGGGCAGTTGCTCTGACTGGTAGGTGAGCTTGCTGCTGGGTTCTGGCCCATCAGGATTGAGCTAGATGGGCCGGACACACCCTGGAGCCCTCCTGCAGTCCCTCCCGGCTGGCCAACCTCCCACGTCCCTCCCCAGCCCCGATCGTGGCACCAGTGGGGTCCTTTGGCCTGGCTGGCACTCCCAAAATGAGAAAATCCAATCCTCCACTTCTTGAAATATTTTATAATTTTAGCAATTTAATTTCTCCATAAGTAAAGTAATTTAACAGTATTATACTTAACTAGTATTAATTGTTATGCATCAGTGCAGTTAGGTAAGGTATTATTTGATAAGACTTAATTGAGAGGACAGATTCACTTAATATTATCCTCGCTCCTTGCCTTTTTTAAACTGAGGAAAGAAAACTTTCAACTGGAAGACATTCAAATATCTCAAATTCAAGGTTAAAGAGATGCACTTTCCATTCAAATTAAGCATGGTGCAAAAGGTGAAATGAGAAGGTTCAACAACATTTTAAATAGCCCCAGACTATCCATAATCCAATGGTATAAGAATAAAAATTAGGCCATTCAAAGTGTAATAAAATTAACCTAGAAGTATTACAGCCCATCTGTAAAAAAGCAATTGTTGATAAGAGAGAGAAAAAATTGTTGGAAAATTGCCCAGTGGAAAAAAAATATTGAGACTTGAATTGTGTTTTCCCAAAGATTAATGTTAAGCTAGGTTGGCATTCTCTAGATAGCCTTATCACATGTTATCATTTCTTCATTCTGCATAATCAGTTTATATCATTTTCAATATATTGGTTTATGCTCTAATCCAAATACAAAGTGCTTTTCATTATTGCAACTACCCCAAGGGTTTTATTATCCAATTAACTGGCTATCCACATATTTTAGATATGCTTGGAAAGTTCTGTTTTTTGCCTTATGAGACTTTTCTGTTGAAACGAAAAGGCGAATCTCTAGTTCAGCTCCAGGGAGGGACCTATTCTACATAGTAAATGTTTTATACCATATTCATATATTTGTACCATATTCAGGTGTATTTCATAACTCATTGAGCAGGAACTAAGGCTGCAGCTATTAATAGAATAGTTTTGCTAGTGAATCTGCTTTGCAGGACCAGCAAGTGAAGAAAGGGGCAAATGAGTGGAAATTACCACTTTCAGAAAACAATGAAAGTGCTCTGGGTGAGCAAGGGGCACTCCCCATTTCTAAAACTGTATTTGCAAATGTTGCATATTACATTTCCCTCATGAAGATACCTTGTATACATTAGAGTAGTAAAGGTTGTGATCTGAAACTTAGTTTAGCCTAGAACTTCCTGAATGTAGTTGGCCACATAATGCTTTCATTTTACTTTGTGCTTATTGATACATCTAGGGCCTTTTTGTTCATTCCACACACATTTTGGGAGACAGTTTATATCATCATTTCTGAGAAGCAGTAACAAAGGAGATAGAGGTGCACTGAGACATGTTTAACACTAACAGAGACAAGGATGGCCAGAATGGAAGCAGAGGGAAGTAGCTGTCTGGCGGATAGACTGCAACCACATGGGATGGCATGGAGCACTGCTCCCGAGGGGGCTCTGATCCTCGCAGAATCCTATATAATAAAAGGGTAATATGCAAATTGACCCTAACAGCAGAACGACTGGGAATGACTGGTCACTATGACACACACTGACCACCAGGGGGTAGACGCTCAATGCAGGAGCTGCCCCTTGGTTGTCAGTGCGCTCCCACAGGGGGAGCTCTGCTCAGTCACAAGCCAGGCTGATGGCTGCCAGCACAGCGGTGGTGGCGGGAGCCTCTCCTGCCTCCTCAGCAGTGCTAAGGATGTCCGACTGTAGCTTAGGCCTGCTTCCCGCTGGCAAATGGACATCCCCTGAGGGCTCCTGGGCTGCCAGAGGGGTGTCTGACTGCCAGCTTAGGTCTGATCCCCCCGGAGAGCCCCCCCCCCCCCCGAGTGCACAAATTTTTGTGCACTGGGCCTCTAGTAGGGAATAAGTAGCTGTTCAAGCTACATTGTTTGATTTTTGCTTATGCCCTGGATAGGTAAATGCAATGCCCGTGGAGCAGAGGTGTGTGAGTCAAGGAATAGGAGCCAGCTGCAGAAAATTTTACCTGATCAGAGTTTAAGAGGGGTGCTTTATTGCTCATAAAATTGTCCCAACTTTGATTCTTCTTTATTAAAAAAATAACAACAGCAGAAACCTCCAAAACAAAGAAACAAGAACAACAAAAAACACTTAGCACTAGAACATCTGTCATCTAAACCACCTTCAAGATAAGTTAGCATCTTGAAAATCCATGTGTGGCCTCCTCCATAGGGAGAAAGATCTTGTGTGGAATGGACAGGGGCTTCAGGATGAGGCTGACTCAGGTTCAAATTCTGGATCACAACTTACTAAATGCATAATCTTGGGCAAGACATTTCATTTATCTAACACATTTTTCCTCAAGTGTGGGTAACACTATATACCTTACTACATCATCTTTTCCCCATATTTTCTTGATGTCCCCAGCCATAACAATTAGAATATTTCATGCAGACATTATGCTGAATGTTGTGCATGCATTTTTTTCATATATTTCTTATAATAACGCTCTAATAAGTAAGTACTATCATTATCTCCATTTTACGGAGGAGGAAACGGATACACAAGCAAATGTACAAGATTACCTAGATATGATTAGTTGAAGGAAGGATATGATGAAATGTAAATTACTTGTATGGTGTATGTATTCTGATTCATTATGGCAGTTGGTAAAAAAATGTCTGAAATTAAGGATCTCATTTTGTTTTTGTTGCCATGGTTTCAGTGAGCTAAACCTTTAAAACTTATTTTCCAAGTTAAAAAAAAAAAGACATGTAATAGAGAAATTAAGAACCCAAATGTTTTATGTCAGTTTAAATTGGTTGTAGGTTTGCAGAGTTGATTCTCAACTCTGTCTGCATATTGGAATCATTGGTGTGTTTTGAAAGCTTTCCAGTACCAGGGAGCCCTTCCCCAGACCAATTAATGCAGATTCAGAGGTGGGTTACTGACTATCTTGTTTTTCAGGTTCTCCAGGTGACTCAGGTGTGCACCCAGGATTCAAAACTGCTGTGTAGAGTTGGGTCTCTGGAATATTCCTTCCTGACAGAAGCAGTATGTATTTGGCTGGTTTTAGGAAGTGTTGGTGTATCCTCACACACTGGAAATGAACACAGAACTGTAAGTGTTTTGAATTTAATTTTAGTTGTTCTTGCATGATTTTAATAATGCACTATTTATTGCCAGCACATCTTTAAGTGGTAGTAAAGGCATTTACGTAAAAACACTGGGTAACAACTAGAAATTTTGAAAAATCAATTCACTTTTCTTGTTGACAGAAAAAAATTAAATTCAAGTAAGGAAGAAGCAGCCTTTCTCTGAAAACGTGTTCTGGATATTTCACCTTTTATCTCTGTGGTATTCTTTCATTAAGAGAGATTGTTGTGTAGAGACCAAAGTAGTCATATGCAGATTTGCATATTCCTTGTTGCAAAGTTATTTGTAACTTTTCTTCTCTGGTTGTGTTGCAAAGACACACAGCCTTCTCTAGGAATGTATTAAAGGAGGCCCTGATTAATCCCTCTTGTGGCCCTAAGTGGGGAAAAATGATGGAATTCCCATCTCAAAGATGTTTAATTTTTTAAAAGCTTTAAGTATGAGAAAATCAAAAGAAGTTCTGGTTTTTATAAAATGTATTGACTCCCTTTTAAAAATATAAAACAAAAAATTTTGATGCCTCAGTCTTGTTCACAGGCTGCCTCTTAGGTTGAGTAACACAGCCCTACTAGATAGATTTGAAATGATGTCTGTTTTTTGCTGACTTTTCCTCCCAGAGATTTATTAATCATGAAGTCCTAGTTCTTGATATGACACAGTGACTGAGATTACAGCCTAAATATGATAAATTGTCACATAAAAATGATAGATTTTGAAAGGAAAAGAGTGAAAAGTTAGAATAACATTAGAAATCTGGTTGAGGTGACAAATGCTGAAATAAGAGACAGCTTTGCCACTTAATAGTATTTATTTGAAAAGCAACAGACATGTTTCAACTCATTCTTTATTAAAGCATGTTAGTTTTTAAAAAATCTTAAAGAACTACATGTATTCCATTTATATTAAATCTTAATTCAAGTTTCAAGAGTAGTTTGAACTTTTATTTGATTGGCTTTCTGTAGAACTGGCCTTCATTTTTATTTTATCCTTGTATATGGGAGAAAATCACTTAATTGTCATTTATCCTTTAATACATATTAAAGGGATTAAAGTCAATTTCACTTCTTAGTTTCTAATTAAGTGCATTTCTATTAAGAAATCAGGAAAGTCCCATTGAAATTCAATTACACCGAAAAGAGAAGGGTCAAGAGAGTAGTTTTCAGAAAGGTCATAAAAGCATTTCTGTGTGCTATAGAACATGATTTTCAAACTTCTTCATGAAGAAAATGAAAAAATCTAAGTGGCATGTTTTGAAAGTGACATGGTTGGCAGCTTTAACAGTGCAGATTTTTTTGGTCTCTATTCTTGAATTCATCTTGAATATGAAAGTTATGACTTTTATAAAATTATTTAGTGAGGCTGACAATCAAGTGACAATATTGTGTCTAAGGATTCATTCTTCTAGCAGGACAAATCCCACATAGTCTGAGTAAGGATACGAGGACTTGACAGTGTTGTTAGAAAGTTATCATTCTGTTACTTATAAAAAGAGAACAAGGATACACATTTGGATGTTTAAACTATTTAAGATGTGTCTTGGAAATTTTTTAATATATAAAGGTTGAACAAATTGTACATGTATAGTGCTTGATAGCATTTTATGAAGTGGACAAACATGTGTAATCCACTCAGATTAAGATATGGAGCACTACTCACACCCAAGAAGTATCATACATTGTCCCCTAAAGGTAATTGCTATTCTGGCTTCTATTACTACCAATTTGATTTGTCTGTTTCAGGCCTTTATATAAGTTAACTTAACATTAGATGTAGTTGTTTGTGTTTACTGTTTTTGCTCAACATTTTATCTGTGAGATACAGTCATATTGATGCATGCAGTATTTCTTTTTCAATACTAAGAAGTATTCCATTGGAGGAATATACCGCAAACATATTTATCCCTTCTACTGATACACATTTGGGTTGTTTGTTGCCATAATGAGTAATGTTGCTATGAATATTCGTGTACACATCTTTTGGTGCACATATGTAAATATGTATACACTTCCATTGGGTATATGCCTAGAAGTGGATTCCTGAATTATAAGGTAGGTATATGTTCAGCTTTTTTAGATGCTGACAAATATTTTCCAAAGGTATTGTACTAATTAGCAATCACACCAACAGTGTGTATGAATTTCAGTAATGAAGTCAGGGGAAAATTTGTGTATGGACAACCAAAGTCAAACCTATATATGTTTCCCCAAAGTTAGTATGAGGTAATAGAGACAACATTAGGGTTATAAATGTGGACTTGGGACATGGATTCTCCAATGGATGGCAACTAGGAAGAAAAAAAAATCTGAGAATAGAACGGTAGGAAATGTTTAAATTTAGGGGGGAATGGAAGAAGGGCAGGAAAGACAGAGAAATTTCAGAAACTTGGAGCAAAGAAAGTTCAGTGTTAAAGTAAACTAGGGATTAAATTATACAGATAAAGGAAGGAACCAACTCTATTATGGCTTACAACAGGTCCTTGAATAATGTTTTGTTCAATGTTGTTCTATTATAATGGTGATGAGATGCCATAGGAAGTTAACTCTTATTTATATCATAACATATTAGCTTAGGTTGAATTTGGTTTCATTATACATTGTTTCACTGCAGTTCCATGAACTTTTGATTATGAGAACTTACTGTATAGCCAAGTGTTTGAAATGAAAGTATACTGGTAAGTTGCTGTTGGATTGGAAATCAGGATGTCCTGGCTGACATTAAGAAAAATATTTGGGGAAAAGTTAAAGGGGTAGAAGCCTATTTGCAATGGAATAGAGTGAGAAGGAGGAAAGGATTTGCTGAATGTGTGTAACTCTTCCAAGCTGTCAGTGTCAGAAAGATTGAGAGGAATGGGGAAGGGCATGGTTAACTTAATCTGATGAAATGGAAAGTACATTAAGGAAAGTTATAGGAGACAGGCTTGAACAACTACAGTGAACTGATTCTTGAGAGACTTGATTGGCTGATCAATGTGCCTATTTTTATCCTTTGGGGCCAGAAGTGTGTGTAATGGGATGGGATGAAAGAGAAAATATTATTCTCTGGAGAGTTTAATGTCCATCCTTCTGCTTTTAGGTGTACTTTATGTTGAAATATTTTTGGAAGAATTAATATACTTGAAATTCAGTGAAAATATGGATTGGTTAGTAAGGAGGCAAAAAGTGATTCACATCTTCCCAGGTTCCCCATCTTTAAACTAAGCATCATTTCCTAGTATTTTTCTTCACATTCTATTGTTTTAAGCCAGGGTTTCTCCACAGTAGTAGTACTGGCATTTTGGGCTGGGGAGGGGCTATCCTTTGTATTGGAGGATATTGGGCAGCATCCCTGGCCTTGCCTACAAGATGCCAGTAGCCCTCCTCTCCCTTCAGTCATGGCAACCAAAAGTCTCTGCAGACTTTGTCAAATGTCCCCCAGGGCCAAATTGTTCCCCTCTTCCTCATAGAGAACCACTGATGTGGATTCTACTGATCCCTAAGACGATTATATGTTCCCCAAGTAGGTACTAGGAAAAATAGGTAA
The DNA here is from genome assembly GCF_000412655.1 of Myotis brandtii. NCBI lineage: Eukaryota > Metazoa > Chordata > Mammalia > Chiroptera > Vespertilionidae > Myotis > Myotis brandtii. The sequence continues at coordinate 1,428,031 of NW_005366679.1, read as the reverse complement.
TCAGTCACGGACAATTGATACTTCCTTTGGTATTACACATTGAGGACTATTTGAAACAAACAAAAAGCTGACTTTTTTTGCTCATTAAACTAAATTTATTGCTTACTAAGGGAGAGCTGTGCTTGGAAGACAGGCCATCTGAGCAAAGCAGAGAGCTGAACTTATATAGGGTTTGAAAAATCATGAAGTCCTAGAATTAGCAGATTTTGGAAGGAGAAAACATGTAAGGATCAGTTGCACCTTAGTGTCAAAAGCATCATCATTATTAGGGACTGTTGATGGACGTTTTTTTTTCAGAGGTGTGGTTGCTGAAGAGCATTGCACTGATAGGGACTGGCTTGTAACTGGTAGTTACTTATTGCTATAGTCAACGAACAATCCATCATTTCCAAATATGATAGGATTTTTAAATTTTCAACAGTATAATGACTTAAAGTTTCTGAAGAAACTTCAAAGGATGGAACAAATATTTCATTTAGCTATCTCCAGGCTTCAAAAGACTGTACACTTCCAGCCTGACTATGTAGCTACTCCCAAAGTTGCTTCTGCTTTTTTATTTCAAACGAATGTTTTACACTAATGGTATTATTAAACTGTTTGTTGGGTTATCCAATAGGTAGAAATATTACAGAATTTACTGTTTATTATAAGACAGTATTTGACCTCTTTAATGATCTGTATGCAACCCCCATTCTTAATTCTGATTCAGGTCAGGGTTATACGAGGTGAGGCATTTGATTAAAAGAATTTTGTTTTTTACTTTTCTTTTTGATGTTGACTATTTTATCTTCTGACATGCCTAGTGTATTAAAATAGTCAGTGGAAAGAATGCTTCATGCTTTCCATTCCTTGACTTTGTTGAGTAAGATCACATTTTAACTACAAGGAATATTTTCATTTTTTAGGGAGAGGGCTGCTAATGGTACAGATGGCAAATTGTGGCCTGTCAAATGCTCTCTTGAGTAATAAGAGGCAATTTGACATGATTCTTAACACAGATTTTTCTCGGGCAAAAGTGCTCAAGAGTTCTTTCCTTAGTTGAGCATTTCTCAAAATGTAATTCTTGGACCAGCAGCATTGGCATCATCTGGGAGCTTGTTAGAAATGTAAATTCTTGTTCTGCCCATCCCACGGCACCCCTCCCGTATGGGAGTCAGGAATTCTACATCCAGATTCTGATGCATGCTCAAGCTTGAGGACTACTGCCTAAGACTGTGTTATGAAGAAGCTGATGACATCTGTCATTTCTTTTATCTCTTCATTTCTAACTTGCTTATTAATCATTCAAACACTGCAAAATACAAGAAAGCACTTCTTTCTTTCCTATAAACTTATTCCATTTGTGCTGTGATACATTGCTGCACACAGATCATTTTTAAGGATGATTTATTTGACTAATGAATTACCCATATGTTTGTGGTTTCCAATGTTGCCGCAGCCAGCTTTTGCTGGTGGTGATGCTAGTTGAGTATTGCTAGGAGCAAAAACAAGATCCATTCCTTTACTATTGTTACCTTTCTTCTGCTTTCTGCTATAAACTTGAGACACAAGTCAAGCATTCCAGAGAGACAGAACCAATAGGATAGGTAAGAGGAGATTTGTTACAGGAATTGGCTCACACAGTTATAAAAGCCAAGAAGTCCCATGATCTGCCCTCTGCAAGCTAGAGAACCAGGAAAGCTGTGGTGCAATTCAGTTTGAGTCCAAAGGCCTGAGAATCAAGGGGCCAGTGATGAGTGAGTCCAAACCTCCTGAGAACCAGGAGCACTGATAGTTGAGGGAAGAAGAACATTGAATGTCTCTGCTCAAGCGAAGAGGCAATTCGCCCCTCCTCTGCCCTTTGTTCTTTTCAGGCCCTGAACAGATTGGATGATGCCCACCCTCTTTACTTAGTGTACTGATTTAACTGTTAATTTCTTCCCAAGGCACCCTCATAGACACACTCAGATATAATGTATACCAGTTATCAGGGTATCCCTTAGCCCAGTCATATAGACATAAAATTAACCATCACACAATTTCATCCAAGTTGCACATGGTTTAGCTCCCTTGGTTTTATTTCCCATTACACCCTAGCCTAGCTTATCTAGTCTCAACAGTTAGTGTGTGTTTGGGTAAGGAAGTTTTAATTATTTCATAAAAATATACTCATTTTCAATGGCGTCTTCATTCCTGCCCTTCCATATTTATCAAAATCCTTTATATTCCTCCCCCACCATCTATCTAACTTCTCACCATCTTTGCCGAGAACATAGTATATGGGTTCTCATCTTACTAAGGAAGTCAAGTCTAAGAAGGGTAATTAAAGCAAAAGCCTAACCATAAGGACTGGCCAACTGAGTAAGGGAATGTGGTCAGCACCAAGGACTTGTATCCCCTCTGGCAGATGCAAGTTCTAAAAGCAAGAAATTCCATGTGGCCTCTGCTGGCTGGAGAGGCCTAAGCATGGTCAAGATGGATTTGGGACTGGAAGAGACCATGCCCATAGGTGGAAGTGTTTTCAGTTGGTAGATTGGAAAGTCCTGCAAGGATCAGATCCAGTCCCAAATCCTCCAAAACCCATTCCTTGGTTACCCTCACTTTCAGTGTTCTTTTGAACAAAGATTGTTATACTTCATAGTTCAGAACTGACTTAGTATTATGCTCTATTTCCTTAGACTGTCATTGTATTAGTCCACTCAGGCTGCTGTATTAAAATACTATATATTGAATGGATGGCTTAAACAACAAATTTGTTTCTCATAGTTCTGAAGGCTGGGAAGTCCAAGATCAAGTCATTCTTCAACTTGTATTCTTCAACTTGGTCCCCCAGTGAGGGCTCTATTCCTAACTTGCAGATGGCTGCCTTTTCTTTGTGTCCTCATATGGCAAGGAGTGTGTGTGTGTGTGTGTGTGTGAGAGAGAGAGAGAGAAAGAGAGAGAGAGAGAGCGCGCGCACTAGTTTTGTGGTGTTTCTTCTTATAAGAGCACTAATCCCTTATAAGAGCCCCACCCTCATGAACTCATCTAAACCCAACCCAATGGTCCCATCTCCAAATACCACCATATTAGAGATTAGTGCTTCAAAATATGAATTTTGGTGGAGATACAATTCACTTCATAGCAGTCATTTTGAGATATATAATTTTTATTTCCACTAAACTTTAGCAATGATAAGCATCTGGGTAGGCAGTCAGTTAAATTTTGCTCATTTAATTGATATCCACATCCTTATAGATAAGCATATATATTTGAAACATTGAATAAATGACTTTCTATAAATATGGACACATTGCCACTTAAGTTTTCTGCTCTATCGATTAAACATTTACTGTCTTATCATTTCTGGTGCTCAAGTTAGCCCCTGGGGGGTGGGGAAGGGTGGGTAGGAAAGGTACTACAAATAGTAGCACCACTGAAAGCAGCCATTCCCAAAGGCCAGGGATTGCAGCATAGCTACCTTTAAGATTTGCTTGCAGATCTGAAATAAAAGCAGATAAATTCCTCTAAAATAATTCCTCCACCCTGTGTCTTATTCATTCAGGATTTTGCCCTATTCCTGGTAAAACATTCAACAGCTAAAACAAATCAATTAAAGAACAACATGTACCGATCAAACCCTATGTGCCAAATTCACCCTGCTGCACTGGGAACGAATTGAATTACCTCTTTCAGAAAACCCAGTTAAAGTTCCCACTTGATTAGGAGGCAGCTCAGTGGAGGAGTTGTTTTGCATAGACCATGTGGAAACAAAAACCAAAGGTCTACAAAGAGACCTTCCTTGCTATCAAAAGAACTATCTTTTTACCCGCTTACACATCTCAGGAGAGAACTACAAACTGTCTTGTATTCCAGCATGAACACTTAGTTCATCATGTAGTAGGGCTCTGCTTTCCCTTAAATATGAACTATGGATTCTTGAACAAAAACCTTAAAAGTTCTATCAGATTAATACAGAATTCCAGATTTCCCTCAAAGGGCCTTTATCTGTCTTTTTTAAAAAAAATCAATGTGACTCCCTCCTGAGACTATGCTGAGCTCTGTTTCCTCATTGAGGTACCACAGCCGGGAGCCTGGCAGCATTTTCATCATCTATCGCCCACAGAGCTTGATGATAAGTTGTTTTCCTCAATATTACGAGACTAGTGATTTCTAACAGCAGTCACGTCCAGATTTCTTCTGGAATTGGCAGCTATGTATCTAAATGCTATATGTTATTCCCCTGCTGTTTTTTCTTTTAAGTATTACATTTTATAATACATTTAGATTTATAGAAAAGTTTCAAAGATAATAGAGATTTGTTTACCTATGCTTCACTCAGCTTTCTGTAATGTTAACCATGCAACACTTATTAAAACTAAGAAATTAACACTGGCAAAATTCAATTACTAAGCTCCATATTTTATTTGGCTTTCCCAGTTTTTCCACTAATGTCAAATCCAGGATGCAATGTTGCATTTAGTCATCATCTCTCCTTAGTCTTCTTAAATCTATAACAGTGTCTCAGTCTTTGATGACCTTTACACTTTCTGTTTTTAAAGCTCTTTCCAAATACACATTATAATACATGCAAGATATCTTATACCATTGAATAGAATATCTTATTTATATATACTTAAGTAGTTTTTACATTGTGAGTGTGGTTATGTTTTATACTCAAAAGAACCTTGAAAGATGGGCACATAATAAGTATTGGTTGAAAAAAAAATGAAAGAATTACCAAGGAAGATTTCAACCCTTGGTATTTATCTAGCTTTCCTGCTTTTGTTATCACTATAATCCAATCTAAAGGATGCATCTCAGACACTCAGAATAATCTTTTTAATGTGTGAATTTATCATGTGATAATTGTTTTGGAGGTTCCATGATCATTTGCATAAATGCCAGATTCATTAGCATGGCATATAAGGTCTTTCATGGTCTGGCTCCCACCCATCCCTCAAGAAGCATCTTGCTCTATTCCTGACTGTCTGTCAAGTCCTTTGTAGCAAATAGCCTCTGAGATAGCTCCTAATAATCCCTATCTCCTTTTGTTAATGCCCCTGGATAATCTCTTCCCCTTGAGTGTGGGCTGGATTTGTTGACTGGATTCTAAGGAATAGCATATGACAAAAGTAAAGGAATGTCACTTCTGAGATTTTAAGAATGCCTGTGGCTTCTGTCTTGAGTGCTCTTTCTCATTCTCTCATCCAAGAGAAGCCAGCCACCATTTGTGAGTACTCTTAATGAGAGGCCCACTTGAGGAGGAAGTAGCCAGCGAGGACCTGAGTCCTGCCAATAGCCATGTATGTAAGGCTGGAAGCAGATTCTTCTCCAGGGCATTCTGGAGATGAGTGTAGCCCTGCCCTCTGTTTGATTGAAGCTTTGCCAGAGACCCTGAGCCAGAGGACCCAGCTGGGTCATTTCTAACTTCCCAACTCACAGACCTGGCAAGTTAGTAAATGTTCATTGTGTTAAGCTACTGAGTTTTGGAGTAATCTTTAGTATAACTAATGCATGTTTCATCCAGATGGACTACCTAGCATTTCCCACATTAGCCACATTTATTCATACGTTGCTGCCTAGATATTTAGTCAGACAGTTATTTTGGGATTTAATCAACATTCTCTAAGCCCCTGAATGCCAGGCTGTGTGCTAGGTACTCAGAGCAAGGATACCAAAATATGGTTTAAAAAATCCACAATGGATTAGAAAAGATTATAATGCATGTTACTAGTAATAATGTGGTAAGTGCTGTAGTTGAGGAATGAATGTATTTCTGTTAATTTAGAGAAGTGTAGTTATTTGAATTGAAACTCAATGGGGTACCAAGAAACTTTTGAACTAGATTTTGGAGGTTCATGGGATTTCATTGCATAAGAAAGGCAGCAGTGGGAAGAATGTGAACAAAGGTGATTGTTAGAATACATGTTGTTTTGGGGGATGGCAAAAATGACAGTGTGGTGGGGATGGAAGTGTGCAGAAGGGGCCCTGTAGTGAAAGAGAAGACTGTTTTTGAAAAAATATTTTCTTTTATTAATTTCAGAGAGGAAGGGAAAAGAGAGAGAGAGATAGAAACATTAATGATGAGAGAACTATTGATTGGCTGCCTTCCGTATGCCTCAAGCCCACAACTTGGGCATGTGCCCTGACCGGAAATCGAACCATGAGTGGTTGGGTCGACGCTCAACCACTGGGCCATACCAGCGGGGCTCATTTTTAATTTTTTTGAGGTAACGCCATACTTTTTTGCACAGTGGCTGCACCAACCTGCATTCCCACCAACAGTGCATGAAGGTTCCATATGAAAAGATGTTCAATGTCACTAATTATCAGAGAAATGCAAATTAAAACCACAATGAGATATCACCTCACACCTGTCAGAATGGCTACCATCAGTAAATCAACAGGTTTATCAAGAATGTAGAGAAAAGACATTTTAACTTTTAAACTGCAGATGACAAAAAACTGAGGTACTGGTTAAGAAACTGTTGTTGAGTTCTAAGGATGGGCTGTATCGACACACCCACTTTAAAGATCAGGAATTAAAACTGGATAATGGCCCGAATAAGACATATGGGGCCTAGTAAGGCTCTGCTCCTTTTCAAGGCTGAGCAGATGGAGGAGTAGGAAGGGTGGCGTGATCAGAGTTCCCAGGCAATTACACAGACTGGATGTTTTCATGGTTACCACAGAGCAGTGACTGCATGGGGATCTCAATGACGTGCTAGGCATTAGAATGTATTCGTGAGGACTCTCAATCTTTAAAAGCTTATAAAGAAAATACAAAATAATGAAAGATTAGCAAACAGAAAGAATATCTAAATGAGTGAAGTGGATAAGATGTAATACAAAGAGGACAGTGGGGGCCATGGCAAACTGGAGAGCACTTGATCCACCAAAGAGGGTAGCTTCTAATCAACCATAACCCATTTCAGTGTGGGAATGTGAGTATGCCCAGATATTCTGATAGATCAAGAGAAGCTAGAAATTTTTTTATTGAAATAGGATTATCTAAATACTAGAGGCCCAGTTTATGAAATTCGTGTACTGGGAGGTGGGTGGGGATGCCTCAGCCAGGCCTGCACCCTCTCGCAGTCCAGGACCCCTCGGGGGATGTAGCAGTGTGCCAAGTGGCAGACGGCCAGGCAAGAGCCTGAATCAGGCTGGGTGCTGGGCCGCTCACGCTCATCCCGGCACGCTGCGCCTGCTGCCACGAATTCGGGAGAGGCTCCTGCCATGGCAGCTGTGCGCGCCAGCCATGAGCCCGGCTTCTGGCTGAGCAACGCTCCCCTGTGGGAGCGCACTGACCACCAGGAGGCAGCTCCTGATTGAGTGTCTGCCCCCTGGTGGTCAGCACCCATGATAGGCTCCTGATTGAGTGTCTGTCCCCTGGTGGTCAGCACCCATGATAGCAACCGGTTGTTTCAGTCGTTCCGCCGTACCGGTTGCTTAGGCTTTTATTATATAGACTGGCTTAGTGTTGTAATTAAATATATAGACCAAACAAAACACTACATGACTGCATTAGCCCTGTGGATCATTGCTTTGTATTCTCTGGAAGAGGATTGCTTTCGATATCCCTAGAGAGAGGTAGGACTCACATACTGTTTTTACACAGAAAACGGTGGCTGGGGAAATTGAAGGGGAAACATAGCACTTGCTTAAGTAATGGATAAAGCATAGCCAGCTATGGGAGCAAAACCCCTTCTCTGGTAGGTAGGTTCAGAGGGGTGGTGTGGGGCTCTCCTCTGAAGTAGACCCTATTACTCTACTTTAATGCAGCACCTCTAATAAAAGACTTCAGCAGGGGCCACTGCTCAGTCAATGCAGAACGGAGGCTCTTGATGGGGATGAGGACGAGGAGTCTGAATTTACATAAAGACATGACTAAGCCTTTTGGTACAAGGCTAGAAGAAAAGTGGCTGCCAGAGCTGTATTATGTGGCAGCTAATCCCAAAGTGGGGGAAATGTTCAGTCAAATATACCTCAGTTAATAGTCACTCTATGTGGGAAAGAACACTTACAAAATCTTCCAAGCTTCCAAAAGGGTTAGATTATGGGATGTGAAGTTGGCTTTGGGGTTTCAATCCCAGTTTTATTTTATGGTTTTGATAATAACAATTTTTATGTGTTTACTGGGTACTAGAAAGTATAGTGAATTTTCTGCATGCATTATCTCGATTATTCCTTAAGAACCCTGGAGCAGGTACTGCTGTCTGTGGAAGTGGAGTTCTTGGGGGAGAAGAAGAGAATTTCCTGGGCCCCCACAGGAGGATGGGGTTTCGTGGGAAGCTTTATTGATGGTATAAAATTAAGGGGGTTCCCCTCCCAGGTCCCATCTCCATCCATCTTGCCATGGAAGAAGTCCAATCTTGTCTTCAGCAGGGCCAGGATGAAGGCCACTGCCCAGAGTTTCTGTTTCATATTAATCTCCAGTCCGGCCCTGCATCTGGCTAGGTTAGCTGGTGTTCCCAGCTGCTGTCCACTTCATGTGGTAAGGACACATGGCTATGGAGAGAGAACAAGCAAGTGTCCAGGCAAGTGTGGGTCACGGAGCAAGAGCGAGCAGGCACAAGAGAACAGGAGCTAGAGAGAGGAAATTCTTTGTCTGGGGATTTTAACTTTCCAAGATTTTGTGTGCTTCTGATGGGGTCTACCCCCAGCCAATCCATTGTTCGCCAGGCTAGATGGACAGGCATCACCCCGACCTCATTGTGCATGTGTCCATTTCCCTTTTTGTTCCCCCCCCCCACCCCCGCAAGGGATCTGCAGGGAATGGACAGGTGGTTGCCTGGGGATTGTGAAGCTGTAGCTTCTTGGTGAGGCTGCTCAGGTGACCATGCTTATAATGTCTGGCCACCCTTTTGCTCTTTTCCTATTAGTAATATTAACAAACTAGCTAATTGTGATGAAAAAATTATTATTATTATCCCACACTTGATACTACTAGTGCTTTGATACGTGATGTACCTTGTTCAAGGTCACACAGCTAAATAAGTGGTAGCATCGTATCCTAGAGCCAGATAGGTTGGATTCCAGAGTGTGAGCGCTATTATGCAAACTTTCTCCACTGATTTGACCCTGACAGATTTCTAATTTTTCCTGAGTGTGAGTTGTTATAAAAATTAAATGTGATGACATATATGACAAATGTTTTATAAACTGTTACATAGCTGCTGGTTTACTTGGCATTTACCTGGCACAAAGAAGATTTGGGGCAAATTGCTAGGTGATTTCACTTTTGATGGCTGTAACTATTTTTTTATTCCTCATATGAAATTATGTTAATTGGTTATTACTGCTTGCATCCAAAATGAATGATCCCTTGCTCTATCACTTTTGTTCTTGTACAGTTTACATCTTTATGTGCCCACTTTACCCTAATTATGTGGTCTCCCTCTGAGACCAGCTGGATCAAGATGAGAAGACACCCAGCCCACCTGAGGCTCCTGTTCATCTTACCACTGTCCCAGGAGCCCAGCACTGGAGAGCTTCCCTACTAAACAGTGCCCAATTCCCCCCATGGGCTTTTAAAATAAAAAATCATGGCCCACTGCTGAGCATATATCCAGAAACACTGTTAGTTCACAGGGAAGAACTATTGCAGAATGTGGAATCTTTATCTTAACACAATTTCATCTCAAATGTTATATCCCTTGATTCTCTAGGGGAGAAAAAGAAAGGAAATAGAAATAAATGAGAGAATAGGAATGGATATGAGCAGGAATCCAGCCAAACAGCAGGTTGCCATACAACAACACAGACAATGGTTTCTGCAAGTCAAACAAAAGCCTGTCACAGGCCCGGGAATCGGAGGAGCTGGGCCTGAAGACAAGTACCTCACATTGTAAAAAATATGAATCAATGGGAGATGGAGAAAAGTAGGACATATATTCTTTTCCCTTGTTAACTGACTTGATAACTACATTAGGCTGGCAAAGGAAATTTCTTCTTAGTATTGGTCAGTATAATGATAACAGCTCACCAGAAAAATAACCCCCCTCCTCTTCATCCTCTTTCTCATATTTTGAGGGGAAAAAATAGATACTAGGAAGAGAGGGGACAAAAAGCTGTGGCACTAAGAGATATTTATTTTGAGCCAGATGTTAGGGTAAACTATGAAGTGCATAGCCTAGAAATTAGAAGACTTTAACCTGATTGATGAAAATGAGTTCAATACATCAGACCTAGGGTAGTGGCCCATAGGTGCATCTCATAATTAATTAAGAGCATCCAACAAAATTGTAATTTATTTAAATGTGGCACATAATATTTGTGCCACATCTTTAAAAATAAAGGACATCTGAATGTAAAATGTATAGAACTCAAATGTACTCCTTTCTTCAATGCTTATTATATGTAAGACACAGTGTTAGGTCTGTAACTCAGATCGGGTCAGTTCTTTGAAATCTTCCAGTGTCTTCCCTTGAACTTGGAATTTAGTCTAAAACTCTGATGCCACTGGCCCTGTGTGGTCTGGCACCCAGGTCCCTCCAGCTTCATCTGTATGACTCTCACTCCTGCCCACTGCTTTCCAGCTGCCCTGGCTTTCAAGTGTCTTAAACCCTCCATGCCCTTTGCCACTTTGGCTCCTTCCTACTTGCTATTCTTCTGCCTGGAATACTCATCTCCTGTCTGTTTTTGTCTCCCTCAAACACTTCAAGGCTCAGTTTAATGTCATTTTCTTAGAAGACTTTCCCTGATTCTCCTTTATAAAACAACCTTCCCATCCCCCACCCCACTGTGCCCTTATTGATGATTGTACATCACCTTCCTTCATAGAACCCCTCATGGTTTATTCTTAAAATAACAAACAAATAATAAAGTAATATTGTTTTTGCTTCCTCACGGGGAGAGCCTGGCCCTAGGTCCAGAAAGGCCCCGGGGTCCTTGGCCAGGAGGCCTCCTCGGGCTAGGGGCCGCCGCAGTTTGAAGGTCGGCCACAACCCCGATCCTGGCATCTGTCTCCTCTGGGGCACTGTAAAGAATTATAATTCTTTACATTCACATAGCTCTCTAGCAAAGAACTTTCTGACATGTTAGCTCTTTATATTTCCTTTCTCATATCCACTAGGCAAGCAGGGTAGGTGTTACTTTTCCTGTTGCAGTTGCTGCTGCTGAAGCTCTGAGACATTGAGTGGCTTGTCCAAGGTCACACAGATGCTGGTGGTGGAGAGGCCTCCTGGCCTCCATTCTCTGTCCCCAGAGTATAATTCAGTTGTCCCCAAAGCTATGAACTATCTCTTCCCTGGTTCTCCTGCTCATCCTTCTCACCTCAAGCATTCTTTTCTCCTCTTTTTAAAAATAACAAACAAACAAACAAACATTTTTTATTGATTTCAGAGAGGAATTCCTTAAGGAAGAGGGAGAGAGAGATAGAAACATCAGTACTGAGAGAAAATAATTGATTGGCTGCCTCCTGCAGGCCCCTCACTGGGGATTGAGCCTGCAACCTGGGCATGTGCCCTGACTGGGAATTGAGTCATGACCTCCTGGTTCATAGGTGCACGCTCAACCACTGAGCCACACTGGTCGGAGCCATTTCTCCTCTTTGAGCAGTTCCTGAAAGTCAGCACAATGATATACCGAGAGCTTTAACCAGAGGTGAGGATGAAGGGGTTCTTGGTTGGGAAGAAAGAGGAACAAACAGATTTTTCTGCCTGCTTTCTCCCCAATGCTCTTCTTTCCCCAGCAAAAAATAAGCAGAGGGAGAGTGTCATCATAGAGCCCTTCAGAATACTGTTCCAAAATATTTGAATGGTGATAATGGAAAGATAAATATATTTTTTCTCTGATCATTTGACCAGGTATACTAATGAAGCATGTCCCAAAATGTCTCTCAAATAATTCATTTTTTCTCCATTCCCACTAGCCTTGCTCTAGTCTCAGTCATCATAATCTCTCTTTATTCTTCAATATTCTTTTGACTTTTCTCCTCAGGCTAGTCACCATTCATTCCGTTCTCTATACTGCAAATAGACATTCCATTCTAGAGCACAGACCTCGTCACACTGCTTTTCTCCTAACAAGTAACCAGTGGTTCCCCAAGGGTCATAGCCGAATTCCAAATTCTTCAATCTATCTCTAAAGCCCTTGACAACGGAGGCCCTGGCTATTCCAGCATCCCCTCCTGCTTTGTACTGTATGTCGTTTTAGAACACTTCTGAGTGTTGTCTGCACAGGCTACGAAACCTCTCACCCTGGGCCTTTTCCTGGTGTGTCTGCTTCCAGAATGCCCGTCCCCTACTTCTCCATAAAGTTCAACTCCAAAATAACTTTCCATTTGAAGCTTCCCAGACTCGACATTATTATTTCTTTTTACAAAGAGTATGTTTTGATTCCAGCCTTGTCCCAAGGGCAATTTGCTTAGACGTCCATTAGGGCTAACATTATGATGCTGTCGTGACAACACGGTTTGTCAATAGGATAGAATAGTTTATGTAAAGATGATATAGCTGTTTTTCACCTCATTCCATCAGCATCTTTACTTCACAACAGGTCTCATGGAGAGCAGGGACATTATAGCACCTGGCATGTAGTAGTCTGTTATCCGTGTTTGTTTGACTCCGGGCATTCCTCTGGGCACTTTACATATACTTTCTCATTCTTACTGCAGACCTCTGCGGTGGCCATGATGCTGCCATTTTGAGGCTACGAAAACTGAGGTTTCATGGAATTTTTCACAGGGATAGCATTTAAACTGATGTGTATGTCTAAATTGTGTTCTTTCCCATGATGTTAGCTATGTCCTTATATAAATTGATCAAATGTTAAATATCATCTCCCTTTCAGTATGTAGAAAACATCCCCTACCTTGAGTCTCATGAAAGCTGTTAAAGATGGGAGAAACTCTAGTACTTTAAAGTGTTTGAGCATGAAAGCCAGGAAAAGGAGAGTGGAGAAAAGGAGTTTTTTTGGGGGAATGAGATTAGTAGACAGAGACTACCTGGGATAAGTCCATGATTTACTGGGTTACCTTTTTAGCACCTAAGTGAAAACTTATCCTGAATAAGACACACAGGTTGAAAATGAAAAATATTGCAGTTGACAAAGATGTAAAGCAGTATTTTACAAGTGCTTTCACATGGAACCCTTGAGTCCTAACCTTGGTTACAAGGTTGGCAGAGAAGGCACTCTTCCCAGGTCTGACCTGGGTTTTTATTCACTCTCCGTAACCTCTAAACCATGCAATATTAAGCAAATTCAACAAACAAATCGCAAGCATAACCACCGCATTGTCCCCTGAACATCTGCAGCACTCTTATTTGGCAATAGGAAGTGCAAAAAAAATCAGGTGGGACCTTGGATGAGAGGTCATAAAAACCCCTAATAAATTCTCATACATGCTGACATTGTTATAGAGGTTTTTGCAAAATACCTCCAGGTTGGTTTGGGGATTTTCAGAATTCTCAATATTTTAAAAGGAACAATATATTTCCTTTTTGCAACAAGGACATTTCTGACCAAGGAAGCTACAGTGACACACTTTTCCGGAGATGAGAGAATAGTGCACACACACATGTTCACCAGTAATTTTAGAAAAATGAATTAGATTTGGAGCAAATGCTGTTCTCTTAACTTGAGAATAGTCATAAAGGGAACGGAAAAGGTCTTGTGTCTTCAAAGGAAGCGAATTAGTTGCAGCAACCTCACACAAGTTAAAGAAACATCTGGCAAAGCCGATAATAGATTGACTTCCTGAAATGTGGGTTTGACTATAATGAGTTCAGACAGGAAGCTTAACTTTCTTATCATAATGTTGGGAAAAGATATAAAATTACAAAGTAAGACTGCTTAACTTCATGCAGAATTGTAATTCTCTAAAGCAGTGTGTTTTATAAAATTATAGAGGTTTAAAATTGTTATCATCAGGAATACCTAACAGCTATCAAACATTTTCATCTATTCTCATTCATAGGGAATAAAGAAAAATATGTGTATTTGTGTCGATTTCATCCAAATGCTATAATCTCTTTAAATTACTACTTCATGGAGGCAATTTTAATAGAAATGCCATTTCTTTTCTCTAAACAGGAATTTTGATATGGAAAAAGATTTGACTAAATAACGTTGCAAGCACTAACAAGGGGAAAATTTAATAACCAGCAAAGAAATTAACCATGTTTCCCAATGATACGGCTATTTGACTTTCTCAGGCCTTAAGGCAGGGCTATAAGAATAATCCTAGGAGTTATCAAATATATGTGTGCAATGTTTTTTAGATTTATACACACAACACACATGTTAGTACTGTATGTGAATATAAATTATTCAGGGCATTCTCTCAGGAGAGAGAAAAATCCTTTAGCATCATATTCCACCATCTTCTTTCTATCTCAGCTACCCCCAAAACTGCATTAAGCTGTTCTGTCCAAACAACTAAGCAATATTTATACCTTTTTTTCTTTTTTTAAGGGAAGAAAAAACTCCAAAAGTCTGCCACTCTTCCCTGCTATTGAATATAGGGTTTCTTTTTGAGAGTGAAGAAAATGTTCTAAAATTAGATAGGGGTAATGGTTGCACAACTCTGGTAATATACTTAAGCCATTGAACTGACACTTTACATGAGTGATTTATATAGTATATGAGTTATCTCTCTATATAAAAGCCTTAGCAACCGAACAACCGAACGATGGGTCACTATGACATGCACTGACCACCAAGGGGAAGATAAATCAACGCAGGAGCTTCCCCCTGGTGGTTAGTGTGCTCCCACAGCCAACCTCCCCTCCTCCCCCATCAGCCCCAATTGCTGGCCAGGCCAAGGGACCCCACCTGTGCACAAATTCATGCACCGGGCCTCTAGTATATCAATAAAGCACTTAATAAAATAAGTGACACGCTTAAAAATTCTTTTTAAGCATTATGGGTTCTTGCCCTGTCTGTTTGTAAAGGCAAATCAGAATAACGCTGCCAGAGGCTTTTCAAAGATGTTTTTATTACTCGTGAAACTATATATGCAAACAATAAGGTCTGGCCATTATAATGAGGTCTGGTGCCAGTTTTCTGAATCAATTAAACAGTTTTGTGTCTGAGTAATTTTAATATTAGAGGAAAACTTTTCAAATAATAATTTCACTAAGAAGCTCTCACCTTTGTGTTTCTAATGCTGACAATGTTAGGTTGTTATTTTATCCAGCATTTTATCCAAATGCTAAGTTGCATAGAAACTCTGATCAGTCATATTCTGATGGAAAGAAAACAACACTAAAATTGGATGTAGGTCAATATGACCTTCTTCACTAAAATGTTTCACCACATTTTTTTTTTATAAAAGTAAGGAACTCACACTATATCTTATAAAGGCTCATCAAGACTGGCCCCTCAACACACACTCATGGAGAATAAACAATGGAGATGAAATGTTTCACATCTACCATTGTCCTCTGTCTGAAGCTCAAATTCCTTTGTATTGGCTGCAGTGAAAATCCAACTTTATTTTAATTATCAACTTATTTAGCTGGTAATTGCCGGGGCTGACATAGCCTAACTGAAAACCTTATGATTTTACCACGACATCCTTTCCATGCTCACTTGTCAGCAGCTATGATCTCAGTGGAGGCTGTAAACACTGTGTGGAGATACCATGTGGGTTCTGTTTTCCACTCTGTGAGCCTGATCGCCAGAAATGCCAGGCCTGGTCTTCTGATGATAAAACTTGTGGAAAAGTGTACTTCAAACTATTTGACTATTTCCTGTTTTTAACCTTTACTTACATTTTCAGTTTCTAAGTCTTATAGAAACACATCATTTCCTGTAAAAACATCTATTTGTACATTAAAGTCAAGTACAATGGGGCCTGACAAAATAGTAAGAGTTTAGTAGTGGCCCTTTGAATTCTGTGAACAATTTCAGAATATCTCAAGTTATAGAAGTAATTACAAAACTGTTTAGTATATGCCTATAAATAAAAATAACTGACTGTATGAATTAGCCAGCTTCTAAATCAACCCAATTGTCTTATTTCCCTCACACAGAACACACCGCCAATGAATTGAATCCAGTTTGGGTTTGGACTTCATGAGGTTTTCTGCTCAGATCCTATTCTTAACTTATCATCATCTATAATGATGGGAGGGCTATGGCAACTGAAAGGGTCTGTGCCTCTCTGTCCTTTTGTAGGAATAGAGAATCATCCAGGCCTACTTGTAGACTTAAGGGTGCTCACTTATTGTCCATCCCCTTCAATTATGGCTAATGGGACTATGACTTACGTCATTGTTTCTAAACAAGCCTACTTACTACTGTAATGCAGCCTCTGTGGTGGGAGAAAGAAACATGGCTTGCCAGGCTCATTGCACTGACAACTTTTCATCAATTTGTTTTTAAAATCGATATTTTGAAAGGAGACATTTGTAATACTTTCAACAATAAAGGTACATTTCTTTTTTTTTTCTGTTTAGCCATTTCATATAGAAGGAGGACACAAACAAATCCTCCTCCTTCAGATCATGGCAATGTTACTCTATCCCATAAGAAAGATACATTTAAAAAATAAAAAAAGAGATAGGACAACCTTTAAACAAAGGCATGATTTCAGATCATGCTAAGAAATGTGCCTGTCTCTATTCAACAGAACTATAAAGCACTACCATTATAGTGCTTACTAAAAACAAGAAATGTGCCTGTCTCTATTCAACAGAACTATAAAGAAATCTGAACATAATGTTACCATTATAGTGCTTACTAAAAAAATCAATATTTTGTTTACAGTGTTATGGCTGAATAAATAATATCCATAGCTGAACCATGTATCTGTGATTGCTGTGATAATTCTTGTTTTCTATCATGTCCAATCTTTTTTTTCCCCTGGAGTTAATAATTGCCACTGGTTTTGATTGGTTGTTTAGCTTCCTACTTACCTGACACTCAAATCTTAATTTCTTGTTAGTATTGAAAATCTGATACCAGAAGATTCAGACATCAAGTGATCTCATGCATTCTCTCTCTGATCCTAGAGTTAACTGATTTTTCCACTTCAGTGTGTATTGATCCCATCTGTAGACATGCTGTACCATCTAGAAAGATCTCTTTGCCACCATCCTGTCTCCTGAATTTCATGTCTTTTTTCTTAAGTTACTCCTGCACTTTGAAATATTATATTCTCTAGTGGCTTCCTAAAAATAGAAGTTACATTTTGAGATATTGCATATCTGGCAATGCCTTTATTCCACTAATAATTTGATTTTTTGCCGAGATATGTTATTCTATACTAGAATAGTTTCCTTCAGAGTTTTGAAAGCATTGCTCTATTTTCTTCTTAACTTCCATATTTGCCATTAAGAAATCTGATGCTGTTCTGATACTTAATATATGTGACCTATCTTTTTTTAACCCTTCAATAGAAGCACCTAAGATCTTTCCATTATCCCTAATACTTAGAAGTGTTACAGTACAGTGACTTTTAAAATCCTTTACCTCCTTTTAAACTGGAAATTCACATCCTTTGGGGAGGGGAACAGGGAAGTTTTGTGATGTGAATAAACTTTTTCTTACCGGTTCCATTTTCTGTTTTTGGCTGTACTAAGCCAGCTACTCCTCCTGCATCTGGTTTTCTGCTTCCAAAACTTTGTCCCCATTTCTCACCTGTTGTGATCTTGTCTCCCATTTTCCTTGACCTTGTAGATTTGTATCTTTTTAAAACTTCTTAATTGTCATTATGTGGAGTTTGGGGAAGAATGAAAATAAATGGAAATGGGAGAGAGGTGTTCAAATTTACCATGTGTAACTGTAAGCTTAAATTTATACTTAATTCTATTAAATGCAATCTTGATGGTCCTAGCTGTCTAGCTTGTCAGGATCTTCCAAACGCCAGTACTGTCCTCTATCACACTGTTCATATCACTACGCTTTGTGATATCATAAATACACCCTTTGGCATAGTCTAGGATAAATATAGATATTTAATAATTTTTCTAAGGTTTTCAGCACAATAGATATTCAGCTTCGCACCCCTCATACAAATGTGGCTGCTCTGTGTGAAAACTTCCCCTAGTCAGTATATATCACCTTTTCCTCTTGAGTTGTGACCAAAGCTTTTTAGAAATTTATCCTGATATTTGAAGCAAATGTGCTCCTTAATAAATCAATTCCGCCCCCTCTCTCTCATGCTCCTTGCATGCATGCATACACACATAGTAGTTATTCACCTATAACTAAAGGCATCTATAACTTCTGAATTTTGAATATTAGAGTTATGAGACTGTGATCTTAACTCATACGACTAACCAGAATACAAGTAGCTCATAATGTGTTTTTTTTAAAATGTTTTTATTGATTTCAGAGAGAGTAAGGGTGAGGGAGAGAGGGATCAAAACATCAGTGATGAAAGAGAATCATTGACTGGCTGCCTCCTGCACACCCCCAACTAGGGATGAATCCCGAAACCAGGGCATGTGCCTTGACCAGTAATCGAACTGTGACCTCCTGGTTCATAGATCAATGCCCAATCACTGAGCCACACCAGCTTGGCAATTAGCTAATAACTTTTAATAGTATATTATTGCCTCATACTTTTTAGACTCTTCTACTATGTCTGCTGATAGCATCTACTTACTAGGGATTAAAGATGATCCATAAGGCATACAGAGTTCCTGTATGTACCTTTTTATGTCTTATAGGGAAAGGGGTGTAAATCGATTTGATGGAAGACGCCAGAATATTCTAGAAAGAATCAAGACTTCCTCACAAATTCAAGATAGGTCAAACTGGATCAGAATAAAAGTTCTTAGTAACATCAGATTCCATTTTACTCAAATATATAAAATTAAATTATATAAAAGCTAATAGCTACTTAACATATCTTGTTTGCAAATTTGAAGGTAAAATATTTCTGAGTTTATTTACTTGAAAACTAGTTTCCTTACCATAGTTTAACACCTTATCCCAATCTCACCTCTTTTAAGGTTGCTACTTATGAGTTCTTTTCATTGTTTTTGAAATCATCATTTATATACCATTTCTTTTTCTACTCTTTTAGTGAGACTAATTATTTGTTCTCACAGGAAGGCACAACACCTCAAAACTGAATATCACAAGTGGTCACACTTGTCTTTCACATTCAAGTTACAAAGGCATCTGCCCAATGAAATTATATACCGAGAGACTTAACAATTACCCCTAGAGGAAAAAAACTTGAACTTCATTTTTGTTTTTAGATAACCGTTATGCATTTTATTTTCATTCAATAATTCAGCTTTTAAAAATCATAAGTAGGCTGACGTGTTTAAAGTAAAAGTTGGAAAAATATTCAGGAAGGTTTACAATAGTCCTACATAGTTACATCAACTCTAGCCCTAAATGGCAGTGAATTCAACTACAATGCACAGTTCTCCGTTAGACTTCTTTAGTTCTGATAAATCTTTCCTAAAATAGAGTCTCAGAAAACCCAGGAGATGGGCATACCCACCAGTCAGCTGCCTTGCTGTCCGTCCCCAGGAGAGCATCTCGCCCTGCTGATAATTAGTAGTTTCTCTGAGCAGACACTCTGCCTTGTAACATTAGCTCATCATTTCTCTTGCACTTAAACAGAGAGGACCTGGCTCTGTATGATATCCAATCAGAAGCAAATGCTGTGTATCTGAGCAACAATGCAGGGAAAATGAGTGAGATTCATCATGATGCTTGATGATGCCCTAAAGATTGTGATGTAGCCATCACTGCTGTTATTGTAAAGGTTTTTCTTCCCATTTCTTAATAATAATAGTTTATGAAAGAAATACATACTGTACTTTTTATCAAACCTCATGAGAGGCATTAGGTACTTAAACAAAATGTTCTAATTGTCTAGCAGCCTGTAATTATGTATTACAATTAGGCCAGGTCAGTTAAGGTGTGATTCATTATTTCACTAATAATTCTTTTTTTTCTATTATAGTAGGAACTCTTCCAATCGTGGCTGGGGAGATGGGGAAAAATAAATCACTGACTTTTTTTTTTCTTCTTTGAATCAATTTAAATACACAATAAAAAACTTGCAGCAAAAGCTTAAAATGAATTCTAGCAATACTAGATTCGGCTAATCTGAACAGAAGTATTTATGTAACACATGCAATTAAAATATGAGCACAATAACTAATAAGAGTAGACATTTCCATTAGCACTCAGAGTATGTAGTAAATATGCACCTAATGTTGAAAGGTATTGTAAATACAGATGTAGTAACTGGTACTTCCTCCAAAATTGTATGTTATAATAACTGGGTTATGTTGGAAGGACACAAATTTTGCATTTCCAGAAATAGTCCCAGAAGTTGGCTTTACACGTTCAAATGCCTGAGGCGGTGAATAGAGGGGTTTGGTTTATAAGGACTTGAGATATAATTCTGTCTTGGGAGAACGAGTGTGGGGGTGGAATCAAGATTCTCGCCTGAGGGAGAAAAACATAAACTGTTTTCAATTACATAAAACTGAAGTGGGCATATGACAGAGCTTAGCATCCGAAGTGAAGGTGATGGATGGAGGGCCCTATGGATACTCACAACTGTTGAATTCCTGCCCCTTCTCCCTTTGGGTGCAATGCATTCAACTGGGTCACATAGGCACCGACTGTGGTAAATCTTACTGCAGTGTTATCTCTGTGACTGCTCTTCTGCTTGTTGAAACTTTCTACATAAAATTTGCCTGCAGGAACAGAGGAGGATGTGTGGAGGGTTCAATGGCATTTCATTTGGTTGGAAAACTATTTTGAAAGGTTCTTAATTTTTTTCCTTTCATGTCATGTCATCATTGCCTATGTTCCTCAAAAGAAGTTCTTAGCTTAAAAGCAGCAGATAAAGGAGCATTTCTCTCCCATGAAACTTTAATTTGGGTAATTTTTAAAGGAGAGTCTATATTTCATTGATAGTAACACCTCTTTCTTCTTGAACTTTTCCAAGCAAATATGAGAGCTGAAATAATGTTTATAAAGACAGGGGAAATTATAGTTTTAACTTTTTTTTTACCATCTGCTGTAAAATTACCACCCAAGTCACTGAATTGCATGTTTATTTATTCTGGGATACCTGCTTATTTGAACACTTATATTTAATCAGAAAATTAGAGCACAGGGTGAAAAGTCAAAAGTGATTACCCATAAAATATAGCATGTAGCATATGGATTGGTGATGCAGGTAGGAGAGAACCCCCGCTGTAAATGATCATACTAGAGAAAATGTGTTGTATGAAGGGAGGACATAGGCCAAGATGTAATCAGCTTCGGTATAATTCCAGAACTGAAAGGTCCGTCACCCCTGTGTGGCCATGTCATGGGGATTTGAGATGAACTTCCAGGGGAAGGACACTGCCTCATGTTTACTGGGTGTCTCTAGCCAACTTGCCCGCTATTCAGCCAATGAAACTTTTCCTACATAGTTAGAAACTTCAATAAAACAATGATATTATCAAAGCATTTATTACCATTGACTTATCATAAGTCAACTATCGTTATTTGCTTATGTGGTCTTGGGGTTCTTGTGATCCTTGTTCTGTGAAAAAAGTAGCCATTTATACTAGGAAGGGCACTGGGGAAGGAAGCAGGGAAAGTATGAAAACACAGTAGGACCGAAAGGATAGGATTTGAAATGTTTTGATGGGAAATGCCATATGTCGACCTTTCCACTACTCAGCTCCAGAACCCCTCTGCGATCACAGCTGCTTCCTCGTGTTCTCCTTCACCACAGAAGACACTTTCCATTTTGGAGACCTCCAACATGGGGGACACCCAGTGTATTTTCTCTGTCTGAATCAGGACTGACTTTGGGTATTTCCTCACGGGGTCATTAGTATTCTAGGCTCTACTTGAAACGTCAGTGGTTTGTGTTTCTGAGGACTTCAGTGGGTTTTAAAGATGCAGCATGGCCTGAAGTAACTTCTGATGTAACTTCAAACAGCAACGAACTTTATCCTATATATAAGTTTACAGGTTGGTCTATGACCATGGTCGGCAAACTGTGGCTCGCGAGCCACATGCGGCTCTTTGGCCCCTTGAGTGTGGCTCTTCCTAAGCCTTAGGAGTACCCTCATTAAGTTAATAACAATGTACCTACCTATATAGTTTAAGTTTAAAACATTTGGCTCTCAAAAGAAATTTCAATCGTTGTACTGTTGATATTTGGCTCTGTTGACTAATGAGTTTGCCGACCACTGGTCTATGAAAATCAAGAATCTGAAGTTACTATGCCATTCCCCCCACCCACCCCCAAAATGTTAGTTTCAACTTCTATTTTTCTCTTTTGCAGAGAATTTTTCATAACAGAAAATCTTCAGGAAAAAATATGGCACTCTTTCTAATCTGCATACATACCACCTTCTGCTTCCCAGGAATGTTTGCTGGTATATACTCTCTTTCTCTTCTGTTCTTTCTTCTTCAAGCTTTCATTCATGCTGGCCAAGTTTATAGACTCATATGTAACCTATTGACAAAGAGAGCCAGACCAGTTTGTTTCTTGTTTCTCTAGGTGGTTAGAAGTTTCTTATGGTCAGGGCCCTGTCCTGTTCCTCTGTGTCACCCTTACACCAGAATATGGAGTCTGACATCTAGCTAATAGGTGCTCTGCTGGTGCTTTTGTTTGTATAATTGAGTTCTTTTTCTTTCTTTTTTTCTGTAGTACTTCTATGTACATTCCTGGTATCAATACTTTTTTTGTTATATGTATTGGAGATATCTTTTCCAATATGGGGCTTTATTTTAACTTTGTAAGTGGGGGCTTCAAAATTAGACATTTTAAAATATTTTACTATTTTTATATTTAAGCTTTCCCATTGTGTTTGTATTTTTTCCTGTCCTATTAAATAAATAAATAATTACTGAAAAGCATTAAAACATTTTCCTGTATTTACATACAAATGTGGAAAGTAAAACTTAAAAAAAAAGTTATGCCTTTAATCTCTGTGGATTTTAATTTAAGCATGGTAGGTTCCTAAACTACATCGTATTTTCTCCTATATGTATGCTGTCTCCGCATGGTTGGATATTCCACCCTTCAGCCACTGATATATAATGTCAACTTTCTCATATAGCAAATTCTATATGAGCCTTTGGGAGCTCTCTGTTCTGTTCCATTGGTCTCCTTGTCTATCCGTGAACCATGCCAGCTCAATTCATTCTTTTATGTCATTATACTCATTGCTATTTGGGGCCTTGTTTATTCTCTATAAATTTTAGAATAGACTTATCAAGGTTTATGAAAAATACAGCTGAGATTTTGATTGAAATTACATTGAATGTGAAAATTTTATTAAGAAAATTGCCATTTTTATAGTAGTATATTTTTCATCAAAATTAGATGTAGCAGCCCCGTCCTCTTACTTTTAATTTCTTTTTTCTAAAATCTAGGGATACATTTTTAAAATAGTACATAGCAGTACTTTTTTAAAAGAATATATAATCTGTAACTATATTTTTAAAGAAATAAATTTAATCTGTTTATATGTACTTTACTGATTATATATATTTTACTATTATTTGTCTATTTTGTGTTTCTATCTTTTTCCCTTCTTTTATAGATTTTGTTGAATTGATTTGAGTTTTATTATTTAATTATTGCCTCTGACTTAAAAAACTGGTTTGAAAGTTTTAATTGTATTTTATTTTGTTGTAGTTATAAACTTTGTAATATGTACTTAAAGTTAATGTGTTTAATTTCCTCTTAAAGTATATTTGGAAACTGGAGAGATTATTCTCATATCTACAGTCTTCAATTATCTATGTTATTGTTCACCAGTCTATCAGCTACTGCTGCAAAACAAACCACCCCAAACTGTGGTAGCTTAAAACAACACTTTTATTGTTTCAGGTCTCACATTTAAGTCTTTAATCCATTTTGATTAACTTCTGTGTATGTTGTAAGATAGTGTCATTCTTTTGCATTTGGCTATCTAGTTTTCCCAACACCATTTATTGAACAGACTTTTTTCTCCATATATTCTTGGCTCCTTGGTCATGAATTAGTTTTACATATATATGTGGGTTTATTTCTGTACTCAATTCTGTTCCAGTGGTTCATATGTCTGCTATTTTTTTTTATTGTTGACACTATTACAGATGTCCCTCATTTATCCCCTTTGGCCACCCCCACCCAACCCCTGCCACCATTCCCCTGCTTCACCACTCCGTTTTCTGTGTCCATAGGCTATGTATCTATATGTCATTTGGCTACTTTCTTCACCTTCTTTTATCCAGTCGTGCCCCACTCCTTTCCCCTCTGAACTGTCAGTCTGTTCCACATATCCATGATTCTGGTTCTATTTTGCTCGTCAGTTTATTTTGACAACTATAGCTTTGTAGTATAGTTTGACCTAGGGAAATTTGGTGAATTTTCCTTCAAAGGCAAGGAAAACAAAAGCAAAAATAAACAAATGGGACTACATCAAATTATTCTGCACAGTAAAGGAAACTTGCAAAAAAAACAGAAAGGTATCCAACAGCATGTGAGAAGATATTTTAAAAAAGTACTTCTAATAAGGGGTTAATATCTCAATATATGTAAAGAACTTAACAACAACCAATAAAAGAAAACAACCCAATTTAAAAATGGACAGAGTATAGGAATAGAAATTTTTCTATTTAAGATATATAGATGGCCAATAGGCATATGAGAAGATGTTCAGTGTCACTAATTATTAGGGAAATGTAAATCAAAACCACAACTTAAAAATAAGCTCCATAAATGCAATTGGTTGATATTTCATAAATCTCGCTTAATCTATAGATTCTTTTTCTCTCTCTTCGTTTGTTCATGAAGTTTAGTTATGCTTTGTTACTGTAGTTTTTTTAATACTTTGATAATTATATCTTCATGATATCATTTAACATGTTCATATCTCCCCTGAATTTCCTAGAATTAGATGCTATCAAATGAAAATTTCATTATTAAAGGGTCAAGTCTACTTCACAGATAGTGTAATATATATTTTCATCAGACATACATAAATGTGTAGTCCAATTTGCATGATTTTTAGCAGCCCTCAATCTATTACATTCACTAGGGGTTGAAAAACATTCCAGTTCTATCATTCCATATTTTTTATGAGGCAAGATATTTCTGTCAAGTGAAACATCACTTCATTAAACCATTTGGTTGCTCTGAGTTATAGTTGGCATTGTAAAGGCAATTTAAATGCTGATTCTCTCCTTTTATTCATCATTTCTCTAAATGATCAAGTATTTTCCCCTAAGCCTTTAGCCCCTCAAGTCTAAACCGGAGATTAAAATACCCATGGACATTATGGCCTTTGCTACAGATTGAAGTTCTGGCTTCACTTTCTTTCTTTATGGTACCTACGGATTTTTCTTTATTTTGAGCTTGGTACTTGCTCTCTCTCTAAAAAAAATTATTTTTGCCCAGCATTTTCATGTTTTGAACTGGAGGGTTTGTCCCACCACCCTCGTCTGTCATATTGCCAGACATTCTTTCAGCTTCGCCCTCCTCCCCCCCTCCCCCTCCCCCCCTCCCTTCTACTCTCTCTGAAAAGCAAGAAAAATATACTCAGGTGTGAATTAACAATTCTTTCTTTCTTTCTTTCTTTCTTTCTTTCTTTCCTTCCTTCCTTCCTTCCTTCCTTCCTTCCTTCCTTCCTTCCTTCCTTCCTTCTCTCTCTCTCTCTCTCTCTCTCTCTCTCTCTCTCTCTTTCTTTCTTTCTTTCTTTCTTTCTTTCTTTCTTTCTTCTTCCTCACTTGATAATATGTTTCCATTGATTTTGAGAGAGAGAGAGAGAGAGAGAGAGAGAGAGAAACATCAACTGGTTGCCTTTCCAAAGGCAACGCAATCGGGATTGAACCTGAAACCCAGGATTATGCCCTGACTGGGAATGGAACCTGCAACCTTTTGATGTACGGGATGACACTGCAACCAACTGAGCACCCCGGCCAAGGCTCGCTTATTTCTTAAAGCAGTTTACCTATATTCCCTGAAAAATGTGAATGAATTTTAACATATTAGTAGTGCGTTGTAGGAAAAATATAATTCAGTGTTTTTTCCAAAATTATGAAATGGTTCTTTCTTATGTATAAACAGTTTTTATGAACGTGTCTATGATTCTGCAATAAAATATAACTTCTGGGGGGAATTGTCCCCCTCAATATTTAAAACATTATTTTAGTAGAGAATATTTTTAGTTGGAAGTGATATAAGTTCAGAGTTTCTGTGGTCTTTATGCTCTAGATCAGCGGTTCTCAACCTGTGGGTCGCGACCCCTTTGGGGGTTGAACGACCCTTTCACAGGGGTCACCTAAATACATCCTGCATATCAGATATTTACATTACGATTCATAACAGTAGCAAAATTACAGTTATGAAGTAGCAACGAAAATAATTTTATGGTTGGGGGTCACCACAACATGAGGAACT
>NW_005366679.1:1358285-1400373 GCF_000412655.1 Myotis brandtii | reverse complement strand
GGTCTGTGCCCTCTCACAGTCCAGGAGCCCTCTGGGGAATGTATGACTGATGGCTTAGGCCTGCTCCCCCTGGGAGTAGGCCAGTAGTCAGACATTCTTAGCTCTGCCACAGAGGCCGGAGAGGCTCCTGCCAACGCTGCTGCGATCACCAGCTGTGAGCCTGGCTTCTGGCTGAGCAGTGCTCCCCCTGTGGGAGTACAATGACCACTGGGGGCAGCTCCTGCATTGAGTGGGATCGGGCTGAAACCGGCTCTCTGACATACCTTGAGGGGTCCTGGATTGTGAGAGGGCACAGGCCAGGCTGAGGGACCCCACTGGTGTACAATTGGGGCTTGGGAGGGACCGCGGGAGGGCTCCAGGGTGTGTCCAGCCCATCTTGCTCAGTCCCAATTGGCTGGATCCCAGCAGCAAGCTAACCTACCGATCGGAGTGTCTGCCCCCTGGTGGTCAGTGAACATAATAGCAAGCGGTTGAGTGGCCTTAGCATATAATTAGCATATCATGCTTTGATTGGTTGAATGCACGACCAGACACCTAGCATATTACCCTTTTATTAGTATAGATTAATTTGAGGAATCAATTAGACAGAATGCTCATGATGCTCACAATATCATTACTAGTACACTGGGTTAACCCCTATCAGGAAAAAGACACTCTGGTTTCAGAACTGGGGTCACTTAAAATTCTGAACTGTTCCTCTGCACTGTGGGCCATGCTGCAAAATCCAGCACAGTTATTGAATCACTTGCTTGTCTTTACCTCTCTATCATTAACTTCTCTCTACAATAAAAGCTCCAACTGCTTTGGGGTGCAGGATAGGGAGTGGGGGGAACAAAAATAATTTCTCTTTCATTTATTTTTCTTATGTGTAAATTTCATATCTGACCCTAACAAGAGCTACATTGGTTCTCTGAATTTAGTACTAAATATCTTTCAATCCAAGAAACTCTGGCTGGTCATTACCTCTGTGACAAAAGCAAAAGCAATTACAGGGTTGTCTCTTTCTTTCTCCAGTTGCCACACTACGTAATAGCTATAATCTAGCCTTCTATTTTAGTATAGAGGCATTCCGTGGATCACCAAAAGGCTCATTTCCTTTTTAACATAATACTTGTGTAATTGTTAGAGTTTGTTTTTTTCTTTATTAAATTGAGTTGAGATTTTTCAATCACTTACATTCCATGAGGTTGGTTTTGCCTCTAGTATCATCATCCTCAGATTCAGTGTGGCCTTTTTTTATCTGAAAGCCCATTTAGATATTTCTGACTGGCTGTACGATAGCCTCCTATTTGTTTGTTTGTTCGTTTATGTATGTATGTATGTATGTATGTATGTATGTTTTCTAGTGACACATCCCTAGTTTCTTTCATCATTCCATAAGATGCGGTTTTCTTACCCTTATAACTCATGACTTCCTCTTAATCCAACCTACTTTTCCAATTGTCCATTAAGGGTGCTTCCCAGGTACAGTGCAATTCCGCAGATTTGGTCTGACCAACTGGAGTGCACAGATACAGGGCTTGTTTTGGGTGGTTCTTTTCTATGAATGCATTTATTTATGCCATGAATTCCCTGAATAGACCATCTCCGTAAGAAGAGCATGCCAAAGAACGGACCGCAAAGGCACACTGGGTGTGGAACTGGCTGTTCAGATATTTAAGTATCAAAATTTTAAAACAACATTTTGGGTTTTTTTTACTAGCAGGGGAGGCCAGTAAGAGGATCTTTATCTTCTAGGAACTAGACATTGAATACTCACATCTCTTTAGTTTTCTCTATCTTTTCCAACTACTTGGCATACACCTGCTCTTCTTTCCAGCTCCTTCTTTGTGAGGAATTCTTGACTGCCTAACACTCTTTGCTAAGTGACTCTGCCCTACCCACAGCAGCCTGTAGTCACAGCTGATTGGGTGAAGGCAAGCAGGACGTGGCCCAGCTCAAAAAGATGAATGAGGTCTGACAGACTTCTCTTTGGGGAATGTGGAAAAGAGAGAGACGGGTCCTTAGCTATAGGAACAGCCAGGTCATGGGTTACTTGGAGCTGCAGTGCCCCCCTTGTGCCATGCAAGTTCAAGTCCTGGGGCAACAGTCCTTGAAAGGAGAGCAGAGCAGATTGATAGGCAGAAGCAAAGACTCCATGAGGGATAGGCCACTGGCTCAAGGCAGTGCTGGAGCAATCTTTGGGCTCACCTTGTTTATTTTCCATCTCTCAGGGCTCACTGGCCTCATTCCTCCTGCTAGTGTCTTAAAATCTTTTTTAAAAAAGTATGTATTTTCTCTTGTTGTTGTTTGAGGTAACAGGGTAAATTAGGTCTCTGTTATTCTATCTTGGCTGCAAACAGAAGTTATATAATTTGTTGACTTATTATTTTAGGAAATTTGATTAAATGTTGTCAGTATACTTGCTGACATTTTGTCTGGAAGATTTTCTTTGATTTTGATTAGGATCTTAATCAAAGAGATTTGTGTCATTCTCACAATTTTAAGCAGGTCCTTTGTGCTATAAGTATTTCTGACAAGAGTATAACATGCTTAATCTTTGGTTTCACTGCTGCTCAGAATCAAAGCTGAAGTTAAAGGTAATGAGTTAATAATGGATTAAGATGTTACCACATTTTCTTTTGAGGAAATTCATTCCAGTGAACCATTTGGGTAAAAATAGTTTCCCAAGAGGAACTCAATTCTGGAAAGATAATGATCTGTTTTAGATGCCTGTAATTTACAATTATGTTTGGTTAGCTTCTGAATTTTGCTTATGGGAAGTGTTGCAAGACATAGAAAGCTGGTGGATATGTAATTCGTGCAATTCATTTCCAAAGCTCAGGGGAGACAAACATATTTAGAAAGGGAGTGTGGGCCTGCATTCAAGAAAACCATTCAAAGATAAGCATGCATGATGGCTCTGTGCGCATGGAGCTACACGAGAAGCACTACTAATATAACCACGAATAAGCAATATACTTAGATTTTCCTAAAAACAAGGAAAATGGCAAAATGATTTTTTCCTCTATCTAGATTCTAGAACACCTACTTACTTATCTGTGAAGTCCTGAAGGAAAGGACTGCCCAACCTCATGCCAAATGCTTATGCCTAAAGAATGGACTCCAAAGTGTCACAGTTCCTATCACAGGGATCCTTCTGTAACCAAGTAGAGCAGAGAAAGGGAGATTGCATAAGTCCTTCACCGAGGGCAGCACGTAGGGTCTGTTCTAGGGAGAAAGCCCCCACTATTTAAGGGGCTCAGCAGAAGCATTCCCCCTCTTTGCATTCTGGGCTGAAGGAAGTCTGGTACTGCAGGCAGTGAGGAAAGAAACCTGGATTTCTCCACGCTTTCTTACAAGTAATTCAGTGAGAGAGGAGCCCAGTGATTAGCCAAGGATAAGTAAATAATATTTCTGAGCAAGAAAGCTTTTCATTACAAATAACCAAATGGCTCTCTGAAGATAAGTGTTCAGAGAAAGCCTTTGGGTTGTCAGGCTCTGCTTAATCCCACTCTTCAATGTTTTATTGCACATCTTTGCTTTGGGCATCACTGATGCTACAGCTTTCCCTCTAGGGATCAGATATAAAAATAAAAACAAACAGTTATTGGATATATGATGTGTATCTTTTAGTAACTCTCAAACTAAAAACCAACTACCGATGCTGCTAAGTTGATGCATAGTTCAATGTCCTTGATTCTGGTGGCTCAGAAATAAAAATCTAGGTCATTTAACATAAAAAGTCGCAGTGGTAAATGTTCCAGCATAGCCGACAGGGACTTATGTGTATACCTATGATCAGAGAGCCAGGGCAGCCAGGGCTGGAGGAAGTGTTCTCCATGGACTCTGGAGGCCTAACGAGTGGCAGAAGCTAAGAAGTAATTCACTCCTGGGGAGTGGCAGCCACAAGGATGGCCAAGGGACTTTGCTGACCACAACTTAAAACTTAGGTCAAAGAATTCTGACCTTGGGCAGTGAAGTAGGTGTAAGGTTACAAATGGAGGGTCGGGTAGTGGGTGAACTATTTCTTCCATCAGATTAGTGAACTTGCAAGACCAGCAATGTGCTTTGTGAATCTTATTTGTGTCTTCCTGAAGGCATATTTATGAATCTGACTATAGAAAAATTTTCCAGAATACTTTGCCTCAAAGGAATATCTCCACTGACTAATTTGTAGAATTAGAGTATTCCCCTTTGACTTTAGATACAGGAAAGATCACAATATGTAAAATATTTTACTTAGCTTTGGAAACCTAGTACAAGGTCACAGATGCAGTGTACCTATATAATTCATATGGGAAATGGGCCAGGTGAAACCAGCCTCTTTCAATCGGAAGGTTGTGTAGCTACCCAATACCAGAGACCTCTGGGATCTCATATAAAAGCTGCCACTGTAAATTTGACTATTAATATATTACGCAATAGTCTCTAGGCACCAAGGAAAGGTTGAAATAATAAAATTTGATTGAAACAATAAAATTTTTCATAAGTAACTGACATATGAATATGTAGTTAGATGTAACTTATGAGGGACTCTGTTTAGTTTTCTATGACCAAGTGTGGGTAACATTTCTACTGTTTTTGCCTAATGTTTTGTTAACCCTGTCAAAGGTTTATGCCAACTAAACATCTGAATCCTAAGGAGTATTTCGTAGGGCAGGATTTTTTAACCTCAGTACTACTGGCATTTTGGGCCAGAGAATTCTTTGTTGCTGGTGACTGTCCTGTGCATTACAAGATGTTTAGCAACATCCTTGGTCTCTACCCACTAGATGTTAGTAGCACCATTCCCCTCACCCCCACCAGACATTGCCAAATGCCCCTTGAGAAGCAAAAACATCCTGGTTGTGAACCGCTACTATAGAGCCAAGAAAGGAATAAGTCCTTTCTCCCGTCTCATTCTCTTTCAGTTATCTTTGAAGACACTTTCTCAGTGTTATTTAGCATCCTGCATAATTATTTGAGGGGGTCATATTCCATGTTTCTATAAAAAATACAGTTATATTTTACTGAGGGCTCAGGAACCACCATTTTTAGCTTGGGGCAATGTCTTTCGTTTTAATTAAAAACTAACCCAGTTGATTTTATGCAAGAATAAATTTTCCAAAGTAGTATAGAATGTCACTACTTTACTTATGCAGAGGGCAACTGGATTGCTACTCAGAAATTTAGCTGTTTGAATTCAAAATAGGAATATTAGAAATAAATGTGTAGCAAGAATACATAGAACTAAAATTTCTTTTATATCTTTTGGAATACAGTGTGAACAGCTAGCTATTCATTACTTGCTTTCTTCTTTCGTTTCTGATGTGTGTACTAGACATATGTTTATCGAAGGTGACAGAGATCATAACCTATTGTCTAAAGTCAAGGGCAACACACTAGCTTTGGGCCAACTCAATATAGGAGGTATTATGGCTCCCCGTGCTTCTGTCTTATGGTTTGCCTCTGTCGTTCTGCATGTGGAGTGTTGGCTTCCTTTCCAGATAGGCTCTCTCAGCATGCTTAGTTGAAGGTCTTAGGTTCTTTCAACTTTAGATTCAGGAGGGAAGAGAGGGCATTTGTATCGGAGGGTGGGGTCTGTCTTACCCAAAAGAAATGAACTGTAATGGATGGGAGATAATTGATAATACTTAGTTAACTGAGAGAGAGTAAAATTGTTTTTGAGGACAAAAATAACATATGATAATTTCTAGGTGTTTCTATCCCATTTCACTAAAAAGAAAATAAGGCCATTGAGAGCAGGGATCACATAGCATACTTTATTTTATTCCTCTTGAACCTTTATAATACTTTGTATTCAACAGACATGCAACGCAGAATTTGTAGGTTAGAAAGAGCTTAGAAATCATACACCTTATTCTCACAAAGAGATCAAAACATTTTTATATTTAAAATAAGGCAAAGTTCTTACAGACTTTTCAGAGAATAAGAGTACCAGGGGAGAAGGATACTATCCTATTTTAAAGTAGTTATTCAAATGACTTACCTGAGGTCATAGATAGTAAGATGATATAATTTTCACTTACTCACACAATGTCTTTCTAAGAGAAAGGAGATCAAAAAGTAGTTCCCACAGAACGGAAGAGGAGAATGCAAATACATATTATTATTAAAGGATTTCTTTCACTAACAAAGTTGTTTTACTATATAATTTAAATTCACAAAGGTGGGCTTAATGAATTCCTGTATTCTAAGATACAGAACAAAAATATGTAGATACCTACAATCTGATTAAATAAAGGAAAATAAAACTTATTTGTATCATGTTTGCTTTGAGATTTATTTGGATAAGAAAATTAAGCTTCAGAAGTATGCAGTTCAGCTTCATATCCAATGAGATATATTTGGAAGCTATGTTGTTTTGATACCACCTCCAGAAAAAGAATACAAAACAATATACAGGCACTTAATGCATCATCAGCAAGGGTCCTGGTTTTGATCAATACCACGCTTCATTCACCCCAAAGAATGGTACCATGGTGCCCCCATTGTGCTTCCTAATGACACAGCTCTGTCTGTGAGAAATGTAATTGTCATTTCTCATAACATGAAGCACATTATGTTAGATGAGGTCTTACATTTTTACATATTTTGACAAAAGCAAGAGCATTCTCATTTACACAACAAATGTGTCTAGTTTTAAAAACCATTATTTCTTCTACAATGAAGATGAGATTTAAAGTAATTAATATTGAAAGCTGTAAGTTTTACTTATGGTAAAACAACATAATTCTAAATTACTTATGTAAATATGCTCAGATGCACTCTATACACATATCCAAATGTGATTCATTGCAAACAATACACTTAATTTTTTGCCAACTCAAATAATGATAAATCTGATCTTGTAATTTTTCAAAAGGATTCCTTTTTCAAGTTTACATATTTATACTTGAAGATAACATATTAGAAAAGCAAATACTAATTTATGTAAACAATTTAAAAATAAAAATTCTATTAGAAATATTAGTAGGAAGAGTTGCAGAAGCACCTTTGGTATAGTTTAAATAGCTTTGACTTTCTTGTTGCATAAAGGCTATTCAAATCTGCTCTATCTGCTATTTTTGCAACAGAAATGTTAGTTATCTGGGAAATCTTTATTTACAAAGATGATTGCTGTGCTGAATTTGGGTTTATGCAATTTGGGTGATGTTGGTAACCAATAAAAGAAGTCATGGTTTTTTGAGAAAATGCCCTAGCATTTACCTTCTGGACAGAGTTGGTGAACCTAGGTGTTTAGTGCTTGGGGAAATGTTCTTCCGGCAGTTAGCCAGGTGTTTGTAAAAATTTTAGTGCTATCTTTCTGTGTAATTTTTTTTCTTAACAAAGGAAGTTGTTGGTTGTTTGAGGTGCTGCTACTTATCAACAGCTGTAAGGAATTTGGCTTCTCTGATTCTTGATTTCCTAATCCGTAAAACCAATATACTGATAGCTACTTAGAGACTTGTTTGGGGGATCCTAGGAGGAAATGGATGTGAACGAGTTAAGCACAGGGCCTGGGACCCTGGAGACTCAGTGGGTGTTTGTTTCCCTTCTTCTCCCCCGACACTCCCAACTCCCATGTCCCATATTCTTAGGTGACCTCCAGCTTCTCTCTGATTCCCCCAGCCTGAACCTGTGTTACCATTGTAACCAGCTAGTTATTCATATTGATAGGAAAGGAGCAAAAGGGAGACCAGACATTACAAGCGTGTCCATCTGGGCAGCTTCACCAGGAAGCTGCAACTTTAAATTCTCCAGGGAACCACCAGTCTATTCCCTGCAAATCACTGGGGAAAGGGGTCCAACAAAGGGGGAGGATACTCACATGTGCAGTTAAGTTGGGGTGATGTAGGGAAGGTACTTACCTGTCAATCTAGCCTGGGGAATCACAGACTGGCTAGAGGGGGTGGAGCCAATGCAAGCCTGTGAAAATTTGTGAATGCTAATCCCCCAGAAAAAGGAATTCTTGCTCTCTTGGCTCTTAGCTTTCTTCTTTCTTTGGCTTTGCTTCTGTCCTTGTTCCCTCCATAGGCACGTGACGCTCCACACACATTGGACTGATGGACTGCAGCTGGGAACACAAGCTAAGCTAGCGTGATGCTGGACTAGAGTGTGCAAATATGGTGTAGAAACTGGACACTAGCTTTGATCTTAGTCCTGCTGTAGATAAAATGGAAGTCTTTCCTTGGTGGGATGAATGGAGATGGGACCTTGGAAACTCAGAGGTTTGATTCCACAGAAATAAAGCTTTCTACAATAGCTCATCCTTCTGTGCAAGTCTCAGACAATCCCTTTCTTCGTGACATTGCAAGAAGCCCCCTCCCACCAGCAACAGGTGGGATGTGGAGAGCTCCCCACCAACCACCTGCAACCACACAAAATGTTCTCTTCTTTGGAAGTCTCTCTGGTTCTGCCTTAGCCCAAAATATCAATGAATGGTATTCCATTTTCAGAGTAGAATTATAGGCATCATTATATTCCCAAACAAACAAACAGAAAACCTTGTTATTATATAACATACCTAGAGCAGGATAACAAGCATCCTCTGAATGTGGTCCTCTAGAAACTTGACTGTCCTCACTTTCCTGGCTTCTCCATTGACTTAGTAGGAAAGAATGTCTTTAAGTTCA
The DNA here is from genome assembly GCF_000412655.1 of Myotis brandtii. Lineage (NCBI taxonomy): Eukaryota > Metazoa > Chordata > Mammalia > Chiroptera > Vespertilionidae > Myotis > Myotis brandtii. Next base: position 1,391,776 of record NW_005366679.1, on the reverse strand, counting down.
GTAGAAGATTTAAAGATGGATTTTGGGGGTACCAGTGATATGTCAATTTAGGCCATTTCCTGAAAGAAAGTAACTAGTTGAATCATCCAATTCCCCAAAAGAATGATGATAAGGGTAAAGAGCCAAAATATAGGGCACATAACGTTTGCAATGATTATGGAATTTCTACTAACCCTAATGTCCTATAAATACTTTCGGTGACTAGTTTATAAGAGTATTCCTATCCTTTTCTGATATAATTAAAAATAATGACTAAGAAATTGGCTAATTAAAAGTTGTTCATTAATGAAAGACAAGGGAAAGAAACCTGCTACTATTAACCATTTGAAAATAATCTTCAGTATAAAAATACTTATAGCTCTTTGTATAACTACTTTCTATAGTTTTAATAGGTAATTAATCATGGACTTTAGAAGTAGTCAAAAACCAAATTAGCAGTATTTTGAATTTTCAGTTGTCATAGAATCTTAGAACAAAGTACTATTTATTAATTGCTTAATGACAGGTGATATAATAAAATACTTATATTTAAGGGTTTCTAAATGTAATACAATAAATATAATGCAAGTATGTGAAATTAATTGAACTTAAACAGAAAATATAGATACTAATGGCTATTGTTCTCACTGAATTTAGTAACAAATTTGATTTTTCTAATTGCTAAATGTGATTTTTTCCATGCCATTAACAATTTTATATACATTTTATGGGTAAACTTCACAAAAGCAAATCTTTCATATAACTTGACAGAAGAGAACTCTATCCAGAGTGCTTCCATAAAAGACAGAGCTAAAAAGAATATTTTCCTTTTTTTACCTACTAACGTAATAGTTTGGAACTCCTAGATAGGGCATGGAAGCTCTGTGCCCTTTCCCCATACCTTGTCCTAGGAATGAAGAGAATATTAAAAAGATCTTCCTCTTCACTTCCTTCATGTTTGGGGACCCTGTGAGACTTCAACCAAAAAATATTCGTATTTTCCAAGTTCAGCATGAGCCCAGAGGCCCAAGCAGAATTTTACTTGTGGACATTATATATGTTTAACCTTCCATAAAGAGAGAACTCAACTTCTAATAAGTTAAAAGTAAACACAGACAAAACTGAGAATCTGAGACTCTTGCATATAACTCTTTGACAGAATGAACTACCAATTTAAAATATATTTAGGCAATAAAATAGGAACCAAAGGAAACAATATTTTAAGTAGATCACTGGAAAAACCTAATAATGAGAAGAAATAAGGCCATCAGAGAGACTAATGTTAAAACATTATATTTTCAAGTAATAAAAAGGCAGCAACATCTCCTTCTGGGATTTCATAAAATGGGTTTTAGACTTACTGTTTGTTGACAATGAAGGTAAAAACAGAAGAGAAGGAGCAACTTAATGTTCCAGGGTTTCTCTAATAGGAAATATTATATTCTCTCAAAGGCATCAAAAGAAACATATGTAAGAAAAATTCACTGCACATTCACCAAGAGATCATTTCTAGCCTCATAGAAAAATAGGTGAGCATGGTGAATGCAAGGTTGGGTATCTTGAGATTCTAGAAAAATTGTGCCAGGAAAAATAGCTAAATCCTCTCCTCCCTAGTCTTTCTAACGGCTGACAGAATGTATAGGCAGGCTGTTAATGGATTGGAGGTGGGGCAAGGCTGAAAGCAAGGACAGGTAAGAAGCTGTTAGGACAGTCCAGACAAGAGATAATGAGCACCTTGGCTATGGTCATGTGGATGAGCTGAAGGAAGGTGAGAGGATGGATTACATGGTTATTTAGAAAGTTAAACCTGAATAAATGGGGAGGGAGACCAAAACAATAACAACAATAACAAAAGCAACAACAAAAGGAAGGTGTCTAGCATGACACTAGGTTTCTGGTTTGAACAGGAACAGTTTCTAGCCTATGTGAACTAACTTGCAAATACTCAGCAACATGCAGTATGCAGTTGGTGTCTAATGTTGACCCTACCTTTGTACAATAAGCACCAGGGATGTCAGGTGATGTTTTCTTACTTAATCTCTTTGGCATGTGTAATGCATACTCAGTGGTTAGGACTTCTCCTAGGATTTCACTTCCAAATTGTTTCAATCAAGAGACAGTGATGAGGGGAAAGGGCAACAGAGGAATAAATAGGTAGAACACAAGATATTTAGGGCAGTATACTTACGGTATATGATATTCTAATGGTGCTTACATGTTAATTTGTCCAAAACTAAAATGTACAAAATCAGTAATGAACCCAACTATAGACTTTGGGTGATAATTATGTTTCAGTGTAGGTACATCAGTTGTCACAAATGTACCACTCTGTGGTGGATTTCAATAATAGAGGAGGCTGTGCATGAGTGGGGCCAAGTGGTATATAGGAAATATCTACATTCTACTCAGTTTTGCTGTGAACCTAACCTGCTCTAAAAATAAAGGCTAATTCAGAAAAAAATACAGTGATTGGAGCTGATGCAAAGTTCTTATCCACAAATCAAAGGTCTTAGACCTAAATAAGGGGGTGAGAGGGTAGGGGGATGGTATGAAGTGGAAAATAGGTTATGCCATATGTTGGGATGCTATAATCATTGAGGTCCCACACAATTCTGTGTAAGGATCAGAAAATATAGAATAGAGACCTTTTAGGGGGAAAATCGCAGAGAAACTGAATGACACCAATTTATTTTTTATCTGAGTATAAATATAAGATTTCTGTGGAGGCAACTCTAATTCCGATGTTCAAGAAAACTCAAGAGCACATACACACTAACTGCTCTTTTCCAGGATTTTTAGGTTTTCTTTCTTTCCTTTTTTTTTTAAAAGGTTTTTTTTCTTAGTCCCTAGAACACATCATATGTAGGCTGGAAGTGATATACGAGGAGCAGGTTTTCTACTTTGAAATTGAAATTCTACTAGGAATTGAAAAGTAATTCATTCACCACATTTTAATTGAACACTGTTATGTTTCAGACGCTGTCCTAAGTGGTGGGGCTACACTAGTAAATAAAATAAATAAAATCTCGACCTTCATGGAGTTCACATTTAGGTTAGGGAAGAGAGAACATAAACACACAGCTAAGGTTATAATACATGAGTGCTGACAAGAGGAATGGAGCAGAAGGGGCTAGAGGGTGATCAGGGAGGGAGGTGGTTGCTCTTGTCCACAGAGTGGTAAGCAGACCTTAGTGAGTGAGGAGTCACATGCAAACTGGGAGGAAAAGGGCTTCAAGCAGAGTGAAGAACAGGGCATGCTTTATAGGTTGAGGAATAGCAAGGAGGCCAGAGTGGTTGAAAGAGGGACGTGGAAGGTAAGTCAGGGAGGTGCCCAGTGGTTAGATCACCCAGTGCCTTCTAGGCTGTTACTTATCTGTTGCTAGAATGCAAATCACACCATAACCTAGTGGCTTAAAACCTAGTGCTCTAGGACAGTGATGACGAACCTATGACACGCGTGTCAGAGGTGACACGCGAACTCATTTTTTTGGTTGATTTTTCTTTGTTAAATGGCATTTAAATATATAAAATAAATATCAAAAATATAAGTCTTTGTTTTACCATGGTTGCAAATATAAAAAAATTTCTATATGTGACACGACACCAGAGTTAAGTTAGGGTTTTTCAAAATGCTGACATGCCTAGCTCAAAAGGTTCGCCATCACTGGTCTAGGATATCCTCACTCGTGTCTGGGGTCCCCCTGACATGGTTTTCTACCTTGTGCTTCTTGACATAGTGGCAGAAGTATTCCAGGAGGAAGAGAGTAGGAGCTTTAGGCCTCTTTAGACCTAGGTTCAAGGCTTCTCAACATCCCCTCTGACACATTCTAATAATCAAGGGAAGCCACAAGGCCAGTCTGGATTCAGGGGGTGGGGAAAAGGACTGTGCCTCTTATTGGGATGAGCAGCAGAGCACCTGTGGCCATTTAGAACCCTGACAGGCTGCAGTAAAAAGACTTAGAATTGCTTTGTAAGAGTCATGAGAAGCAATGGGAGGATTTTGAGTAGAGAAGTCAGATGAGCTAAATTTGTTTTTCAAAGATCACACTGGCTTCAGTATGATGAATAAACAGGAGGCCTGTTAGGAGCTAACACTGAATGGTATTCCCTCTATTATCCTTTAAACCTACAGAAAAAAGCAGACAGCTTTTAATAGAGTTGTTATGGTTATAATACATGGGTTCCCTTATGGGTCAACTTGCTATAGAGTAGTATAACTTGGTTAGGGTGTAAAAGTAAAGCTTTCTTTTTCAGAAAATAACAATGACCTTCCTGTGTTATATTTTCCCTTTCATTTATTTTTGGTTAAATTTAGCTTTCCACATTAAAAAATCAGAAGCTTTCACATAAATATATTTCTGGTTGCTCTTGAAAAGTCAAGTATAGAAATTGCATTAAATTCTCCGTGTTGCACTGGAATTTTGTCATCTATATATATAAAACCCAATGACCAGAATGGCAGAATGACCAGAATGACCAATGACCAATGGCTATGATGTGCACTGTGGCAGCCAACCAGCCTGATCTGGTCCCAATCAGCCCTCCACCCCCCCTCTGGCCGGTCTGGCCACCAATTGCCCCCCCTCCCTGATTGGGGGCAGGGTCGGCCAGCCAACCTCCTGAAGCCCCTCCCCCTGGCTGGCCCTGCCCCCTACTCATCCCCAACACCCTGATTGGGGACGGGGCTGGACTGCCAACCACCTGCGGCCTCTCCCCTCCACTGGCCCAGCCCCATGGACCCCCATCTGGGCCGGCCAGCCAGACCCCACCTGTGCACGAATTCGTGCACTGGGCCTCTAGTATAAAATAAAAAAAACATCAAAATAAGGTAAGAATATCATAATAACATCAAACAAGACACTTATATCTTTGTCCAAAGAACTTCAAGCACTGTAAAAATACTCTGTAGTGGAAACAACCATTTTACATTATTAACTGTAGAAATCCTTGCATCACATGCACATTTCATGGATGTGCATAGATTATGCAGGTCGTAACTATGTATAGATTTCTAAGTTCAGAATTGCTGTCATTTTGATTTCATCTTCTCTTTTATTTTGTTTTTGTTTTCATCTCAGTAAGTATAGGAAAGAGGGCCTTATATTGAATGAGTTTAAATAAAAGACTGAACAGAAGATGCCAGAAGGAGTGTTGGTTAGGAGGGAGGGGAGGATAGAGTCGGAGGCTGCACTGACCAGCAGGGAACCTTAGAGAGGGCGGACCTCAGTGATTATCCACTTCAGTTTCTCCTATAATAGAAAGTGAGTGTTGGACCAGCTGTCAGGGACCCACCCATCCTGAAGGCCTGTGGGCAGAATGCAGCCTGCAGGTATGTCTTTTTTCACCTTTAATACATTTTATTTTTTATTAAATTTAGTTTTCTACATTCAAAAAAAAGGAGCTTTCACATCAATCTATATTTCTGGCTTTTCTTTAAAAATCAAGTTACGTGAGAATACTGGATTTTTCACAGCCTTGCCCACCAAATCTGTCTGTCATTTCAAATCCTGCTTGAACTTTGGTGACATTTTATTGCCACCTCTGGGTCACAGAGATTTGATGCCAGAGATGAGGCTAGAAGCTCTGATCACATGTTCTCCCTGTTCTTTCTTTGTTGCCTTTGTGATTCTAGTTTTACTGATATTTCATTTCAGACAGCATCCATTCAAATCTTGTTTTCTTCTCCAAATTGGATAAAGAAGTTTGTGGATGTTGCATTTTAATAAAACCACTTCCCACCCTTTTAATTAAAAAAAATTCTATAACACACTGAACAAAAGGAAGACAGGCCATTTCAGAGTTATGACCATGGGGGATCGTAGCTGACAATGAAGGGCCAGAGGGACTCCCTCCCTACAGAGGGGCACCGTGGCAGTGACTCCAGCTGAAAAGAAGCCATTAGTGAACTCATAATAATCATACCAGGTGCCTTCTCACTTCGGATTTTACTCAATAGAAAGCATCATGTATTTTAGCCTTTTATTAATATGCTTTAAAGACCATCACTTTCTGTGTGCAGAGGTGAGTTAGGCATATAGTGGAATGATTCCTGCTGCCAAGCAACAAATTAAAACAAAAGCTTTCTGTGTAAAGTCTTAAGCTTCTAGAATATGCATTAGATGCATTAGATTTGATAAATTCGGCCAGAGCATTGTACTCATAAACAGGTTCATTGTTAACTTTAAAATGTTGTTTTAATAACCGATATAACTCCATAACTAGTGTCACATATTATCCTTTGATATATCTGGATGGAATGCTTGCCACACTTTTTAAATATTATTTTGAAATAACTGTCTACTTTCCTCACTATGGCTACTCTGCATGTCACAGGGTTGTTTATAATTAGCAGTTTTGTGTCTTTGACTGACACTTGTGTTAAATAAAGCAAGAAATTCAAAGAGCTACTTCATGCCTCATGCAAAATAGTGCATCCCATATACTGTAACTGAAGTAATTAATTGCCTATTTCTGTACATTAGCACATATGGGTGTCAAAATCAGCACACCTACACCCACTCGGCAGAATGTCTGCAGATTTCTCCTGAAAAAACCATTAGCTAGCACCGAGAAACTATTAAAGCCATACTATTTACCAAAAAGGTCTAGTAAGTGTTGTAAGATAAAAACATATCCTGGCAAAAATGTTTATCATTGAAATTCATATCCCTGTAATTGGCGTTAGAATAAAAATATTGTCAGTCATTGATTGTCTTGCTAGAATTGAAGGGACTCATAATAATTTGTAAACATCTGTCTCAGAGGATGTCTAAGATGCCTTTGGACAATTACTTTTTTTTATTGACCTCTTACTTGGCATATAATCAAACTATGTTGCCCTGGATACCGTACGTCAGAGATTTCCTTACTTATCCTCATTGTCCTGCTAAATATGAAGCTTAGAGACTTTTTCTGTACTCTGTTATCTGGATTTTCCTCTAAATTATAGATTATAAATCAACTTATATCTGATTAGCAGGGTCATGTCTTTACATGACGTCTTTCAATAACTCCTGGCCTATCTCTGAGTGCATGGGAAGTCTCAAGGAGAATAAAAACATGAGTGAGCTCAAATTACGCCAAAGGAGGATGCATGTATTCCTCTGTGATATTAAAGCCCTCCTCAAACAGCCCTATCTACCTTTTGAATGGCCTCCGTTTACCTCTCTGCTCTAGCCAAACTGGTCCAGTACTAGGGTCTGAGCATCCCTTCAACTTCTCTGCTTTCTTAAGACTCTACCTGAATCCCCAATGCAGTATTTTCCACTCGACTTCTACTCATCTTTTAAGACTTGGCTTATATCCCTTATACTTTGTTTATAACCTCTACCTCTGGACAATTGAGCTGATGTCTAAGGAGCCAGTTCTGTGCCCTGAGCCAAGCACTGGGCTCCATCATAGCAACACCTGGTTCTTGTTTTCAGGGAGCTTGCTGTCCAGTAGGAAACTCTGTGGCCACACAGTACCTCCTGGAAGTGGGAGGGAAAAGTGGTGAGGGATGCAGCCAGGTAGGTGATCAGGAGGAAGATGTTAAGGACCCCGGTGTACTATGCGAAAGAGTTTGAGTTTTATCCTGCGTTAGCAGGAAGCACAGCAATGACAAGAGAGATCATCTCTGAGATCTCTTCCAGCTCTGAAATTCTGTTATTTTCTGACCCCAACTCTTTTGTACTTAACACAGCCAAAAACTAACTTGAGTAGCATGGTATTTTACTTATATCTCTATTGGATTCTCAATAATGGACTTTGTAATAGTTAATTAAAATTGCTTATTAGTTTTCTCTGTTTTCTTTTACAAGTGTATTCTGGGAGGGCAGAAACCTCATCTTATTTGCTGTGTATTCCCACAGTTTCTAGTACTATAAATATTTATTGAATGAGGGAATGAAAGCTGTGGGTGGTACCTCAGCCTGAGTCAATGGCATCTTCCTTTCAGTAGCTTCAGGCTTAATTTAAGAACCTGAATGAAAACAAAAAACAAAAAAACCCATTTCCCTTTATTTTTTTGCAAGGTACTGAAAGCCTATGAGGTGCCCATACCCGGACATACAGTATTGGACATGACAGTTACAGTCACCGGCCTCTTGGATTTTTATATCCCACCCTTTCTCTTGCTTCTCTGTCCTTACCCCTGTGATTTAAAAGGTTCAGGAAAATTAGAAGACACCCCTTCCACAAAAATCAAGGGAAATTATTTGAGAGGATCTGGAAGCCCACGGCATCGATTTTTGGCTTCGTGAAAAGAGCATGGGATGTCATGTCAGACAGCTTGGGTTTGAGTATTCGTTCTGCCATGAATAGGTGCACATTCTTGCACATGCTACTTTTCTTCTCGAAATCTGTTTATTCATCAGAAAAACTCACTAGGGTAGCGCATGGCATTTGCTAGATGTGCGGTAAATGTTGATGTTAGTTTTCCATCCTTCTGTTGATTTTCTGTAAGGGCCCGATTTCTTCATGGAAGCAGAGTGATGAAAAGAGCCTGCAGTAAGCCATTCGAGGCCTTCATTTCAGGTGTCAAGGTAGCACACAATCATTTCAGGCCTTACAGCACACTGCACAGCGATGGGGAAGTGCCAGCACGAACTGTCAAAGCGCATGACTAGTGAGAATGGAACTTTTATCTCTCGTTTCATCTGCATGTTGTTCGGGAACTGTTTTCTCAGGGTTTGGTAAATTCCACAGCCTATGAAGCCTAATTTGAAGTCAGTTGAGGACCAGAACTTCAGGACCAATTTATAGAGGTGACAGTGACTTTAAATGATGCCAGAAAGTACTTCCTCCCTCCTGTGCTGGAAGCCAGCAAATAATTAATTGAGCCATCACTCTTTTAACATAGGAACAGCATCCATTTTCATTTGCTAATCCCCAACTCTGCCTCTCAATTTGAAGCATCCTGCGAGTTCAAATTCTTGAGTGTAGGAGGAAGGGGGGAGAAGAATCCAGAAAACAAACCACATTTCTAGTCTTCTAGAGTCTTCTAAACTGCATCGCTTACAATGCACGCTGCATGCTGTCTGCAGTGGTCTATTGTGTTCATCACCCCCTCCTCAGTGCTACACACACTATATGGGGAAGCGCTGCTCTCTGCAGGCTTTTACAAGCACCATTCACAGGGCCTCCCAAGGGGACACCAGGCTTTGGGATACAGAGGAGTTTTCTGTCAGAGGGTTCATTTACATTCTAACTGACAAGGTTTGGGTCTCCACATTTGTTTTATACTATGGTGTCTGTTCAAAACAACAGTAAGCTCAGTTGTGCTCTTCTGACCAGGGGTCACTCTCATCTGGTGACTTGCTCTGAGTGGGTACAAGTTGCATTACAACAAAGCCTTGGTTGTTAAAGTTCTGTCTTTTATAAGAGAGTATTAGAATCTACGTTGGACATAAAAATTATTCCCTTGATTTGTGTTTGTGACCACTGGGTACGCCATTTACAGCCATAACTACTTTCTTCTTTTTTTCTTCTTCTTAGTGTTAGATTGCAAAGTCTGTACAAGAGTTTGGGGCTTTTTGAAACTGATCATCAGATGTAATTTATTTAAAAGACGGTTCTCTGCAAGTTGCATGGTGATCTATTTTACTTGATCTAATATGTCTAGGGAATTACTGTGGCTTCAGTTTAGATGGTTTGATTCCGCCTTCTGAGCTAATGACTGTACATGATTCCCTACTAGTATCATAATTTGTGCCAGCATAGTACGAGTTCAGTCTGCACATCCAAGACAGATATGTGCAGGGCAGAGGGCTAGGCAATTCCCGGGGTTATTGATAAGGGGAAGGGCGAACAGCTATGTGTGTGAATAAATCAATTACTTATCTTTGTGACTTCTAAAGACCTTCAATGCCAAAACCTTCTCTGAACCTCAAATGTATAACTTGACCCATTTGTAAAGGGCCAAATCATTTGCAAATTAGCAGAAGAAATTGCTCATATTAAAAAAAAACCACTTTGATTTTAAATTAAAAAAAACCCCTAAGCCTAGAATAACTTGGAATTTAAAATTTCTGTTTTTTCAAAGGAGCCAGTTTCTTTCTTAATATGGGTTGACCTCTCTGTCAATTAGGATGGATATAGACATGACTATATATCATGTGTAGAGCAAAGCTCATGGTTCAGAAAGAGCTTCTGTTTTGCTCATGGTCATTAGTAATTGAGTCTCTCAACTTGAGTTTGGTAAATTTTCCATCTCGTATCAGGGAGACCTAATGATTTAATCACTACATTCATATGGTAACTGGTAAAACAGCAGAATCATTTTCCTCTTCTACCTGGGAACTGCTAAGTCACATACCTCAACATCTCCTGAGTTGTGCATGACCACTCAGGGATGTGTTCCATTTATGTGCTATGAAGAAGCTATTCCACTGTTTCTTCCTTTCCTCTCTGAGCAGCTGGCTGCACATGACAAGGACCTGCAGACCACAAAGCCACAAAACGCAGGAATTTGTCTGAATGACTGAGTGGGGGAGAATCATCTTTGTCAACCACCTACACCATCTTGGACTGTTAGCTGAATGAGAAATAATTTTCCATTCTATTGGAACTCATATTTTTATAAATTTGTCCCATATGCCGGTCATTTTTACACATATTTTCTCATTTAATCTTCAGATAGAATTGCGATGATATAAATATTATTATTATTCCCAGTTTCTAGATGACTAGAGATTGCCAATGGTCATAGGGCAACTGAGCCTCAGCAGTGGAATTTTAACTTATTATAGCTCATAACTACCTTGTCACACTATTTTTTTAAAAATGTTTTTTATTTATTTTAGAGAGAAAGGAAGGGAGAGAGATAGAGAAACATCAATTAGCTGCCTCCTGCATACATGCCCACTACTGGGAATTGAGCCCGCAACCCAGCCATTTGCTCTGACTGAACTGGTGAACTCTTGGTTTATGGGTCAATGCTCAACCACTGAGCCACACCTGCTGGGCACCTAGTAACACTTTAAACCTTTAAAAATTAAAATCTGGATTTTCTATAATTAGAATCCTATTTGATGTTTATTGTTTAAAATTTTCACAAACTATATTTTGATTTAATTTAGAAAATTAATAAATTTTTAAAAAGATAAATTTCCACTCAACATTATTATATCTTTTCAAGAATATAGTATTCTATTACTAATGGTCTGGGCACTATTTTAATACAGTAATTTCATGTGAATTACTATGCATAAATAAGTAACAGCAAAAAATTAATGATACACATAATAAAGATTTAAACAACTCTGTTCTGAATTCATCAAGCATTTAAAAGGAATTTTTAACTATTTCAGAATTCAATTTTCAGAAATATTTTGCCAAATATATTATTTTGATTATAAAATTTAACTGTTTTTAGGAATCTTAAGCCTTTTCCTTGTATCTAATCTATTTATCATTAAACATAAGAACATTTATATAACAGTTATTTTCAGTGTTCTTAAAGCCTTTGGAGTCTTTTTGTCCATTCAAAATGTCTGTAATTTATTTATTACCAAAAAGTGTTTTTTTCTCACAATATGGCAGAACATTACACACCAGAAAAGGATTCTGATTTTCACACTTGAGAGACATTTCTGCTCCTCCTTCCATATCACACATTAATCTAAAGATAAGACATGCCTCACCATTTGGAAGTTATTCTCCAAAATGTCAGAGTTGAGAATTAACATTATATGCTTTCAAAAAAATCACCCCTTTGAACATGACTATCAGTCTAAATGTGCACTTTTTGACATTATTTCTTATCATGGGGTTGCTGATTTAATGTTACATTAATTCTCCAACTAGTTGTAAATTAAATAAGAACACCTTTTCTAAACAATGACACACTTTTATATAATTTAATAATTTTGACAACATTAGCATTTACCATTATCACCCCACACTTCTCTTTGGGCAATTATTAACATTTTTTGGCATTCTCAAATCAATTCCATATTGGTTCATTTGTTTGAGTGACAGCAAAGTCATGAAGTAAGTGAAGTTGGTCTCTCAGACACCCTCCCACTTATTCATGACCTTGCTTCTCCTTCTTGACATCTCAAACATTTGTGGGAGGAATGAACAAGGGAATATGGCAGCAATCCAGATGGCCACTGTAGAGACTGCGGTTCCAGTGACTGACAATGTGTAGTATTTATTCCTTTGCTAAGACAACTGTCCAGGATGGATTGAGGGGAAGGGGCAAATATTCATCACTGCAACATTTGCTGTCACCTCTGGAAACTTGTAGGAGGATACAACCCTCTAAACACTGTAGGTTCTATTTAGATTAAAATAATTTTTTCTTCTTCACTGCTGTGTGAAGAAATCCCGTGGCAGCAATGATTATTATACTGACATTTGTTTAATATTTTATGGTTCATAAGAACTTTTACAAATCATTTTTGGGGAATTATTAGTCAATGATCAAGAAAAAGTCCCTCTTGCCTGTAAGACTCTGAATTAATCAAGCTTTTTGTTTGCTTTGTTGTTGTTGTTGTTTTAATCTGTTTTTAAATAAGAAGGGAAATGAGAGATTCAGAATTCCAAGGGCCATGCAACAGTGAGAAGTGTTTTTGTTTTTTTGGCCAAGATACTTTTTTTTTTTTACATTTTCTCCCAAGATAATATTGATTGAGAATCAAACATTATCCTCAGCCCTTTGCTGGGTGGTGTTGCTTTTATTTCAAGAGAAAGAAAGAGTGAAATGCCCCTTCTCTTATTAGGAAAGAGTAGAGGAATAGAACATGGAGATTCAGCCATGGGTACACTGTCCTTCTATAACACCTGGTCACCATTTTCAAGAAGAAAGGTGACAAAACTTCATTTCTTGGGTCCTAGACAACTAGTAGTGGTTATATTCAATTATAATTTTTCTCATTTGGAAGGCACTTAAAGATGGATACTGTTATTCTTGAATAGGAAGAAGACAAAGGGTTAGCATGCTTAATTTCTCAAGACATAGGAAGTTAAAAATGTTTGCAGAACATTTCAAACTTCCGTTCTTTTGTTTTTGTAATGCACAAAACATCTCTGAGTAACGAATGGCCCAGTCTGTGTAGAACTCTGCACAGTCTAGTATACCAATGATATTTATCAAGCCCCCATTTGCCAAGTTAAGGAAAGTCTGTCATATAGCAAATAGTCAGGAGGCAGTGGAACTGAAAGTACATAATTTTCCAAGCCATTCATAGCAACTTGCCACTCAAAGTGTAGTCCCTGGACCGGCAACATCAGCATCAACTGGACACTTATCAGAAAAGCAGAAATTTCTTACTGCATTTTAACAAGGCCCCAGGTGATCTGTATGCACATTACACTTTGAGAAGTATCACCTTAGGACACAGTATTTGCTAAAAGCCTTGCAACAAACCTATGAGGCAGATTATTACTATTATCCTTCACATGATTATGAAGAAATTGAGACTTTGAAATGTTATTCAGAATAATCTTAAAATTTCTCAAGACTATAGCCTTTAGTAGTCATTAATTATAATCCTATATAATAAAGGTGCAATATGCAAAACAACCTAACGGCCAAACAGCAGAATGACCATCGGAACGACCACCCATTGGAACGACCATCCGGGACCACGCTGTGACACCCACTGACGCCAGGCCAGCCAAGACGGGTACAATGCAATTGGTCGGGGGCCCGGCCATCGCCCCATGATCGCCCTGCAGAGGGAGGCCCAGGCCACTGACCAGCGGGCTGCGGTGGGTGGGCGGGAAGCCCAGGTCCCGGGTGCCTGAGGGAAGCCGGTGCCAGCAGCTGGAGGAAGGAAGGCCTACTCTTGCACGAATTTCGTGCTTTGGGCCTCTAGTATAGCAATAAGAAAAAACAGCAGCACAACACATAAGTGATTAAGAGGGCTATCTCTGGAGTCAGACTGCCTAGGTTCAAATCCTGACTCTACTACTCAGCAAGTGTAAAAACTTGGGCCAGTTGCTCAATATACAGTGTGTTTAAGTTTTCTCAATAGTAAGGTAGGAATTTTGAACGAGGCTACCTCTTGGTGTTGAAGAGGGGGATGATTAAATGAATACATTCAAATAAAATGGTTAGAATAGCACCTAGTGTGTAGTGCAAATTTGATACACGTTAGATATTAGTAATAGTGGGTATAGTAGGGCTTGTAGTAGTGACTAACCATTTTTTCCATCACTAACCACATGTTTCCTTTGGTTCAGTCCTCCAAATACACCTATGAGATAGCAATAGATATGCCTGTCACCTCTACCTACTGGTGGATGGAGTAAGGAGTAGTTTTTCCAGAAAGCACACAGCTGGTGAATATGGGGCTGGCATTAAAACTTCAAGAGTAGGCTCCACATTATCATATGACACTGTGCTCTGAGTGCCTGAAGTTCAGGTCTTTTGAATGCAAGCCCTCTATTTTTCCACCAATCTGCACTTCTCTCCAACCATCAATCAGAAGAGCATTTTCAGATGACAGGTGAGTCATTAATGCTATCTGATTCATAATGCATTCATCAAGCCTTTATAGCAGCCTCTGTTTTGCTCCAGGTCCTATTCCTTTTCTCTGCCCAGCCCTGGAGAACACTCTGTCATTTTTTGCTTGCCTGGGGTTTCAAGTCAGCATTGAAATACCCTTAGAAGCTAAGAGTTCCAGCTTCCCTACGATTCTTCCTAATAAACAGCCTCTTAGCATGTCTGTTTCTAGCCCTTGGAGGGAAATTTGCATTTTGATGGAGAACCTCTGAAGATGAAATACCTCAGCCTACAGAATGACTATCTAGTGATAGTTTATCAGCTATAAGAGGACAGTGCCCTCTAGGGTAAAACACAATTAAAAAGGAATAAAAACTCTTTTCTAGAGAGTCTCTGGTCTCAGCCTATAGGCAAATGGTGTCCCAGATAACAGCCCACCTGCAGAAGTCTCTACTAAGCAGCAAAGTGGAACATGGTAATCTACATGCTTTAGGAGGTGGCAATCTGATTTGTAATTGAAACTTACCAGTGCTTGTCATTACTAAAAATTTGAAAATTATCTGTGATGGCCTAGTAAAACGAATCCCTCCCCCTTCCTCCCCCGCACACAAGCATGGGCTTGAACATGGCTTGAGTTTGTAGATGGAGGACATAATAGATACTTTTACTTTCTATCTCAAGGGAAAGCAATACTCCAGGAGCTTAATACTGTATTATAGACTATATACCAACTTTAGAAAATCTGGAATATTGGCATACTGGAAAGTTATACATGTCAGGCACTTTTTCTAATATTTTATAGTATGAAGGACTTAGAGGTTTGGGAAAATATGTACATTTGGTTGTTTTTAATGATACATGTGTACAAGAGGCTTGGGGTATGTTGGAAGATTCACTTAACAATGTATGGAGTATTATTGAAGAAGATCCTTTTGTTTGAGTAAACTATTGAAGTCTTTGACAAGATTATAATTCAAAGTCCTTGAACACGATGAAAAATAATAGCTGTATCTTGAAAAAGACAGAAAAACCATATGGATACTTTGTTGTTTGAAATGGAATGGAATTAGAAATGCAATTTCTAATTGGAAAAAAATGGAATTAGGCTAGAGGCTTAAGTTTTATAACTATCCCTATTTAGTACATTAAAGGTTTTCTCTTAGAAAAAAAAGCAAAATGAATACTACAGATAGATTAATAAGACACATAAGATAAAAGTAACAAGAGCATGTGTATGCTTAGGGATCAGTATTCCAGGAAGGAATACAGTCTAAAAGGTCTAGAAGACTTCTAAAAGTATATATGCAAAAAATAAGAAGGAGGAGAGGGAAGAGGAGGAGGAGGAAGAGGAGGAGGAAGAGGAGAAGAAGAAGAGGAGAAGAAGAAAGAAAATCCACAACAAATCTGATTTAAAAGAAAATGGAACAGAGGGTGCGAGAGAATATGCGTGCATCATTGGCTTCACGTGGTAGCTCAAAATCTGAAACGATGGAATATCATGACTGGTTTTTCTTTTGCCTTAACTAGGCACATTTTTTCGTTATTTCTTTTGCAGAAGTGAGTGGGGTGTGACATAGAGGTTGCTATAGTTACTTATTTTTTAATGAATTTCGAAACTGTTCTCCAACCAAATTGCTCTCTCTCACTCAAAGATGTTAGAAGGCAGTGGAGGAGAAATTTGTGACTGAAAAATGACTCATCATAACACAAATACAGAAAACATTAAAAAATAAGGAATAAAATTATAATTTACTGAACCAGGGTTTATTGTTTGAGTCTGTCTTATCAAGTATGTGATTTGAGGACATTTAAATAACTTATTTGAGTAAAATGTATTTAATCCTTTAAACCAATATTTTGCTGTTGTTGCAGCTTTATAACATTTAACACATCTATTAAAAATCAAGGAAATGAGATGGCAAATAATTTCAAATACAATTTACAAAAATAAAAATATCTCTTTAAAAAGCAGAAATAGTTTTGGAATATGTATCTCCACAAAACTTTAAATGACCTTTCATGGTAAAAAAATAAATAAACTTGATGTAACTATTTCGCAGTTATAAAAGGAGAGTATAAACTTTCTAGTACAGAAGTGAATGAAGGATGTTCAGAGAAAGTATCAAAATCACATTATTTAGGGGACATTCAAGCTAATAAGGATGACTTCAGGTACCTCTTGTACTAATGATAAAGATGTTTAATAAGTTGGAGCTCTACAGAAAAATTATTGAGAAAAGCAAAAAGAAGAAAATTTGGCCAAGATAGATTTGAAATATTTATGGCTGTAGACATTAGCTTCTTAAGCTGGCTTCCCAGTAAGAACTCAGCAAAATGTCATGTTTATCTCTCTTTTAAAGTGAGCCCAACTTGTGGTGACAGGTGGGTACTTAAAATATTGGGAGGAATCACTTTGTAAAGTATATGATTTGTCTAACCACTATGCTGTACACCTGAAATTAATACAAAATAATATGAATGTAAACTATAATAGAGAAATAATTTTTTTTAAGTGAGACTAACTGTAAATGCCACTGTAATCATGGGTTAAGTCATGGAAACATTCTTAACTAGCAGAACATAGAAATACTTACATCAATGTTATGTTGCTTAACACAGTTCTAGAGCTATAGAAATACAGGAAAATGACATTTAGGCCCTCTGCTAGTGTAGGACACTCTAAAGCACATTTAGATACATGAACAGCTACCTTAGAACCACAGAGTTATAGAAAAAAGAGCACTTCTCTTAGCAACTTAACACATTCAGACAAACAAAAACATAAAGTCTTCCTATACTTTGGTTCTATGAAAGGAGAACAGGAAGAAAAGTACAGCCTTTTATAATAGAGTCTGATTTGGTGAATGGATGTGTTAATTTGGTTTTTAATGTTTTTCATATCTCAGGAATAGCAACTTGCTCTGAGGGCAGAACTGTGATGTTAGTACAATGGCACCAGCTTAGCATTTGACTAGTCAGAATTGAGAGGTGCTGAAAGTGTAGACTGCATGCCAAATCAGACTGACTATTGGTACCAAAAATAATGCAAAACATCTTAATAATTTTATATCGATTACATTGTGACTTGGTAATATTTTGTATGTATTGGATTAAATAACTATTAGTTCTTTTTACCTTTTAAAAGAGGCTACTAGAGAATTTGAAATTACACTTCTGGTTCACATCATATTTCTACTGGACAATGCTAGGTTAGACCGTAGACGTGCTTACTAGTAAATAAGAATTTTTTTGTTGGCAAGGTTAGTTATTTGAACATGTTTTTTCTCAGAGAAATGATGTTAGGTAAGTTTATGGGGTTCCTAAGACAGTTGGCAAAGCCTGCTTAGCCCATCTGGCACCTGAAGTATAATATTTCATGTCACCATCATAGCACACCTGATAAGAATTATCTCTATAAGGGCAAAAAAATTACCAAGTATGGTTAGGGATACCAGCACTCATGTTCCTGAGTGGGAAGTGTTTTGGCCAGAGAGTTGCATGTACATGTATGTGCATGTGTATGGTCATGCATTTGTGTTTTAGACACAACTAGAAAAGTAATATGTGAAAAGATAGTTGCACCTGGATTAATAAGACAAGGCTTATTATAGTACTAGAGGCCCGGTGCACGAAATTCATGCATGGTGTGGGGAGGGAGATTCCCTCAGCCCGGCCTTACAATCCAGAACCCCTCAGGGGATGTCTGACTGCCAATTTAGGCCCGATCTTGCCTGCCTGCCTTATCGCCCCTAACCACTCTGTCTGCCTGCCTGATCGCTCCTAATTACTTGCCTGCCTGCCTGATCACCCCTAACCACCTTTGCCTCAACCCCTGCCGCGGTGGCTTTGTCCTGAATGACGTCCAGAAGGTCACTTGGCTGTCCAGTCTAATTAGCATATTATGCTTTTATTATTATAGATTTGTAGAAAGAGTATGTCCTTACATCGACATTTTGTAAATACTGTCAAATTTAACATGGAAGCAGTGGGCAGATTCCATAGGGTAGGATCTGCTGGAAGAATTGTACTATATCTTAGTGTTTCAAAATGCATGAGCCATTAAGAAATTTATGATTAATTATGAGGAACCTGCACTGTCCTGATTAGGAATTACTTACAATCATTGTTAAATTCACAATTATCTATTCAAGTTCTTTGGCATACATGAATATTGAGAATCAGAATTTCAAGGCATTATAAAATGGGCTGAATGGTAAAACACTGAATAAGAAATTAGATTCTTGTTAATACACATAACAGTAATTAAAGTTCATTGGAAATTGCTAATCTGGTAGGAAATGGTCTAAGTCAGTAGATCTCAAGCTTTAGTGTACATCAGAAATATCTGGAGGGTTTATTAAAACACTGACTTCTAGGCCAGTGTTTCTGGTTCATAGGACGGGGACAGGGCCTGAGAATTTACATTTCTGGACTTCCCAGGTGTTGATGCTGGCTGCTCTTGGTATGGGAACCACATTTTGAGAGTTACTGGGCTTATTTTTTACTCAGCGATTCAAAAACATATCAGTAAACATTCAGTATTATTTTGTATTCATTTCAGGTGGACAGAATAGTGATCAGACAATCATACACTTTACCAAGTGGTTCCCTTTCTCCCACGATATTTCAGGTACCCAACTGGCATCCTACATGGTTATTACAATATTATTGGCTCTATTCCCTATGCTGTACTTTACATCCCCATGACTATTTTGTAACCACCAATTTGTACTTTTTAATCCCTTCACCTTTTTCACTTCTCTCCCAACCCTCCTTCCCTCTGGCAATCGTCAGTCTGATCTCTGTATCTATGAGTCTGTTTCTATTTTGTTGTTCATTTGTTTTGAGTTTTAGAATCCACATATAAGTGAAATCATATAGTATTTGTCTTTCTCTGACTTATTTCACTTAGCATAAAAAACTCTAGTTTCCTCCAGGCTGTTGCAAATGGTAAGATTTCATTCTTTTTTATGGCAGAGTAATATTCCATTATATATATACCATTGCTTTTTAATCCACATCCTATTAATGGGCACTGAGTTACTTCCATATCTTGGCTATTATAAATAACTAGAGGCCCAGTGCACGAAAATCGTGCACTTGGGGCGGGGGGTTGTCCCTCAGCCCAGCCTACACCCTCTCCAATCTGGGACCTCTTGGGGGATGTCTGATTGCCGGTTAAGGCCCAATCCTAGGCAGTCGGACATCCCTCTCACAATCTGGGACAGCTGGCTCCCAACCGCTTGCCTGCCTGCCTGCCTGATTGCCCCTAACTGCTTCTGCCTGCCAGCCTGATCACCCCCTAACCACTCCCCTGCCAGCCTGATTGACACCTAACTGCTCCCCTGTTAGCCCGATCGCCCCCAACTGCCCTACCCTGCCATCCCAGTTGCCTCAAACTGCCCTCCCCTGCCGGCCTGGTCGCCCCTAACTGCCCTGCCTGCCAGCCTGGTCTCCCCTAACTGCCCTCCCCTGCAGGTCCGGTCTCCCCTAATGGCTCTCCCTGCCGGCCTGGTCCCCCCCAACTGCCCTCCCCTGCTGGCCTGGTACCCCCAAACTGCCCTTCCCTGCTGGCCTGGTTGCCCCTAACTGCCCTCCCCTGTAGGCCTGGTCTCCCCCAACGACCCTCCCCTGCTGGCCTGGTTGCCCACAACTGCCCTCCCCTGCCAGCCATCTTGTGGCAGCCATCTTTTGACCACATGGGTACGGCCATATTGTGCAAGGGTGTGATGGTCAATTTGCATATTACCTCTTTATTATATAGGGTTCTGCAATGAACATAGGGGTGCATATCTTCTTTAGAGTTAGTGTTTTGGGTTTCTTTGACTATATACCCAAAATAATATTGAGTTGAAACTGTAATTGAAAAATAATTTTTTTTAAAAAGCATTCTTAATAAGCACTGGGCACCTTGTAAACACTAGGTCACTAGGTCCTCTGTGTGTGGATGTATTCTCAAGGTGCATTAAAGAAACTGGATCACTAAAAAAAAAAAGAAAAGTAAGAAAGAAAGAAAGAAAGAAAAAAAGAAAGAAAGAAAGAAAGAGTAAGAAGAACCATATCAGTAAAAATTTTTTTTAGATTTACAATTTTTACAATTTCAAAGAAAAATTATGTAAACAAACATCCATTCTAAAACTAAGCATTATTTTCCTAAAAAAATCATTTTTAAGTAAGGAATTCATATCTCAAAGTAACATGGATGTAGTTCTTTATTCTCAACAATCAATGTGTTTTATTCTTTAAAAGCTTCCTTTTATTTTTAAGATAAAAAGGATGTCGGATTGATTATTTCTGCTTTCTGTGGAAAAAAAATTAGCTTTAAAGATCCCATGTTCAGGCAATATTTGATTTTATTTCCTAAAGCAAAGCAAAGAATCAGTGTATTTCAGTGCCATGTGCTCAGTTCATAACTAAGACTAATGATACTTTTTCCCTCAGGACTTAATCACCATGCTATCACTTGGAATTGAGGTTTTTGTGTTAGTCTAATAGTTCTGTGGTAAAATCATTTAAATATTTAAAACCTATGAACAAAATAAATCTATCATCTTTAAATATTGAAGTCATGAAAGTCACAATGTTATGCATATTTAAATGCATTTCCACTTTTAAAAAAACCTTAATTTTATTGTTAAAAAATGCTATTGGGAAGCAATTTGTATTCCATATGTTTTCTATTAATAAGTATCATTTTGACAGTCATTTCATTTGTATCTAGGTCCAGTGTTCAATATTTAGTACTTTGTACACCTCACAGATGTTAATACCTAAGCCATATTGACTAGCATCTACTTTAAATTCAAACTCCTTTGTTATTACAGGTTCTCTACAATTTGAGTCTAATCCATTTGCTCATAATTATCTTCTTAACACACACCTTTGGCAAACTTTTAGTGGACAGACCTTCAAATTTGCCTTGTGTTTTCTTGCCTCTGAGCTTGAACCTGAAATTCTTTGCTTTTGTCCTATAAATCCTACCAACCTCTCTAAAGTCTTTCCTTACTGAGTCAGGTCTCATTGGACACTTAATATTGGACAGGTACTATTAGCTAACTTTACCTGTTAAGACAATTACCACTTGTATTATTACTGTTCACCAGGACCTAAAGCAAGTCACGTACCATAACCATATGGTACTACTTTTAACACCCCCATGTTAATATTTTTCACCAGGACCTAAAGCAAGTCACGTACCATAACCATCAAAAGTATGTAGCTACTTTTAACACCCCCATGTTAATATTGAAAACTCAAGCTCAGAGAGGTGGGAATAATTTGCCCAGTCAGGTAGCTATTAAAAAGCAGAGCTGAGATTTCCTTCCAGAGTTCTCTATCTGCAATTCCATGTACATATAATAAAAGCATAATATGCTAATTAGACTGGGCAGCCGAACGACCTTCCAGACCTCCTTCTAGACAACCTTCCGGATAAAGCCGCGGCTGCGAGGCCTCAACCCCTTGCACGAATTTCATGCATGGGGCCTCTAGTGTACATATAACCAACTGCTACATTATATTGCATGGCAGCCTCCAAATTAAATGGGTTATCATATTTTTAATGTATATGTATAAGGAGTATTTTAGTACGAAGAAATGCGTACTAACAATTATTTATGCTTTGATTGGTATTCAACTTATACAGTTGTATATTTAAAGAGGTACCTAATTCTTCATAAGTCTTAAAGCTCAAATCATTAAGCCTCTTATTTTGTTTATGAAACTAGTAATTCTTGTTAAAATAAATTCATTTTCACTTTGATAAATGCTTAATTAACTTGGCAGACTAAATTCCCCTAGATATTTGATAGCATTTACAATAAAGTTTAATTAAATTATTAGTCTTTAGTCCCAGAATTATCTGATTTCCTCAAGCCCTCTAAACGACTAACAGGGCAGATTTGTAAGTCAGTATATCTGCATTCTTCTAAGCATGTAAGCAACCCTTGTAAACCTGTTAAAGCAGACTTCAAAATTCAACAATTCATTTCCCCCTGAGTAATATGTTCTCCAACATGTTTAAACAATAACAAAGCATTCTTTAAGCTGCACAATGATTTCAAATATATAACCACATGTATTTAAGCCCCCCAGCGATTAATTCTATGAGTTATTTATTTTTATCACTTATTTTATACTTTATGGTGGTAACAAGATTATTTATGGAGATAACATCTTATTAAAAACAAGCTGGTGGGGGCGGGGGGGAGTGGGGAAGAAGAATTGCCATCTTGGCAAGACCAAGGCCACTTGGTTCAAGATTCAGGACCAGGAGGGACTCAGCAATCCTTTAAAATTAGTGACTGGGACAGTGGAGCAGAGACTGTTCCATAATGTGACTGCGGTCTGTCCTACAAGCTGGACCCAGGCCATCTTCTAAGGGGGTAGGAATAGAACTGTGAAAGATGATCAGTTTCTTTGTTGGACAGAGAAATAGCGGTAACATTTTTTTTTAATCTATATTTGTTTTATCCTGACTGTAAGCATGAGGTTTCTGGATAAGACAGGACTGATTATTTACTTACAGAGCAATCCTAGTGTTCTTTCCCTGTGCCTCATTTCCTTTTGGGGCAATATAATGAGGGCATATATCATCCTATCTGTAAACGTAGAGGCTCTTTACTCTAGTTGAAGAGCTGAAAGCTGTGAATCTTGGAGCTTGTATAATGACTGCTACAGAGAGATACCTGTCCTCCCCTGCTGAGGAAGGAGAGAAAGCTTTGCTCTGTGATGTAAGCAAGTTTTTGAAAAGGCAAGAAGAAGGTTCCTAGGTTGTTACAATATAAACAAACTGTTCCAGGAAAGAGAAATGTATACATCTCTCCTGAATATTTCACTGCCTTTAATGTCTAAGGCTTGTTTTCTATTCACTCACCTTTAACCCATATTGCCAGTCATGTTTGCTCAGAAAACCTGACCATACAGAAATATGGAGATTTGCCCTTCCTTTATAGCTGCGTGGCTGCCTGAAGTCAGGTGGAAAGCAGCCCCAATTCCAAGTCGCTGGTTATTGCTGCACAGGGGTATTGCCTTGGGATCTCAGCCACAATCAGTGTGGAAGTATAGAATTCATCTGTGCTACCTCCACAGCATGTCATTTTATCCACCCCACTCTGCTCATTATGGTAATAGGGGATGAGATGGAGTGGGAACAAGGGACTGTCCCCTCTACATGTGGGAAGTAGTAAGGCAGCTACATGTGGGAAGTAGTAAGGCAGCTAGCTCTCTTTCCATTCTACTAGTACTTGTGCCATTTCCTGCTAAACTATCTCAAAAATTTAGGAAGTAACTCAAAGTTGGAAAAGTGAAAACAAAGTTCAACAATTCCACTGGCTTTACCTATGAAAACTAAATTAAATAAGCTGCATAAATATTGAACCAGTAAAAGCCTGGTTTTATGTTAGCATTTCTTTTAATAACATCTTCTTCATGTGTTTGTTTCCTCTGTGAACAAATATTCAATTATACTGAACAATCTTTTACATGTAAACTCAATAGAAACTGAACTCAAAGGCATGAACTTAAACACTAAGTACAAAGAGTGTGCACAGTGAATAATGATCAAGACAATGAAGCTACATTATGGCTTAGTGAATAAAAATAAGTATCCTCTATGGAAACAATAATAGCAAACAAACACAATTTTATTATATTAAGAAAAAGTAGCATGTCTTTCTTAATAAGCATTTCATGATAATCACAGTAAAGATGTTGAAATACTCCAACCTCATAGTACTCCAAGCAACACAGTTATAAATTATTTTAAAATCATATTTTTATGCTATTTCTAAAAGCTTTAAATGATAATTGGGACATTTTTAAATTTTTATTTTTTTCTATTATATATTCATGGAATAAATATTTAAAATAAACAATATGCTTAAGATTTTAATGTTTCTTTTTCTTAGGTAAAGAAAAATATTGTTATACTTAAAAATGCAGCAGCTTATATTTCCATGAGAATTGTGAAACTGAACAATTTTTTATTCTGTATTTGAAAGATTTGATTGATTTTTAGTAACATATAAACAGTCTCTTCATTTTAGTTATAAATGCAGTATGGTTTTATATTTCTTCCAACCTAATACTGGATTTGGGGACAAGGCATGACTTCTTTCTCAATTGTTGTTTCTGAAACATAACATTTTCTTTAAATTTGGTAGTGACACTTGTTATTACTCTTTTTATGTGTATTAAATGTTAGCTTAGGCTTAACAGATCTCTACTTAAGCAGATGGGATAGTTCTTCCTGTATGCATGTATTTGTTCTAGTAAATGACATTAAAAGAAATGTTTTGATGCCATAGGGCAAGCATGTCAAACTCAAAGGCTAAACAGGCCAAATAAATGAGGCATGAGGCATGCAGCCCGCAGGCCTCGAGATTGACATGCTTGCCATAGGGTAATATGCTTTGTGAAAATTCTGTAAAATTGGATATAGAATTGATATCCTATTCTATTTGCCAACTAGTGTGGAGTCTTCTTAGATGCCCCTCTTTATTTTTGCTATTAAGTTTTGTTGGGTTAAAATAATTGATCAGTGTGGGTTATACTTCAAAGGAAGATCAGTGACTCACAGGCAATAGAATAGATACTACTAAACCTCAATTTTCTTTGGCTGATGTAATAATGTTTTCATAATATAGCATATAATCATTTAAGCTATCAATACATGTTTGGCAACACAATCTTTCCAGAGTCATTGAACTAAAGCAGTGATCATTAAACTTTTAGTCAACATGAGGATCATCTGGAGGGCTTATATATATAGATTTCCTACAGCAAATTACTTTGGCCAGATTTCATGTATGTGAAAAGGATGATATAAACTGGCAAAATACCTGTGTAAAATATTGGAATCATCAGCATAAAATTTTGCAAATCAGATGCTAATCAAAATGTAAAATGCCGGGGAGTCGGTATTTACTTTCTAAGGTATAGGAATGGTTTTAGACAAATTTAGTAGCAGTTGGTTTGTTTTTCTATTGACATGTGTGTTTTCATTTGAGAAGCATGCACCTGTTACTGTTGTTAAACTCTGGTGAATCTTGAGAAATATTTTCCATCTCTTCCATTTTGACCTACTTGGTACCCATAAGAACATGTGGGAATGATGGATGTTGATTTTGAATTGATGAACTCTGATTGCTGTGTCAGTGAACTGTTTCCTAATTGGCTTCATGCCTTCAAATCTTTTCCTGTGTACCATCAGCAGCTATGTGTATCTTTTTTATTGTATGGAAGTAATCTATTAATGTTCTTTTCCTCCTGTTATTCTTTTGAGGGAAAAGTATAACAGAGTAAATACATTGGTGTTTTCAAGATATTTACTAAGATAAGTTTTAAATTATATCCATATCAACTGTCATTTTTTTCTCATTTTATAGTTAGCTTTATAAAAATGTGTTGTCCTTTCTTACATCAGATCAGATACAACATGGTGAAAAGAATTGATTGAGAATAATGAGAAAAGATTGCAAAACAGTGAATTACAAACTAAATAATTCTTTCACTGTCAGTAAGCATCTGAAAGGTGATTACATTTATGAAGCTAATTAAAACAACTGAGATTCAAGTTCATGGTATATATTTAATCTATGTTTTCTGTGAAGTTTCTCTAGTAACCTGATTATTAGAAATATTTCTGGAAGAAGCAACTGAGAAGAACTGTCAATTAGCAGGAACTTTAACCTGAGAGCAGTGATAGGGCGCCGAGGAACACATCTGCCTTTACATCAGATAAGTTATGACCTCAGAATTAGGATGACCATAGACAGAAAGAATAAGGATAGCTGGGAGGAAACATTTCTTGTAAAGAAGTTTGTCAGACCTTGCAATGGGTAGGCTGTGAGAAATGTATCTCTGAGATCATCTCAATTCAGCAAAGGTCTGCCAAGGATAATTTTGCTCTGGTGGCGAGATGTCAGAGCTTCCCCAATTCTCTATTTTGGCACACTGCAGTGCCTCAGACGGTTACAGATGTGACAACATAGCACTCCCTTCAGCCTTAGCAATGCGTGAGGAGGCCTGGAACAGTGGAACTCAACAGCTCTCTCCTTCCTTCTTGAGCAGGCCCTGCCACTTATCTCAAGTTGCCTAAATTATTACCATTTTCTGTCGGGTGGTTGGTTTTGTTTTGTTTTTAAGTAGAGAAAATGACTCTTTGAGGATTATTTTCTTGGAGTCAAGCCAGTCTACTCGCCATCCTCCTCCAGCTAATGATTGCTTAGTGCTAGGCTCCCATGTGTGGAATGCCCTCCTCTTTCCAAACTGCTATGCAGAGTATTTCTTAAATTAGACACAAGAAATATAAACCATAATGGAAAACACTCTTAATTGAATAATAGTAAACACACCTTCAATGAAAGACACAAACAACATCTTGCTAATCATTTTTCAAATCTTCCAGTTTATAATCCATCTGCTTTGTTTTAAGTAATTGATAAATTATTTTCTGTGAAGCAGGCTAAAACTTTTGAAAGATTAAGAATGTTTGAGAACCTGTGATGTCTCTGGTCCCTATCCCCAGAAAAACTCACAGGGACATGAACACTAGACACAAACAAAGTGAAAAGAATTATCTTAGGCTGGGAAAAAATTCATGAAAGAAAAAATAATAAATATGGAGAAAGGAAAGTAACAGACAATTCACAGAACAGGAAAATTAGCAGATCAACAAGCCTCTGAAAGGTGATTACATTTATGAAGCTAATTAAAATAATAGTGAGATTCAAGTTCATGGCATAAAACTGGCAAAGTTCATTACCTCAAACAGAGATGAGGACGTGAAGAAATGGGATGTCTGCCGTGCTGGTGCATACAGATTGGAGAGCATTTAACAATAGCTGGTAAATTTGAAGATGTAGACATTACACTTTGTCTTTTAGGTCCTGTTCTAGAGGACATTTCACACCTCTACAAAAGGATGCTCATCTAGCAAAATTATAAAAACAACACAACTGTTCTCTAAGTGTAGAAATGAGTTAACAGAATCTACACTAATAAAAGAGGAAAATGCAAAGTGACCATACCTTCGCGACACCCACCAGCCAATCAGGAGTGAGTACGCAAATTAACCCAACAAAGTTGTGGGTTAATTTGCATACGTGGTACACTTGTGTTGTTGCCATGGCGATGACGCAGGCATTCCGCACCGCCCCAGCTGCTCAGGGCCTCTGGGCAGCGTGGGAAGGTGGAAAGGCGGCTCCGGGCCAGAGCGAAGGCAGAAAGGCAGCTCCGGCCTGAGTGAAGGTGGTGCTGGCAGCCAGGGGAAGGAAGGCCCATTCTTTCATGAATCTTCATGCATCGGGCCTCTAGTACTCTATAATACTTAAAATGGATAAAATGGATTCAAGTATGTTAACACACAAAACTACCAAAACAATGAAAATTATATGTACTGCATGATACTGTTCATGCAAAGTTGCAAAAAATGCCAAATTTTATTTTTAGTAATGTGAAACACAGGCAGTACAACCACATAGCCATGCATGAGAATGAGACACACTAGCTTTAGGACAGCGTTTGTCTCTGGGGAGTGATGGAGCCCAGGGGATGGGGATTAGCTGAAACTGTAACATTTTGTCTCATTTTTTTGTTTGTTTGTTTTTTAAAGACATCTAAACAAAATATGCCAAAAGTTAATATCTATTTAACTTTATTATTAGATATCTCTCTGGTACCTTATCTACACTAATAAAAGAGAAACATGGTAATTGGCGTACGACCGCTACCCTTCCCATTGGCTAATCAGCATATCCTTATGCAAATTAACTGTCAGCCAAGATGGCGGCCAGCAGCCAGGCAGCTGGAAGCGAACATGAGGCTTCCTTGCTTCAGTGACTGCAGACTCCAACGTTGCCGGCCTCTGAGTTGCAACTCTAAGCAACAATGTACTATGTTGCAAATAAGAAGCTAAACAAAACCCTAGAAACCAGCTTTCAGCCTGCCGGGATCTCAGAGCTGAAGTTATACATTGTTTCGATTATAGAATGGCAAACAAACCAGATACGAAGCCTCAGAGCTAGAGCCAGAGCTAAAGCTGGCCCAGAATAAAATAAAAAAAGAGAAAAAAAAGGAGCGGTTGGGAGCTTCAGTCAACAACCGCCAGCCTGAAAGCAGCCCTCAGCCCCTCACCCAGACTGGCCAGGCACCCCAGTGGGGACCCCCACCCTGAAGGGGGTGTGACCAGCGGCAAACAGCAATCATCCCCTCATCCAGGCTGGCCAGGCACCCCAGTGGGGACCCCCACCCTGAAGGGGGTGTGACCAGCTGCAAACAGCCATCATCCCCTCATCCAGGCTGGCCAGGCACCCCAGTGGGGACCCCCACCCTGAAGGGGGTGTGACCAGCTGCAAACAGCCATCATCCCCTCATCCAGGCTGGCCAGGCACCCCAGTGGGGACCCCCACCCTGAAGGGTGTGTGACCAGCTGCAAACAGCCATCATCCCCTCATCCAGGCTGGCCAGGCACCCCAGTGGGGACCCCCACCCTGAAGGGTGTGTGACCAGCTGCAAACAGCCATCATCCCCTCATCCAGGCTGGCCAGGCACCCCAGTGGGGACCCCCACCCTGAAGGGTGTGTGACCAGCTGCAAACAGCCATCATCCCCTCATCCAGGCTGGCCAGGCACCCCAGTGGGGACCCCCACCCTGAAGGGTGTGTGACCAGCTGCAAACAGCCATCATCCCCTCATCCAGGCTGGCCAGGCACCCCAGTGGGGACCCCCACCCTGAAGGGTGTGTGACCAGCTGCAAACAGCCATCATCCCCTCATCCAGGCTGGCCAGGCACCCCAGTGGGGACCCCCACCCTGAAGGGGGTGTGACCAGCTGCAAACAGCCATCATCCCCTCATCCAGGCTGGCCAGGCACCCCAGTGGGGACCCCCACCCTGAAGGGGGTGTGACCAGCTGCAAACAGCCATCATCCCCTCATCCAGGCTGGCCAGGCACCCCAGTGGGGACCCCCACCCTGAAGGGGGTGTGACCAGCTGCAAACAGCCATCATCCCCTCATCCAGGCTGGCCAGGCACCCCAGTGGGGACCCCCACCCTGAAGGGGGTGTGACCAGAGGCCGGGGTGGGGGCCCCCCCCCCCCCCCCCCCCCCGAGTGCACAAATTTTTGTGCACCGGGCCTCTAGTATACTATAATTTTGTTTTTAAAATTTTTCATAATTTGCCCTAACCAGTTTTGCTTAGTGGATAGAGCGTCGGCTTGAGGACTGAAGGGTCCCAGGTTCGATTCCCGGCAAGGGCATGTACCTTGGTTGCGGGCCATCCCTAGTGTACCTTGCTTGCGGGCACATCCCTAGTCGGGGGTGTGCAGGAGGCAGCTGAATCGATGTTTCTCTCTCATCGATGTTTCTAACTCTCTATCCCTATCCCTTCTTTTCTGTAAAAAAATCAATAAAATATATTTTTAAAATTTTTTTTCATAATTTTAATTTAAAACCTTTTAATGAATGAGAAGTCCAAAACCAGTCTTAATATAACCTTAGTTGATTTGTGTGTGTATGTATCTATGAGAATTTATGATTACCTCTATTTGAGCAGTATTTTTCAATTTTCTGCTAAAATTATATATTTTTTAAGGGATCAGTATGCAATTTCAATTTCTCTTCTGTCCTCTTCAGTGACTAGAACTCCATTAGGCATCTTGTATGTAAGTAATAAATAATTATTACTGGAATTATTCGTATGTTAAACAGATTAGTAACACAGTATTTTCAAACTTGTCCGAGCCCAAAGAATGAGTTTCTGAATAGTAGTTTCTTTTTAACTTCCTCCTTTTATCCTGTTTGCTTCTTTCTCTACCTCCCTCAACGACTTTCTCCATCTGCCCCCACAACATTCTTCCAAATCCATCAAAATTAAGGGAAGCAGGGTTTCATTACAAATAAATGAGTTAGTTAGGCTTATATTCATGCATGCAAGTCCTTTGGATGCCAGGGGGGTGAGGGCATGAGTGGGGGGTTGGGAGGGCAATGGGGCAATAAGGACACATATGTAATACCTTAATCAATGAAGAAAAAAATACAACAAACAAAAAAATAAATGAGCTATTGCAGTGTTAAGAACCTTTGTTCCACCCTCCAGTTTAATAAGTCAAAGCTTTGGGATGAGACTATAGGAAACCTGTAAATGTTGGTGTTGAGCCAGCGGCATGTCAGATCCTAGATCAGATGTCTTTGCCAGAGGGAAGGAGTGGTTAGAAAAAACACCCCCAATTAAGCATCTTATTATCTAGTGTGGAAGCTAAACAACTTTAGAGACCACCTAGGATAAATAATTTTTGAGAAAAATGACTACAAAAGGTGGGAGGTGTGTGCACAGAAGTAACATCTTGCTAATTGTTTTTCAAATCTTCCAGTTTATAATCCATCAATGTTCTGAGATCTGCTTTGTTTTAAGTAATTGATAAATCATTTTATGTCAAGCAGGTTAAACTTTTGGGAGGATTAAGAATGTTTGCAAATCCTGTGCTGTCTCCGGACCCTATCCCCAGAAAAACTCACAGGGACACAAATACACAAATTTTCATGTAATTTCAGGGAGGCTGATGCTCATCTATGGACCACCCCTTATGATTCTGTAGACTCCGGGTTGATGTGCTTGTTCTAAAGAGATCCTATAGAGTTCCAGTAGCTACCTGCCTAGGAACAACCTAAAATTATTAATTGTTATTACTAGATAAGACTTTGTGAGAGTTAAGTAGATTGTTGATGATTGACGGAAAAAGATTAAATGACAGTGTCATTATTTTCAGATTGGTGAGAAGTTCCTAGAAACAAAATTTTACAGATAATTCTGCAACATTTAAGTAAAGAGGAGGAAACGTGGATTCTTTCAACTATGTTTCTGACCTTTAAGACTTCATTTCTGTTTACTATTAACACAGTTTTGCCAAAGCAGAAACAAAGTGCATTGACTTCTTTTAGGCTCATTGCCTGGTTTTACTTAGACTTGAAATGCATGATAATTAGCAATATTGAGTTTGAATGAAGCCAGCATAGAGGAAAATCACTGGCTTTTAATCTTAATACCACTGCTTCCTTGGCTGAGGCCCCTAATTAATGCAATTGTATTACTTATTCCTACACTGGAAACAAGCAGCCCTTTCCAGGTCAGACTTCCTCATCAGTACCCTCTTCTTGCTCTTGGTCTTCTGATCCATGGGCTTACCCCTTTCCTCCTCCCAGCTCCCCTCTCTACAAAGGAGACCCCCTGGACCCTTTTTTTTCTTTCTATGTGGCTTTCTGGTTTCTCATTCACTTGAATGCCAGTCTTTGGCTCTATGACCACTTATTCTTATTCCACCTAGTCCGTGGATCATTTCTCCTGATTTGTTCCTTCTAATGCACTAGTGCAGTGATGGTGAACCTTTTGAGCTCGGCGTGTCAGCATTTTGAAAAACCCTAACTTAACTCTGGTGCCGTGTCACATATAGAAATTTTTTGATATTTGCAACCATAGTAAAACAAAGACTTATATTTTTGATATTTATTTTATATATTTAAATGCCATTTAACAAAGAAAAATCAACCAAAAAAATGAGTTCACGTGTCACCTCTGACACGCGTGTCATAGGTTCATCATCACTGCACTAGTGAGTGGCCTGGTGCATATGTGTGATCTCGGGTTTATACATGTAGTAGAAACCATTGAAGAATGCAGATCTTCTTATGATATTACAATGTGCACAGCAATGTTAAAGTACTAAAGAGCAAAAAATTAAACATAGAGAGCTATGTGGACCACGTGGCGAATATCTGTAAGTAAATAAGATCTGTGTAAAAGAAAACATGAAGGTGGAGAAGAAACCTGGTACTGTGATGGGTGTAAAAACTTGAATTCCCAACACTTTCTTTTATCCTTTGAAAATCATTAGTACAAAATATTATCTCGCTTTCTTTAGAACATCAACTATCAACAATGAAGGTGATGCTGCTGAAAATGATGACTAATATTTATTTGAGCACTTGTATGCTAAGTACTTTGTGAGCAGGCGCTCATTTAATCTTCATAATAATTCTATGAGATAAGTAACTATAGAACTACCATTTTAGCTATATCAATCCATGCTGATACTATGGTTTGAACTCAAACACTCTGACCACAGTTTTTATGCTATTACTTACTAAGCTCTATTATCTTCCTCATGGGGGGATTGAATCCAATAGTTCTGCTTTCCTTTTCTGTTGCCTAGGTACTTTGACTTCTTAGGTAATCTTATCTACTCTTTCGGATTTTCATTCCATCTATATTTTGACAATCCCAAGATCACTTCTCAAGCTTGGATCCTTCCATCTGAGTGCCAGACTTCTGTATTGACAATTCCAATTGGATTTCTAATAGACATTTCAAATCGGTCATATACAAAACCAAACCTTTGATTTCCTCTCTCAACCCTGCTTCTTCAACAGGTTTCCTTGCTTGATAAAATGCCAACTCTATTCATCTAATTGTTCAAGCCAAAAATGTTAGAATCATTTTTTACTAAGCTTGTCTTCTATACCTAATAAAATACTTTCAATTGATCACTTTCCCACCTCCATTGCGACTCCACTGGTCCCCGCTACTATTGCCTCTTGCCTGGATGATTATAATGGCCTCCTAATCCATCTCTCTTCTATCAATTTTACCCAAATATGGTATACAAAAGCCAAAGAGAGTCGTTTTAAAAGGTCATATCACTTCTACTTAAAAACCCTTAAAAACAAAAAGCAGGGGCTTCCCATCTCACTTAGGCCTGGACACTGGCATCATCTCTTATCTGTCTCCTTCATTCACTCCACTTAGCTACATCAGCTTCCATTTACCCCAGGCCTGCTCAGACCTCAGAGCCTTTGCATTTCCTGTTCCTTCTATCTTGAGTGAACTTTCTCTAAATATTTGCATGGCTAGCTTTTAAGCTTCCTTCACAACTCGGCTCAAATGTCAGTTTTTCCCTAACACACTAAAATAGCAAAACCTTTTCTCAATCTCTGATATTCCCCACCCCCCTTAACTTGCTTTATTTTTCTCCATAGCATAAAATACCATTTATTTATATTTATTTTTATTTTTAAATTTTTCCTTATT
>NW_005366679.1:1327864-1358195 GCF_000412655.1 Myotis brandtii | reverse complement strand
GCATACAAGTCCTTTGGTTGATCTCTCCCCTTTACCCCCACCCTCCCCTGCCTTCCCTCTGAGGTTTGACGGTCTGATCTCACTTATTTATGGAATATAATGAACAACATAAACTGATGTACAAAAACAGATCCAGAGACCATTTTTTTTTTTACTATCTATGTACTTGTATCTCCCCAATTAAAATATAAGTTCCATAATGGCAGAGTTCCATGCCATATACCCAGCATTAAGAACCTTGCCTGACATATAACATTTGTTGAATGAATTAATGTGTATACTTCCTTTAGCAGTGTATAAGAGGGCCCATATCACTAACTCCTTCCATGTATGTGTGCATGGATGTGTGTGTGTGTGTGTGTGTGTGTGTGTGTGTGTGTGTGGTGTCTGTATCCATGAAAAATAATTCCCTATAGAAAGCAATTTCCCATATAAAAGCAATGAAGTCAGATAAATACATGAAATTACTTTTGTTTTTATTTTTGACCTAACAACTAATAGGGTATATACATAAAATTCCCTTAATTAGTGTGATTGCATAGTATGAAGAAATTGAAGCACACAGTATTTTTCAGAATTTAGCAGTATTCCTAACAGTCACTGGCAGTTTTACCTGCTGCCATTTACACATCTGCTCAGGCCTCTCATTACCCCAGCATTCCAACAGCAGAACAGTTGTTCAAGTGACTGGAATCTGTTTGATACTGGTTTGTAAAGAAATCCCACTCTATTTCAGCTTCTCCTGAAGTCTTATCTCCTGTCTAATAAAAGAGAAGCCTTATTAAGAATATTAAAGGGGATGGAGGAACTCATACATAAATGATATACAATCCTCATAAATCATTTTTCCCATCACCACTCTTAGGCATGTAACAATCAGAGTTTTTTTTTCTTTTTAAGGTTCCCAATCTTCACAGTTGTGAAGCAGGGTTAAAGATTGTTAAATCAAGAGTAGAAAGAACTTAACATCTGCCAAGTTAGGCTCTTTTGGAAAAATACAAGTGTAATAATATGAGACCATACTATTAATATTCATCTTAGAAACTGGAATAACATTTTTTAACTGATTCCTTGCCATACACGAAACCTTGTGCTTGGGCCTATACCCATTTCCTGCCTCATGGAGCCAACAGTCTAGCAAAACACAGTTATGTCAATAATTGACTAAATTAAAATAAATCACATTGACACCCACAGGAGTAAATACTGGTTTCACCAATAAATTATATTGTGAAAGT
Organism: Myotis brandtii; assembly: GCF_000412655.1. NCBI lineage: Eukaryota > Metazoa > Chordata > Mammalia > Chiroptera > Vespertilionidae > Myotis > Myotis brandtii. Next base: position 1,356,957 of record NW_005366679.1, on the reverse strand, counting down.
TGTATAATATGTAATATGAAGTATAATAATATTAAAAGGACTTTGGATTATGAAATCTGTTACTTAAAGTTGACAAGTTGATAAACAGATGTTCAAATAGAATACATTTGAAAAGTATATTAAATTACTCCCAGAAAAGGAATAGACCTATAAAATATCAACACAAGGAAAAAGGTGGAAAGTGTACACATTGTTGTTAAAAAGGACATCCTAAATATAAACATTACTTCCATAGAGAGGGCCTTTCTAGCCAATTTTTCAAACAGTTCCCTTCTAGTATTCTGTTGTTCTCTACCACTGTACTCTATTTCATTCCAAACACTAATCACAATATCTATCTATCTATCTATCTATCTATCTATCTATCTATCTATCATCTATAAATGCTAGAGGACCAGTGCACAAAATTCGTGCATGGCAGGGGGGAGGTCCCCTCAGCACAGCCTGTACCCGCTCCAATCTGGGATCCCTCGGGGGATGTCCGACTGCTTAGGCCCAATAACTGGCAGTTGGACATCCCTCTCACAATCTTGGACCGCTGGCTCCTAATCACTCACCTGTCTGCTTGCTTGGTCGCCCCTAACTGCCCCCCTCTGCTGACCTGGTTGCCCCTCATGGCCTCCCTGCTGGCTGGTCATCCCATGCAGCCTGCTGTTCAGTCGTTTGGTCATCCCTCACTAACCCCCCTGCAGGCCGGGTTGTAGGCAGCCATCTTGTGAGGACATGAGGGTTAATTTGCATATTACCTCTTTATTATATAGGATGTGTATGTGTAATGTGCTATCTGTTAATTTTGGCTTTGCTTATTTATTGAATCTCCATCCTGGGTATCCACTTCTCTAAAGCAGAAGCATTGGCTACCTTGTTTTCTTTGCATTTTTGTCATGAATAACAGGGCTTGGCATATAGTTGATGTTTAATAAATATTTTTTCAATAGATGAATTACCATAAATGCAAAAAGCAAGCTGTGTGAGATTCCTGCTGTGGTATATTTTGCTGAATATGTGTCAGACATTAAGGGCACAGTGCCTTCAAGTCATTTTTCTGTTAAAACATAGTGTACAGAAAGGATTTATAAGAATGTACTCAAGTAAGTGCCTGTTTCCAACACTTAAATGGTCCTACAGATCAGTCAGTACCTTTAAGAGGATCGGTTAGTGAATGTAATAACTTGTGTTTTAAATAGTGCAAAAGACAAATCTTCCTTTTACAAATTTTACCTACAGTTTTAAAAACAACTTTTATATTTATGAAATTAACATGTTTTTATTGCAAATCTGTTTGAAGCTGTATGTTTGATCAGTGTGCCTCAATATAAATAGGGACACAAACATAGGAGGAATGAGTCATAACTTTTACTTCTTCTTATATGGAACACACATTTTGGATATGAAATATACAATTGGAAAAATGTAATACAGGAAAAAGGATCTACTTAAAAATGCTTGACTAACACTCAATGACATTAGAGCCTTACTCTGGGTGTTCATCTTAAACAAGGCCATGGCGCCCCTGACCTTGTGTGAGGGAGTAAATGGTGGGCTCAGGAGGATGAGCCTTCGCAGGTGTGCCCTTGATAAAGCATTGTCAAGCTACATGCAGCCACACAGCTGTTAGAGAGCCCAGGATCCGGAAGAAATGCCAAACACTCATGGCTCAGGGGTACTGTGACATTGCCTCAATAAATTAATACATTAAGGGAAGGTGTAGGGGTGGAGAGATTGCTGTCATTTGATAAAAACAAACAAACACAATCTTTCATGTCTAAATACCTTTAGTGCATTAAATATAGCTTATAAATTCAACATGGCTTATTTATTTTGTAAAGAATCCCTTCTTTCCAGAAATGTTTATTTTAGGATTCCTTTATATAGGGAGGTTTTCTAGTACATGTTTAAGGAAAAAGACACTAAGTCTCATTATAAAATAAGACTATATTCATGGAAGTTTCCTGGAACATGCCTATTATGTTTATTTGTTTATAAGAATAAAATATAACTGTGCTACTTATTCATATCAGAGCATTTGTATCACTTTGTGCCTGTCTTTCTGAAAGCAAAGCTTTGTGTCTTAAAAGAGAACTTCTAAACATGTAGAATCATGTTCAAATAACTTGATGCTCTTCATTAGTGACAATGAATGAAGCATAGCTCATAAATAAATTGTGAAGAAAAAGTCACAGAAGAGGCTATATTTTAAAAATCATAATATGGGTCAAGTGCAGACCTGCCTCTACAGGGCTCACTCTTTCTAGGAAAACCAGAAATTAAAGTTATAAAATAATCATAGATAATTACTTGTGTAAGGAATGCTAATAATAATCTAAGAAAGGGAAACAATATAAAATGAACCTAAATAAGTTAAACTATTTCATTATTTGTATATATTTTTTCTAAATTAAACTCTTTAAATTTTAGAGATTTATTTTTAAAAAGCAGACTGATTTTCTATAACATTTGCCATTTTTTTCTTTGTAGTCTTTTCTCTGAGAAGGAAAAGAATAAATATACAGTGATAATGTTAAGGGGGAAAATGGGTTAGAATCATACAGTGTGAAGAGAAAATGAGGTGGGAGACTTGTGAAAACAGGGAGGGAGAGAATGAGAGAAATGGATAAATCATTATGTGTGGGATGGATGGCCTTCAATTCATCCTTCTCCACATGCTTCACAGGAACTCAGTTCAAGGATCTTAGTTTATGGAGTCCCCCACAGTTAACCCCCACATGAGTGTGGTCTTAAGTACACTAACTAATGACCCCAAATGAAAACTTAATAACGTGTTACATTTGATCATTTATCAGATGACTTGGAGGATTTAACATAATCACGATGAAGATAAATTATTCACAAATAATGTTTCAAATATGAGACATTTTATGTTTAAATGTTTATTTACATGTTCATGTAACTACTGTTGCTATTCATTATTTCCATTTTGAAAATCCCTCCCTCTCCCCAAATTTCATTCTGAATCAGTTCAGAAATGAAATATTAACATCATCGGTTATACTTTACCTCCCTTTCCTGTTATCATATGGTTTATAAGACTAAAGTCAGTTCTTGGAATTTTTAACCGAAACTTTTAATTAGGAAGAGTAATGTGTGCTTAAGAATAACCAAACATTATATTTTACAGTATGCATTTTACAGTATGCATTAATCTATAATAATAAAAGCATAATATGCTAATTAGACTGGACAGCCAAATGACCTTCTGGATGTCATTCCTGACATCCTTCTGGACAAAGCTGCCATGGCGGGGGCTGAGGCAGAGGCGGTTAGGGGTGATCAGGCAGACAGGGGAGCAGTTAGGGGAGATCAGGCAGGCAGGCGAGTGGTTAGGGGCGATGAGGCAGGAAAGCAGAGTGGTTAGGAGCCAGCGGTCCCGAATTGTGAGAGGGATGTCCAACTGCTGGTTTAGGGAGGGATTGGGCCTAAACCAGCAGTTGGACATCCCACAAGGGGTCCTGGATTGCGAGAGGGTGCAGGCTGGGCTGAGGGACCGCCCCCCACCCCGGAACCCCCCCCCAACCTGCACAAATGTTGTGCACCAGGCCTCTAGTGTTAAATAAAAATACTCTGTCTAATTTGATAACTAACCCAAGTCAATTCCAGCAGCTAAATTTTTCCTTGACAGTGTCTGGGTCCTGCTCCTGATCTGCTTCTGGTCCTGTAGGAGGACAGCTCAGCCAGAAACTCATCATCTACTCAGTGTCCCACTGTGTGTCTCATTGCTAAGGGTTGCAGCGCTCCCTGCCATTCCCTCCAGCTTTACTGTCCCTTTGTCTTCTTTCTTTCTATGGTACCTCATCTCACCTGAGCATCTCCACTTTTTGGAAGTCGCCCATGCTTCACGTGCCTTAGCTGTTCTCTGGCAGACCAGAGATCTCCTGCCTGTGGTCACAATGCGCTATGCACTTCCTCACCCTATTAGCATCTCAGCACCCTGAAGGCCTCCTCCTTCCCATGAGTTAAAGCTGTGCATTCTTTGACCTCTGCCATCAAACGCCAAAGACATCAGTGAAGAAGGTTTCCCCTGCACAGTATCAGGGACAGTTTTATCTTTTCTGATACGGTTTTCTCCCAGGATTTTACCAGAAACATATTTAATCAAGAATTTATCAAGAATGTATCATATGCCAGACTGTTCTAGCTTATTTAATCCTCACAATAATTCTCTGAAGGAAGTACTATTATCAGCATTTACAAATAATTTGTTTTACAATAATTGTGACTAGAACTGACAGGATTAAAATTACACCAAATGTATTGGGTAACTGATTTCAGAAACCAACAGAGAAGATTTATCACTTCTTAAATTATTTTTTTGCTCAGTTTATTTCTTTCTTTCTACTTTTTAATTTTCCATGTATCTTTTTTGAGGAATCTAAAGATTTAGAATAAATACAGGGTGTCCCAAAAAAGTTATACAGACTTCAACAGCTGATTCTATTACATTTTGAAAATTAAATATATTTCAATAATCACTGCCTTTATAATTATTCAACATGTATATGCACTTTTCTGGGACACCTTGTATGTATGTGGCTTCTCTTTGTCATTTTATGCTCCATTATTAAGTTCTTATTAATTTGAAAAGTACACAATTTAAAAAAAACACGAATGACAGTACTAGATTTAACTTGAAGTAAATGAGTAAGAAAATGAAATTTGAATGCAAATATAATGTTATGCAGCTGTACAGGCTGACTCATTGGTATGCTAATTACAAATAAATTTTACTTATTAGGCAAAATATATAAAATAAGGCAATTGAGCCAGGTGTAGGGAGCCTATTCCAGGTACAGTGTGATTCCGACAGTGGGACTAGGGCAAAGGCTGAATGTTTAAAACTGTATCCTATTAATGTTTTACTAATACTGAAAGTATTAGCCTTAATTAACCAGAATTGAGTTTTCACTATAGCAACGATTAAGTAAGATTAAAATTATAATAAAACAACCAAAATGAAATTGCATATAATCTAAAATGCTTTAATATAGGAACCGCTATATTTTTTTTCCCCTCTGTACTTTTAATTACAATTCCTCTTTCAAGCAGTAGTAAGCAGAAAGAATATTCAGTACTTAATTCTCCTCTGGGGAGGGATAACACAGCAGAAAATATTAGTTTCAGTAACTTAGAAATAAATTAACAGTTATAAATCAAAGAAGACTGACCTTGTAGACCAGAAAGTGAAACCGTAGGCCAATTACAAGTCACGTGCAGCCATTTGGTGCTCAGAGTGTTTTATTTCAAATGCTTTGCCTACAGATGACCTAGAGTTGTTTTAAAGAAATGGATATGCAAATCATCTAAGAAATTGAGGTGAAAACATTTATGTGGATGACAAGTACGTCAATTATAAAGGAATATTGAATTTAAATTAAATTTCACACACGTGTATGGTATAGCACGATGGCATATTGATGTGGCTACAAGAAGAGATAAGCTAATACTTGTGGGATTTAAGACTAGTAGGAACAGGGAAAATCAATAAGGAGTTGCAAGACAATCTGATACATGTTTTATGAAAGTGTTTTCCAGCAGAAAAGGAAAGAGGGATAACACTATCATGTTCTTGTCCAAAAGTTCACTCCGTAACTGATGCATTATTGAACTTGAGGACGACCAAAGATTGACATAGGCAGGACAATAGGAGTCTATTAGAATTGTCCATGTGAAAGACTTTGATAGTGGCTTTGGAGGGAAGTGGGTAGATGTGAGAAGAAGTCAGGAGTAGCAATGCCTGAACCTGGTTACTGATTTAACTTTGAAACGGAAGAGGAATACAAGAAAATTTCCAGGATTTGGGCATGGGCCACTGGGTAGTGTGGAGGAAGATGGTAAGGTTTCTTTAGAGATGCCGGGTAGCAGTCTTCAGGATATCCAGGTGGCGCTGTCCAGGAGGAAGTCATCTATATGGCTCTAGGATTCATCTTTACCTTTTGGCCAAATGGGTAGTAATTTGGGGCATTTTGCTATTCCAAAGTTGGAGTGTGAATTTAATTAACTTATAGTCTGTGGTTTAAACATGGAATAAGGGGAGGGGGGAAGTAGCCTAGGGATTAAGAACCTGTGCATCAAAAACAAAAACAAAAACAAAACCTGTGCATCAGAGCCAGAGCACCTGGTCCCAAACTCCTCTCCATGACTTCCTAGCTGTGTAACTGGAGGAATATTTCTACACCCATCTGTGGGTTATTTTATCATCCAGAAAACGAGGGTGACTATAATACCCATCACACTGCATAGCTATTGAAAACATATAAAATCCCAATGCTTAATAAATATTAGCTATTAATATTGGTTTGAAAAACATGGACTTGCCATTTTGAAAGTCAGACAGCCAAATATTAGCAACGTCATAAGATTTAATTTTACATCTGTCAAAGCATGAATCTAGTGGTATTTGTTCTGGTTCCCTGATGTAAGCAGGTGTCACAAATTATCTGGAAATACGATTGACTTAATGATGTAATTCTTGGAAGAAAATTTAAACGTTATGTCTGAATTTCCCTGTAACCTCCAAAATTTCTCAAGGGTGGAAGTCAAATGATACTTATTTCTACTAAGAAATAACAGCAACAACAGAAGAAATCCTGACAATTATTTTTAAAATATGTGCTTTGTTTAAACACAGTTGTACAGTGAAGATAATAATTAGTATCAGCCCCTTTGGAGAGGATTCAGATATGCTGTCTCTGAAGGGGAGGGAAGCCCACTTTCCAGCTAATCTCTAGGATTTAGCTAAATAATTATGGAATCATAATTCGTCTTTATTCACCCACTTACCATCTGCTTCCTTGAGGCTATATTCTAAGTAATTGAATCAAGAGATAAAAAACATGAACCCAACCTAGAAAGATCAAGATGATTTGAAATAGTATGCATTACAATATTATTATATTCAAGGAAAAAGTAAGTTTGTATACTGGTGGTATTTCTATAAACCTGAGTATTTTGATGGGATCCTAACTGCAAATCCGTTGTGTAATAAAACACTATGGTTTGAGGTTCTATTCAGAGCAGAGATCGCATAAATTTCAAAATCTAAATTAGGTAGCTAATCCAAATCCTGTCTGTGTCATCAGACGATGTGGAGTTGAGGTGCCAGCACAAATGGTCAAGAAATTCAGATATGTGTCTAAAATACCACGGAAAAGACCTGTGTGGGCAGACATTTTACTGGATTTTAAGAACTGGGGATTGTAAAATATTTGCACACAGCATGAAAAGTAAATGCTAGAATATGTTTATAATACTTAACAGGTATTTGACTCCTGGAAAGGAGTCAAAGTCGTGAGGTCACATCTAATTGCAAAATTACCTGGAAAATGTAGTCTTTAGAAGAGTGGCAGTATGCCCAGCTGAGAGTTGTCATTTGGATTAAATAGCAAGATAGCTCTGACAGAGAAATGGGGAAAAAGTTCCATTTCTTCTGATGTTATGATTGTCTGGATAGAGAACTGCAAAGGCACTCTAATACACACTTTTAAAACGAAACCAGACAGAAAAGTACAAGAACCACATGTTTTCACTCATATGTGGGATATAAAAAGCAACAAACAAAAAACAAACTCACAGATACAGAAAATTAAATAGTGATTACCAGAGCGAAAAGGGGTCAAATATATGGTGATGGAAGGAAACTAGACTTCAGGTAGTGAGCACACAGTAGAGTATACAGATGTGTATTATGTCATATTATAAAGTTGTATACCTGAAATGTATATAATCTCATGAACAATGTTATACCAATAAATTTAATAATCTATAATAACAAAAGCCATTTTATTTGGGGTAAGAAGGAAGGACATGAGAATTTGTTTCAACCACTAACGCTGATACAGGCCCAATCTCAAAATATAGTCACATTGGGAGTTAGGACTTTCACATATAAATTTGGTGGGGAAACATAATTCAGACCATAACAGATTATAAACTAAGTGAGCTGGGAACTTTCTTTTTTTGCAACTCACTATATGCCTAGTATTTTGTACACGAAAGCTAATCAGCATCTCCTCTTTTAGCCCAATTTTAAAGATGAGGAAACTGGGACTCACAGAGATTAATGAACTTGCTCAAGGTTATGCATCTACTAAGAGCTGGGAATCAAACCTGAGTTTGGAAATCCTAAAGTAAACAACTTCATGAAGCAGAATTTAGTTCTGTTCACTACCACAAATCTTTCATCTATAACAAGGTCACCAAGGGCAGCATCAATTTAGAACTGTCCCTGCTAGTTGCTAAACAGAATAAATCTAAAGGTAAGATCCTATATAATAAAAGCCTAATATGCTAAGCGTCTGGTCATCTGGTGACCGGTCAACTGTTCAGCCAATCAAAGCATAATATGCTAATGAGATGCTAAGGCCACGCAACCTCTCGCTATGATGTACACTGACCACCAGGGGGCAGACAGTCAACTGGTTGACCAGTCGCTATGATGTGCACTGATCACCAGTGGGCAGATGCTCCAACCAGTAGGTTAGCTTACTGCTGGGGTCCTGCCGATGGGGACTAAGGGAGATGGGCCAGACGCAGACCCTCCCTGGCTGGCCAACCTCCCGCGTCCTTCCCAGACCAGCCAGTCCTGATCAGCCTGATAGGCCCCGATCAGGACTGGATGAGACAGGGCCAGACATGCCCTGGAGCCCTCCTGTGGTCCCTCCTTGGCCCTGATCGTACACCGGTGGGGTTCCTCCACCTGGCCTGTGCCCTCTCACAATCTGGAACCCTTCGAGGAATATCGGAGAGCCAGTTTCGACAGGACACTCCCTTAGGGAGGGTGCCAGATGCAGGGCTCACAGCTAGCTAGCTCTGCTGTGGCAGCATGAGCCTCTCCTGATCGGCACTGATTGGGCGTGAGCCCATGGCAGGCGCAGTGGGGCCTGGATGAGCGAGAGCAGCAGGTAGTAGCTGCAGGCGGCATTGGTCTGCAGGTTTTGGCCCGATCCCCACTGGCCACCCCAAGGGACCCCACCCGTGCACAAATTCCTGCAGTGGGCCTCTAATTAGTTCAATAAAATTGCACAAGGGTTAAACACATCAAAAGTCTGTGAGAAATGACAAGTATTTCTCAATGGTTGGCTAGAAACTGTAGAAAGCTAGAGATTGTTCAGAGAAACAGTGCTTAATAGGAAATTTCTTTAGAAAGAACTACAGTTGAAAGAGGCAGGGCTGAAAAGTCCAAATGTGAAATTGCCTGTGGGACTCAGTAAACCCAGAACATCCAGGCTAGAGGCTGAATCAGTGTTTTACCTTGCAAAGCAAACACCGATATCTCTTGGATGAAAGCTCAGGATCAAACAGGACAAGGCAACTGAACATCTAGGGAAATGCAGTGAATTGAATCCTGACTCTCTTCTGAGGTTACAGACCTGCAGTTGTACTGCCCAATGTTTCTTCTGCTTCTGTTGAGAGGCCTGGGGCATGGCACAGGCCTCTCCAACCCAACAAGGCAAAGTCCAACTCAACCGACTGGGAGTCCCTCTCAGGTAGAACTCAAACCACTCATGTTTCTCTAAAGCCTAGTAAAATGCAAAACAACTGGTCAGTGCTCAGCCAATGACTGAGTGGATAAATAGTTCCCTGATCCAGTTTATTATTTCATCCTCCAAACTTGCAGACTGCTTATTGTTCATTGCAACCACAGATCAATCAGAGGCCTTACTATCTATTCAGCTGGGACACTCAGAGTCATTCTGAACTCCTTAGTCTTTTTTTTGTAATGTCTCCTCTTTCATTTATAATTTTGTTGATTTGAGTTTCTCTCTTTTTTCCTTGGGGAGCTTACAGTTTTGTCAATTTCATTTACCTTTCCAAAGAACCAACTTTTAGTTTGTTAATCTTTCTCATGTTTTCTATTCTTTCACTTATTTCTGCTCTAATCTTTATTATTTTCTTCCCTCTGCTACCGTTGAGCTCAGATTTTCTTTTTTTTTCTAGTTCCACGAGGTGTAAGGTTAGGTTGTTTGAGTTCTTTCCATTTTCTTGATGTATATGTGTATACTAACTATGAAATTCCCTGTTAGAACTGCTGTTGCTCCATCCCATAATTCTTGGTACTTATGGATTTCTTAAAGTCCATTTTTTATTTCCCCTTTAATTTCTTCTTTGACCCATTGATTGTTCAGGAACTGAACAACCTTTCTTTATTCAGCTACTATAAAGATATAGTAGGAAGATACTGGTGGGGTATATTCCTCTTCAATTGAATATGGGCTGAATCTGAATGCTGATTTGACAAATAGATTATGACAGAAAAAACACATCCAGTTGTGGCCCAATCATAAAGTGAATGACAGATTCTAGTTTGGTCTATTGGAGTCTAAAACCACCCTATTAGATTTTTTTACTTACCCTAAAACCAATATTCTGTAAGAGGGCTCAAACTAACATGTAGCGAGGCTGGGTAGAGAAGAACCGAGGCCCTAGATGTGTGGCCTCAGCCATCTCCACTTATTGAGCCACCCACTCCAGGTGAGGTCCCAGGCATGACAAGCCACCCCTACTTTGTCCTGCCTGAATTGCTGACCCATAGCATTATGAGTTTATAAAATGGTGGTTGTTACATGCCACTAAATTTGTGATGGTCTGTGATGCAGCAATAGATAATTAGAATAACCTTCCACATAGAAGGATATTTTCTTTTCTACTCCTACTTCATTAGCTGTTATGATCTCACATTCTTTTCCCATCACCTAAATACTGAGGGCTCAGATATCCAACCCTTTTCTATCTGTACTTATTTCTTGGAGAAATTTTCTTAATCTTTACACTATAACTCCCTAATTTATGTTTGCAGTCCCTGTAAGTGTACCCAGTGACCTCCTTGACATCTCCTTTTTCATGTCTAATTGGCACCTCAGAATTAGCACATTTAAACTCAAGTCCTGACCTTCACCAACACAGTGACTCTCACAGTGTTCCTTATCTGGGCACATGGTACCCAGAGTCAACAAGTTTCTCAAAATAAATATAGATGTTACTACCTTTGATTCTCCTTTTTCTCCCATACCTCAGTTCAAGCCATCAGTGAGCAGCGTAAACTCTACCTTAAAACTATATTCCAAGCTGACTGATCTTGTAAAATATAAATCAGATTATGTGATTCTCTACACTCAATCTGCCATGCTTACAGCAACATCTAAAATCTTTACCATGACCCTGTATGATCTGATTTCAGGTGACTTCTCTAACCTCGGAGCCTTTACATTCCCTTCCTTACTCTGTTCTAGCACATTGGCCTTCTCCCTGGGCTCAGACATCCCAGGCAATTTCGGCGTCAGGGCCGGAACTCTCCTTTTTTAATGTTTTCCCACCACTCACTCCTGAAATTCATTCAGGTCTTGGTGAGAATCTCACATCCTCAGAAGATCCTCCCTGTCAGCTACACTGACAATCGGAGTCCCTTTGCCCCTGTAATTCTTCCCTGAATTTTATTTATTTCATTGTCAATTTATTGCCAACACCATTAATATGTAAACTCTTTGAGGCAAGGTTCTTTATCTTGTTCACTACTATATCCCAGTCCTGGAATAGTGCGTGGGAACACTACATATTGACTGAAAGAACTCCTTGAGTCCAGAGAATATTTTATTCATCTTTTAAATGTCTCCACCAAGAGCCTTGAATTTTTCTTGTTACAAATTAGGTAGCCAAGGAATATTTGTGAGCGGGTTGAAATCAAGCCTGGAAGTGATTCATAACAACGTCGGAAGCTATTTTCTTTTGATTAAAGTCTTTAATCAGGCAGTTTGTGAAAGGAAATTTTCATGATTTCTGGGTAGCAAAGGTTCCAGTTGCCATCTTCCTATGGGCCCAGCAATTCTGAATGTTCAGTGTTCCTGGGCTGAGGGGCTCCTGCAGGAAGCTTCACTTTGTTCTGATCAGTGTGCAAACAGGGTGACGTCTGACTATCTGTGATTACCTTTTTTTGCCTTCATTTGGGAAGATACATGGACCATTCATACGAGTATTCTGAGTGAATCATTTCTTACATTTTATGCAAATCTGAGTTATAGTAGAACAATGGGGAGAAATGTGTTCTCTTGAGACACATTTTCAGGCTTTCATTTAACTGGTAAGGCATGGCACATTCATATCTCTGACTACACAGCATGCTTGCAAAAAGATGTATATTTTAAAAAAAACTGACATTCTCAAACATTAGCAGGCCCTTTACTTACCTTTTTTGAGGCATATGTATAGTTTTAACTTGATTTCTAGACAAAGAAATCTTTCTAAGGATTTCTTAATATTCTAGAGACCTGGGGAGCCCAATGCTATCAAAAATACATCAGCATGTTTGGATCATTACTCTTCACTGATAAAATTGTCTGTCTTAACCAACTCTATGTCCCCTTTTGTATTTCAATAGTAATACAATATTAAACACTGCAGAAATGACAATGCTAATTTTTCACATACCTCTTTCACGTGCTCCATTTTGCCAAATAAATTATTCAGTAAATTTTGCATATGGTTCATTAATCCTTGCATGCCTTTATTGTGTTCCCTTCTCAAGGTAAAACTATGGAGTGCTGTATTTCTAAATAAATTTCTTTTTTGGCTGTCCATTGTTCCCTTTTCCTGAGGTATATAATTGGATTCTTCAGTCACATATCTTAAAATATACACCACCAACTGAGTTGGGAAAATGTAGCATTTCTAAGTTTAAATGCAGCAATGCTGTGCATTCAAATAAAATATTACACTGAGGAGATGTATTATCTTAGTGTGCCAGAAAGTCGCTTTCATGTTTTAGACAACAAATGGCTCATGGTACATTTTCTACTCCAACATATTTCAGAACTGAATAAAAAATAAAAGGTATAATTTTGACTGCTCAGACTAACAATTTGCTTCTTTTTATGGCGCATTTTAGATTTTTTAATATGAGTGATTTAATTTCACAAGGAAAGGATGTTTTATCTTAGTATCTGGGTATACTTCATCTATCTTGTTTCTGCACTTATGAACATGAACAGATGCCAAGCATGAGACATATTTTTGCATCCATGAATTATAGTGAATTGTAACATACAGTTTTTTGAAGCAGTATTTCATAGTGTCAAGAGCAGGTACCTTAGAACCAGATTTCTCAGAGTCTCATCTGCCACCTACTGGTCGTAGGCAAGTTGTGTAACCACCTTGTGCCTCAGTTTCCTCATCAGGAAAGTAGACATGATGACAGCAAAAACCTCATAGGCATGTGTTGAACTTTACATGACAAATATGTGCAAAATGCTGAGATTATGTACTAGGCAAGTAATGACTAGTTTTATTTCTAAAAACTAATTTTCTACCCAAAATATGCATGTATTAGATGCTTACTATGTATTAACAATTGCATCAAGCACTCTGGGATACAACTATGGCTAATATAGACATGATTTGCATACTTTCTGGAAAGTCTGATTGGATTTAAAAACTGTATAAAAGATACAAAGACATTGGTGGAGGGAGGCTACTGGAGAAAAAAAATGGGACATCTGTAATACTTTCCACAATAAAGATAAAAGTTTTTTAAAAGGTATAAAGGTACCTGACTGCCCTAACCGGTTTGGCTCAGTGGATAGAGCATCGGCCTGCGGACTCAAGGGTCCCAGGTTCAATTCCAGTCAAGGGCATCAAAAAAAATAATAAATAAAAATAAATAAATAAATAAAGGTACCTGACTAATTCTCACCACCACCACTACTTCCCCCCATTCCATCATCTCTTGCCTCCAAACTGGTTCCCATATTCTACCTTTGCCCCTTCAGTTTAATCTCAATATAGCCGCCAGAAGAATCCTATTAAAGTTAGTCTGATTATGTCATATCTCTATTCAACACAGAGCAACGGCTTCCACTTCATGCAGAATAAAAGATGGATTCCTTAAACTGGCTTACAAAGTCCAGCATAGTCTGCCTATTTCCCTCTGACCTCTTCTCCTGATTCTGCACACCTCACTTACTCTGTCCCAGCCACACTGGCTTCCTTGCTGTGTCTCAACCCCATCAGGCACAGTCCCAACTCAGGGCATTTGAACTAGCTACTTTCTCTTCTTGAGACCATCTTTTTGTAAATAGCCACATGACTAATGTCCTTACTTCCTTTACATTTTTACAAAAACATCACCTTTTTAATGAGGCTCTATTTAAAATTGCAATCTGCTCCCTGCTCTATTTTTTTTATCTTTTCCCATAGCACTTAGCACCTTCCAACAAAATATATAATTTATATATTTGTTATATTTTATTTTGTCTTCCACCATAAGTAAGCTCTATTGGGGCAGGAATTTGTTTTGTTTACCAATGTACCTCAAGAACTGAGAACAATGTCTGGCACTTAGTAAGAACTAATAAGTATTTGTTGAACTATATCAAATTTTTCAAGAAATATACTATGTCAGAGTGTTTAAATTCAATAGTATTTTCTTTTCAAAATAAATGAAATGAAAAAAGGAAGAAGGGGACTTTATGCACTTATTCTGAAGTGTGCCATTATACAAAATAATATTAGGGTCTATTCATCTAGATATGTTTTTTAAGCCTATGTATGTCCTTTTAAATACCTTTGAAGTTGGTGAGTATTGATTCTTTATGGGATGATTTTATTCTTTGGAAACAACCAAAATAAATATGGCAAATGAATAAATGCGTTAAAACAATATTTTCTGAAAGAGGGAAGTAGGAAAGAAAGGAAGGAGGGAAGGAAGGAAAGGAGGAAGGAAGAAAGGAAAGAAGGAAGGAAGGAAGGAAGGAAGGAAGGAAGGAAGGAAGGAAGGAAGGAAGGAAAGAGAGAGAGAGACTCAGAATGAGACCAAGTCACTTGAGTCACTAGAGAGAAGGCAATTTCAAAATACTGTGGACAATGGAAGGAGGACACAGATCAGCATCCCAAGATTATTTTGAAAAATAGCATTCATTTTAGTAAATAAGAGTAAGTTTTCAAAATCTCAATAAAGTATAGTTACCTTTCCATACGTGAAGACTAATAGTATGATTCTGTCATATAGTTTTACCAACTCAAAGTTCCCCATGAGCTCAATATAGACATTTTAAGGCTTACACATTTGGATTGAAGCCCAGGAAGACATGTATAATACAGCAGAAAAAGCATGTGCTTAAGTCCATGGAGACCTGAGGTAAAGTCCCACCTTAACTACCTTGTTTTGTGTGATGCTAGACAACTTCAAATTCTCTGATATATAGGTTGTGTGTGTGTGTTTCACTTTTAAAATAAGCATAAAAATTGCCTTTCCACAATAAATATCACTAGAAAAAAATTTTAAGTATTTATAGTAACAAGCACCATGGTCAGCTCAGGAAATCCATGAGTTAAGCCATTAATGCCTACTAGGTATTGAGTACAAGGCTTTACTCACCTTATCACATTCAGTTCCTATCACAAGTCCATGAGGGAAGTAGCAGTATTATCTTTATCTTGAAGATTAGAAAAGTAGAACTGAGGGAGGTTAAGGCAAACAAGGGTCTATTCACTTACCTCATTTTTCCAAAATTTTGTTAACATTCATTAGATTTTATTAGCTTCAAGAGTACTGTAAGAATAGCATATCAGTGCATCTATGTTTTTTCCAACAACAAAAAAAAGTAAAATTGAAGAAATCTGCTAAGTAAATTTAATAAAAATCCAACCCAAAAAAATCTTCTGTCTTGTTTTAACTTTGGCCAGTGTGCATTTTGTGTTTATTACTTCAGCTTTTTCACTTTATATCCTCAACTTGCATTGGGGAGATTACTTTGCATTTTGGCATTTATCTTTCTATCTAGGCAAATTTGGAAATCACTCCACTCAAAACAACTTATGGACTGAAAACATTTATAAAATCCACCAAATTATTTGAAAATATGTTTTACAGTCAGTGCTTTGTCTATTTTGGAAAAGATTCAGAAATCAAGGGAAATACAATATGGAGAAAATAATGGAATGGTTGGAAATCTGTTTGTATAGGAAAGATACAACATTTATTTAGATTCAATTTGTGTCTGTTATGCCCAGATTTCAAGATCCCCAACAGACCAACAGGGAGCCAGCCAAGTCTGATGCAAAAGCAAAGAGGCCTTTATTATTATTACAGACCCAGGTCTGGCTCCCCTACCCTCCTTACTGACACAGCAGCAGGTAGCAGAGAGAGAGCTAGCCCGGCGTGAAGAGGAGTTTTATAGGGGGGTGGAGTCAGGGTAGGAGAGGGGACTGTGGGCCCTGCCGATTGGCCAGGCACAAGTCGGTGTCTCGTTACACAGGATGTGGTCATCTCTGTGGCGTGCACTTCCCTTGATTGTCATTGGTTAGTTTAAAGAAATCCTGGGCGTGGCTAGCAGAAGCTTGGGCTTCCGGGAAGAAGGTAGCACATGGCTGCTGCCCCAACATGGAGGATACGGGGCAAGATGGAGGGCATAGTCCTCGCCCTTTCAGTGTCATTAATTTTAAAAGCAGTGTTTTTATTTCTCTTGCCATTGATAATGATACCAGTAGTTGTGGAATGGCATGAGAGCAGATTTTCTCATTTTAAGACGCTAAGAATGATCTTCAAATGCTTTTTCTTGAAGGTACCTTTGAAATTATCTGGTCCATATTCCTCATTTTATACATGAGAACACTGGTCTCAGAGAACTAAAGTGTCATTCTGAAAACCACCCAAATCAGTAATTTAGAACAGAAGTAAAGCCAAAGTTCTAGCCACCGCCCATCCCATCTGTCCATTTATTTATGTTGTGCAGCTTTCCATGCAAAATTTCTTAAACCTACAATTCTTGGGCTCAAGGAAGGCTTGTAATTGGCCAGAACAACAGGATAAAAGTGTGATGAGCAATGTTTAACTTCTGAAATACCAAATAAGGCCATTCTTCATTTCAGGGGGGAAAAAAAAAACACATGGAAAATTACCCTAAAGGCTCTCCAGAAGCACCTCTTGTCTCTGGCAAGCACAGATAAGATATTCCAAGTTTAGAAGACACTGAATAGCCAGGGCTCAGTATTTCAGAATTTCCCTGGAGGTAAGAGGCCTCTGGATGCTGGCTTTGCAAAAACAGTGAGATAACCAGACCATAAGGTTAATTTTTTGCTATTTAAAGATTGTCCAAACAGAATCAAATGCTTTATTTTCCTCTTTTAATCTGAGTGAATCCTTGAGGAATGGGGCTGTCGGCTTTCTTTTTTTTTTTTCTAACACTCATGGCCTAGGTGCTAGGCCCTAGCTAGCACAATGTTTTCTCCCCACAGGCTCTAATAATGAATTATGGGTTAAGGAAATGATCAATCAGTTGCCTCTAACACATAGGTGGCCTGTGTTGGAAATTGTCCCAACAAATGGTAATATCACAGCTGTTTATTACCATCACAACTCTCACCCTTTTGGCTTTTTTTCCTAGAAGAAGCCCTGTCCCAAAGGCCACAGGTGTAACTCCTCAGTGGGGTGCTTCCAGGCTGTCCTCATTTTGCCACCAATCAATTTCCCTCTGTGAGGAGTCGGAAAAAATTCCGAGTTGCTGTCAAGCTCACCAGTCTGTAAATATTCTATTTCAAGAACCTCGGACATATCAAAATGCAAATTTGAATATAATAGACAAATTGTGGGTGGGTGTGAAAAACAATTATTTTCCAAGAATATTTTCCAAACAATTCATTAAAAACTAAGTTTGTCAAATACGATGGTATGTACATAAGAATACCAAGTCCTCAGAGTTAGAACCCTGAACCTGCATTTTTAATAAGTACCCTAGGATTCTGATGCAGTGATTCTTTTCTTATTTTATTTAAAATACATGATCCAGTACACATATATTTAAGGAAGGATCCGTCGTATAAAGTGTTGTCTCCCTTGACAACAATACAATTAAAGCTTTAAGAATTCATTGCTAGCTTGTTAATTTTAGAAAATCAAACATACAAATGCAAGTTTAATTCGATTAAGAAAAACTTTGTGTTAATGTTACTATTAAAATGATTGTCAGAGATAATTGACCTCAAAAGTCAGAATATGACAGATGACACCTGACAAATGGTCCCTTGAGAAAACACAAGAGCAACCCAGGGAGAAATCTTGGACTTAGGTGGTCGCAAAGTCAAAGTGAGATTTCCTGAATGTCAAAGCAGTGAAGCAGGCAATAACATTTTTATTGTGCAAAGATAATCAGGGATCAGCTTGTATATTGGCTGGAATGATATAATTTCCGTTGACCATTGAGTTCTTTTGACCAAACTTGTGTATCAATAACTGCCACATGTGAATACTGTGGGGAGTATTATTAAAAGGATTTCTAAGAAATATATTACCTGTTTTGAGATGGAAACACACTCCTGTCAAAAGCACGTATTGTCTGATATTGTTGCTGATACTGCTCTGATATTGCTGATAATGCTCATTGCTACTGATTTTTCTCTGAAAACTGTTCTTTACATTTATCCTGGGCATTTAAGATAATTTAGGAAATTTTTGTCACCCCAGACCAGTGATGGCGAACCTTTTGAGCTTGGCGTGTCAGCGTTTTGAAAAACCCTAACTTAACTCTGGTGCCGTGTCACATATAGAAATTTTTTGATCTTTGCAACCATAGTGAAACACTTATATTTTTGATATTTATTTTATATATTTAAATGCCATTTAACAAAGAAAAATCAACCAAAAAAATGAGTTCGCGTGTCACCTCTGACACGCGTGTCATAGGTTCGCCATCACTGCCCTAGACTAATGAAATTTATTATAACTTGTGTTTCATGAATGTAAAAGTCACCTTCAAGGAATATGGAAACAGGTGAACTAAATATAAAGCATTAGAGTTTTGAATTCTTCAGGGGAGAAAAAAACATTAGAGTTACTTTTAAGCTTTGTTATTAAGAATAAATTTTAACATATACAAAAATTCCATGAAAAACTTTAGACAGTATAGTTGACATTAACTCTAAGCAAAATTTCAAAGCAGTTTTTTTTTCAGAATATGCATTTTTTGCTTCTTATATAGAAAAAATGTTCTCAGTAGAAGTCAGAGGAAAGCCTACAAAGAGGACTGACATATTTTGTCTTGTTTTTGTAGCTAGTATTGCTAGCTTTGTAATGAGGGAAGAACAACATCTGAGAATATCTTGATTTCAACTTGAAAATATTTACCACTCATTCGTTTGAGCATGTCAGAAGATTGTGAGCTAGTAATAGTCAAATTGGGTAGATTCATTACTCATTGAACTACACAAATTTTTAAATGCTAATTAGCCAATGTCAATCTGGAAAAAAGTCTTTAGAAATGGCCTGCTGGATTCTGCCTTTTGCTTTTCCTAGAAAGATCTAACTATCTCATTGCAAATTACACAAAATGGAAATGGATAACTTATCCACTGATTGACAGAATCTGGGGCCAGCAGTTTTCAATAGTCTGAAATAACAGGCAAGATTGAATAAGTTGAAATTTATAGGATATATACAAAAACTATTTGAAACCAAAATTCACCTAAGACCAGCATAAGGGTGTCATTTACTAGCACAATGTGCAACAGAATAGTTTCACTATGCAGTTTCGTAAGAGTTAATGCTGCTGGTGCTGCATGAGCAGAAATACAAGGAAAGTGGCTGTCTTGTTATATGTAAATATCTTAGAACTTCACCTATTAGACTTTATTCAGTGCCCAGCACCAGACCCCTGGTAAGTATCAAATCTGAGCATATGTAAGTGAGAATGGCCAGGGCTCTAGGTAAAACCCAAACTGCTTTAGACTATTAATGTCTGAAGGAAATTGGGGTGATCAAGAGGAAATAAATGGCCTCAGTCAGGTGACTTGTTGGTTGGAGTGTCCTCCCATACACCAAAAAGGTTGCAGGTTTAATTCCAGGTCAGGGCACATACCTCAGTTTCATGTTCAATCAGGGCACTTCCTGGAGTCAACCAATCAATGTTTCTCTCTCATATAACTGTTTCTCTCTCTCTTTCTCTTCCTCAAAACATTAATAAAATATCCCCAGGTAAGGATTTTCAAAAAGAGGACATGAATGAGTGTAATATAATAAATGTGGAATTGGACTTCTTTCAATATGCTGTAGTAGTGGACAGAACTAGGGCTCAAGGGTGAACACCAAAGAGTGGATTCCAAATCAAGAGGAGGTAGAGTTCTTAAATAATTTAATGGATCTGAACAGGGCAACTAAAAGATCTAAGATTGTACTCAAAATTGGTACTGAAGCATCACATCAAATAACATTACAGATTCAATCACTGGATTTTAACTCAGGTCTCTGGAGCATTCAGGTGCAAGGTGTACCTTTGAAGGTGGTAGAGGATAGGAGATGCTGATTGAGTAGATGCCTTGGGCCCACAACCCGCTTCTGCTTGTTTGGATTTTGGTTCCTTATAAGAAGTATCCATGGCTGAAAAACAAAGATGAAAAACAAAAAATGGGGGTCGGGGGAGAGAAAAGAAAAGGATCAGATGATAATTTGTCTCTTCTAGACTTAGGATTCCACATTGCTGCAACAACTGAGACATCTTTGAAATGTGTTTAAAATATCTGACAAGATATCTTATGTATTTCTCTTTAGAGACTTTTAGAAAAGTATATCCCTCAGTTTGGGCACCCAACACACAATCAATTCTTTCCATCTCTCTCTCTCTCTCTCTCTCTCTCTCTCTCTCTCTCTCTCTCTCTCTCCATTTTAAAGTCCACATCACTCAGTGCTAAGCTAGTTATTTTTTGCTAATTTGTCTTATATATCCTAACATTCATCACTATAATCCTCCTGCTGGTATAAAAAATAATAAACAATTTTCTCTTGTGGTTCAAAGATCAATCTAAATGCACTTTACATACAATTAAGCTAAATATCAAACACCAGTCATTGCTTCAGCATAGTTAAGAGACCTTCTTTCCTCTAGTCATCAGCCTAGTTCCAGGTCACCAGAGGTAGAGTCAATCCGAGGAGGGGACTCAGGTGAACCCATAGCTCAGAGTAAATTATTTTAGGTCAGCACAGTGTGCGGATAGGCATTTCTGCATTTCAGAGTGAAATATCACATTTAGTTATATGTGTTATAGAAAAATTAACATATAGTGAGATTATTAAGATTAGACTCACTCAAGTGAAGAGTATATCTAACTATTTCAACAAATTATTGAGAAACTTTCAATGTGTCAGGCATGGTTCCTGGCTCAA
The DNA here is from genome assembly GCF_000412655.1 of Myotis brandtii. Taxonomy (NCBI): domain Eukaryota; kingdom Metazoa; phylum Chordata; class Mammalia; order Chiroptera; family Vespertilionidae; genus Myotis; species Myotis brandtii. Next base: position 1,335,800 of record NW_005366679.1, on the reverse strand, counting down.
GGACACAGCAACAAACCCTGACCTTGTGAAGGTTATATTCTAGTAGGTTATATTACAATCTCTCATCATTGATGTTGCTATCTCTCTCCCTCTCCCTTCCTCTCTGAAATCAATTAAAAATATAGATAGATGATAGATAGATAGATAGATAGATAGATAGATAAAGCAGGGGAATTGGGTAGAGAATAGGAGGGGCTGCTGTTTGTGGTAGGTGTATGAAAAGAAAAGGTCTGTGTGCAACAGCCAAGTGTATGTCAATCAGATGCTTATATAGAAAACATAGGTGGCCCATTTTCGCAATGCCCGTGTTTCAAAGGCTTTGTGTAGAGCAAGCATCATCTGCCTGCTTTAGCAACTCTCCTCCCTTGTTATGCCTCCTTTGCTTTGTGGTTTGTCTGGCTTCCTTTGTGCCTCCTCAAGATGTCCACGGTCCCGCAGGAGTGTGTTACTTGCAACTTCCCTCTCGCTGATTGATCTTCTGCTAAAAATAGAGAACCTCAAATGGTTTCATTTTTAGTCTCTTTAGTGCACAAACATGTTTTTTCTTCAGAATTCTTTCCCAGTGTATATACATTTTTCTACTTAACATTTATATATATATATTTTTTCATTTCTTATAAGCATATTAAGCGTGTCACTCACATAGGACCTTATTTATCTTTACTTTTTCTCTGCATAATAACATAGTAATAGACAGATAAAGACAGAATCTACTTTCTCTGGAAAAGGCTGGAGGTCAAATTTGTTTGTTTTTTCATATTTTAACTAAAATGATAAATTCAAGAAATGCTCTGTTTACCATAGACAAAGAAATGCATCATTTTGGAGTTTTAAATTAATCTCTTCAAACAAATATTACCCTGCATTGATTAAGAAATTATATATAGAGAGATTATGTCATCGGGAGGCAATTTTATAAGCATAAAGACAAACTATAAATAATAGCATTGCTTAAATTATAAAATTGATTATTGGCAGGATTTGTATTAGGCTTTGGAATAGATGCCAACATTTATATATAATTTTCCGATTTTTTAATAAATGAGCCTGTAATAACCTCTCCCCTGCTCCACTGCTCAGTCTTGTTAAATGCTTTCGACTGTAGTGCCTCTATCCTGCAAACAGAAGTTGTTTTGATATTTAAGCATCTGGAAAAGGTGAAGGATCAAAGTGATGAGATGGAGCCTTTTCTTAGAAGTTAGAGAACCTTTGGTAATATTTTAAAGCAGGAGCCAGGGAAATTTTTCATGTAGTCGAGTTAATGATTCCATTTAGTTATAACTTATAAGAATCTTATAAAATACTTTTCTGTTGTTGTTAGCGTATTACTAATACCTATACATTTCATGATTCCAAATTCATTCTTCTGCATTACTATGAAAACATCATTGGAAGGTTAACACACCAAGCTGTATTTATTTTGTCTATCATAAACAACATTTTTGCTATGATTTATAGTATGTACTGTGCACTCACAAATAGTGCTGCAATATCTTTAGTTTTGAATCAGTTTCAATCTTTATTACCACTGACTTTGGGGACAGGAAGCAGGTTGGCATATTTTAAAAAATCGTTTTGTTAAAAGCCTCTTAAGGAGGCAACATCTTGGGATGAAAGAGCTCTGAAAAATAAAATAAATAAAACCCTAGGTTAGGCCTGGCTGTGTCCTTAAGATAATTCACTGTCATTTCAGGCAACTGAGTGAAGGCCTTGGGAGTACAGCCCCTCCTGGTGTCAATCTAGGACAGTAATGGCGAACCTTTTGAGCTCGGCGTGTCAGCATTTTGGAAAACCCTAACTTAACTCTGGTGCCGTGTCACATATAGAAATTTTTTGATCTTTGCAACCATAATAAAACAAAGACTTATATTTTTGATATTTATTTTATATATTTAAATGCCATTTAACAAAGAAAAATCAACCAAAAAAATGAGTTCGCGTGTCACCTCTGACACACGTGTCATAGGTTCGCCATCACTGAACTAGGAAGACAGCTGAGAGACCAAATAAATGTGGAAGTGGCCAGGTGTAGGCAAACGTGGTGGGACTATGCGGAACTAGAGACACACATTCTTTACAAAGGCTTTAAATTAAAAGTTTCCAGGCCTGATGATAACTGTAGTATTCCTTTTAGTTCAGAAACTTTGTGCTTTTGTATTGAGTTCTCAAATAAAATCAACAGGTACTTACTAGATACCAAAAGTATAAAACCTTATGACTTGAGAGGGACAACATAAAACTATGAGTAATGGTTTCAGCCTTTGAAGCATAAAATTTGGCTAAAGAAATGGGGTAAAGAGATAAAAAGAGGCTCATTCTTCAATAACAAAAAGAGCTATGTCTCCTCTCAAAGACGTGAAGTGTGTGTCAGCAAGTGCTGTTGGCATTTTAGAAATGGAAGTACCTTCAAGCATGAGGGACTGAGGAAAGACTTCACTGAAGAGGTCAAGGTCAAGTCCAAGAGTCAGGGGTAAGATCTGGACTGGGACAGAAGGGGCAGCCCCTCAATCAGGGAGTTGAACTTCAGGGAGACCTGCTGTGAGCACAACTAAGAAATCTGGCTTTTGTTTGTTTGTTTCTTTCTTTCTTCACTTTTGTTAGTGGAAGATTCTTGTTAGGAAAATTATTAGTAAAATTGCCACTTAGACTCTTTTAGAATGTTTTTGATATATTCTGATATCAGCCAAACATTTGCTTGTGGCATGTACATTTCAACATTGAAGCTAGAAACTTTTGCACAGATTTACTTGGTGAATAAATATGTTCATTTGATCACAACAAAATAAATTTATCACCATTGCATTTGCATTTTTACCCCATTAAGCATCTGTTTTCCCTACACTGTTGTCTCTAGTTATAGTCATTCTTTCTTTAGCAAAACATCTTTCACCATGTCCCCAAATGCTAGGAAATGTAGGATAATGAAGCATGATGCATCCAGATAGATGACCTAATAATGGCAAACACTCATATTATGCTTTTAAATTTACAAGCATTTTCACATGCATTTCCCACATATATTTCTTTAAAGTATTTCATAGTATACATTGTGTTGTTTTTTTATTTTGCAATAAAAAAGATTTAGAAGAATAGCGTTTTCCATGTCTATTAAGAATGGTGAACACAGTCATAGTACACAGTAGGGTTACTATAGAAATCATTTCAATTAGACTTGGAAGATAGCATAGTCCCTACCTCTCATGCTATTTACTTGTTCAACAACTGTATCTGTTATTGAATGTGTGCCATACTCCGTGCTAAGTTACAAGCACACAATAGTAAAAAATACAGACAAGGTTATCGCTTTCTATATTCTACCAAGGAGATTTGCCCATAGTTTACCAGTCTATGACCCAGATCCTCTGATTCCAAGGCTGTGTTCTTTCCACCAAACTGACTGTATCCACATATGTATTTCATTTAATAATTTAATGGTTTCTCAGGGATCCATGTTGTTCCAAGACAGAAGAAAAAATGGTCCTAAAGTAAGATCACTAAAACGTGTTGAATATAAGTAAAATCACTGAGATACTTATGACAGGAATAAATGCTCAAGGCATTTCCACCTACACGGAATGGATTTTATTTTGCTTCCCTGGCTGTGTGACCAAAGAACCATATACTCTGATGCATTTTCCTCCTAGGGTGGCCTCCTACTATGGTATACCGAGGTAAACATAAGTATTCAAAAATAAATAACAAAATCATCCTATATACAACTAAGGCTCACTTAGGGATTCTTTCTGCTGAATAAGCATATAGAAAAGACACTTTATTACTTCAATTACTCCAGCAAGATCACACCTGGTGCTAGATGCATGGTTCAAGAACCTCAGCACATTAGTGTAGCAGTTAGGTTATTAATCATGGATGTCAAGTGCTTTCTGCTAATTAACCTTAATTGAGCTCTCTGTTATGGAAGTACCATTTCCAATGAAACAACTTAGTAATGATACCAAAATAACAGAGCATGGCAAAACCCAGGATTAACATTACTTCCTGTACTCAAACACTAATGCCTAATGCGCTTTGCTGTAATGCAAAATCTTATATCATCTACCAAAGTTTAAAAATGACATTCAGCAAACATTGGTAGCATATATTTACAATTTGCATAATAAAGTGATTTAGGAAAGCATTTTGACAGAGCATTTGTGTCTTTATTTTATATTTAAAAGCAACTAGGATATGCCATTTTAATAAAAATATGTAGAATTTTTAAAGATTGAAAGATTAAAATCTCACACCACCCATTAGTTAATGTGACTGTGAACTTAGTCATGCTTAAAACTAAATTTTTATTTCATTTGTGTTCACTGTTATTTCAAATAGTACCACAAAATGTCCATTAGAATAGAATTCTGCTGCAATAGGCAGCTTTATTAATCTGCCTGGAGATATGCAGTACAATTAATTTTAAATTTGATAACCAGCAAGCACTTCAAATGTTCAATAGGTTATTTATTAAAAAGAAAATCAGAAAGAAATAAGCTTTTCTGCCAATGAACAGAATGCTTGGATTTAAAAATGGCCAGAAGCTACTAGTATTAATAAGCTTTGTCAAATTCATTTCCAGACATGCATGGGGGAGTTTGTGCTATTTTTCTGTGCATGTCACAGTGTCTGTCAAGAGGAGAGCTCAGATACCTTGGGGAAAGCTTTCTGATGTGTGAATATTTGAAAATAAAAAGTCAAAGACAGACATTTAGCAGATTCACAAGGGAAAGGAAACCTCTGAAGAATCTTGAGAAAAATTAAAGTAGTGACAATGGAAGTGTTATAAAAAGGTTTAAATATATACGTGTGTGTGTGTGTGTGTGTTTGTATATATATATATATATAGGCAAGAACAACAAATACCAACACTGGTAGTAAAGTTAAAATTAGCACAGATCAGATGTATATGGCATGAATGAGGCTATGGACCATTTGTTTATGCTATACTAGTATTCACAGAGATAGATTGTAAACAATGAACAAGTGGCCCAATTTCATTAGATAGTAATACATATGACAACAACATTTGACCACATGGACTTAATGGAGTATGATGGAACATTCCTCTAGGCCAGTGGTTCTCAACCTTCCTAATGCCGCAACCCTTTAATATAGTTCCTCATGTTGTGGTGACCCCCAATTTCATTGTTACAAATTGGACATAATTAAAGCATAGTGATTAATCACAAAAACAATATATAATTATATGTGTTTTCTGATGGTCTTAGGCGACCCCTGTGAAAGGGTCATTCGACCCCCAAAGGGGTTGTGACCCACAGGTTGAGAACCTCTGCTCTAGGCACTTAAAACCTGGGTTAAAATAATAGTTTACCACTGAACAGGTGTGTAGCTATAGGCAAATTATTTAAGTCTCAATCCCACTGGTTCAATCCAGTAAATCCTTTCTGTGATGAAGGAAATATTCTATTTCTGTGCTGCCAATAGGTAGCCTCTGGCCACATGTTGCTCTTGGTCACCTGACATCTGGCTAGTGCAACTGAGGAACTGAATTTTCAATATTATTGTAACTTAAATTCAAGTAGCTACCTGTGGCAAGTGGCTACCATATTGGACAGTGCAGTCCAGCCTCAGGTGAATTCTTCTTCTATGAAACACAGTAGTATTAGATCTGATTCCATTTATGATGTTTAAAATTGCAAGGGAGAGAAAACAAAATTTAAACAATAAGAAGAATACATTGGCTCATTTTAACTAAAAAGTCCAGAATGGGAAGTGTTGAGCACAGTTCAATCAGGGTTTTCACTCTATTGTTATCCTCAGTACTCTTGCTTCCCCTTTATTTTGGGGTTTGGGCTCTGTCCTTATGCTGGTTTTCATGATGGTCACAATCTGGCTGCTGGAAGTAATAGGAGTTATATGCTTCTCATACATACCTAGTAGGAGAGTGAGAGGAAGAGCATTGTTTCCCACAACCACTTAAATGGCCGAAGGTTGGTTCTGACAAAGTCTATCTGACACAATCAGTAGAGCAAGGAGAAGGCTGTGTATTGCTTGGCTTGTACCTGGTTTCCTGCCTGTCCCTGAAAATAATTACTTTGGCAAATAAAAGGAGATTTTTGATGAATGCTGGAACTAGTATTTGGATAGCGGGAAGGATGTTTCCTCAAAGAAAAATCTGGAAGATATTAGGAAGTAGAAAGATGGGGAGTGAATGCTGAGTAGGCAACTGATCATATTCATTCAATTATCTCAAAGGATCATTATCATGTAGTCAATAATGTCATGTGGGTAAAGTAACTAACAGTGTGTGATATGTTAAAGCCCTTCTTGTTCACATATGTCTTTCTATGTCCCTGGGCACTATCTTATCCCACTGGTGTCATAGTTTTCTCACACGGGAATATCTGACTGTTAAGATTTCTTTTAGGCCCAGCCAGCGTGGCTCAGTGGTTGAGCGTTGAATTATGAACCAGGAGGTCACGGTTTGATTGCCCCTCAGGGCACATGCCTGGGTTGTGGGTTCAATCCCCAGTGCGGGGTATGCTAGAGACAGCCAATCAATGATTCTCATCGTTGATGTTTCTATCTCTCTCTCCCTCTCCCTCCTCTCTGAAAATCAATAAAAATATATTTTTTAAAAAGATTCCTTTTAGCACTAACTATCTGTTAATGATAACTACTAGTGAAATTATGTAAACTCACGGCATAGGAATAGGTGTGTCAAAGAAGAGTTAATTACGTTGGAGGAGTTGATGTTTCTATCTCTCTCTCCCTCTCCCTTCCTCTCTGAAATCAATAAAAATATATTTTTTTAAAAAAGATTCCTTTTAGCACTAACTATCTGTTAATGATAACTACTAGCGAAATTATGTAAACTCACGGCATAGGAATAGGTGTGTCAAAGAAGAGTTAATTACGTTGGAGGAAACAAATGGCGACAGCTAACCAAATACTACTGGGTCTTCTGTACCCGCTCTGTGAAAGTAGCCCTCATGCCAGTCTTTCAGAAAATATAGAAAAGAAGTTATAGCATGCCCATTTAACTCTAGCTTCCCCTGGACCCAGCTTTATCTCTACCATGATCAACACATGAGCTGATAATAAAGACCAATACCTAGCCTTTAGCTCAATGGCATGAGAAACTTACTTGAGGCCTACCCCTGACATTTGAAATTTAATTGTGCTAAGCTAGTCTCAGGCATCCCTATTATTTAAAAAGTGATTTTAAAGAATAGCTATGGCTGAAAAAGCCACCAAGTGATTTTCAGATAAACAGCAAGTGAAATCAGAAGACTATACTGCACTACTTTATGTCAAGTAGCAAGCCATTATTAAATGACATAAAAATAAGATAGTGAAATAACCACCATTAGAACTAGGCAAAATTTCTTCAGTGAAAAGATGAAGAGCACAAAAATAAGTACATTTTTTTTATCTGGAACTGAAATATTTCCTTTATGTTCTTCCTATTACACAATCTGAGTTTGCTAAGGTATATCACTCCCAGTAATTTGGAGTGCATTAATTCTATTATTTGTTTCACTATTAGTTGCTTTTGCACACAACAATGGCAGCTTAAATTTAACTTTCCCAACTTATTGGCCTCTGAAGCAACAAATTGATTTTCCTCCATTGAAATGCAAAACAGCCATGTATTAGGTAGGGAGGAATTTGCAAAAACTGGTGAGTGAATGGAGAAACAGTCACTCCCATGTATCTCTCATGGGACTATAAATGTTCAAAGACTTTTTGGAAGGCAATTAGGCAGTTCATCAAGTGTGCATACTCCATGGCTCACCAATTCAGCTCCCCATTCAACTTCTCAAAGAAATGCAAAAAAGTGCAAAAAGATATTTGTACAATAGTGATTCCATTATGAAGGGCCATGTGTGTCATGGAAGAGAAACTACAGAAACAATACAAATGCATATCCACTTGAGGATTAATAAATATATATGTATATGTTATGTGTACTTTA
>NW_005366679.1:1323549-1327685 GCF_000412655.1 Myotis brandtii | reverse complement strand
GTTGACATAAGTCTCTCTGAACTGCAAAGTTTTAAAAAGTAAAAAATAGTAATAATTATATTATTTCATTTATTCTAAAATGTGTACAAAATCATATGTGTATATAAATGAATAGAGACTATACTAGAAACATACACTCAATAATGTTAGCCATCATTACTTTTGGGGAAAATCATAGAAATAAGGCAAGTAGTAGGAGAAGAAGATTTTATAGCACTTTCTGTTTTAAATGTTTGCAATGATAATATATCATATAAATATTTTAAAAGTGATTTTACAAACCAATCTGGAAAAATAAAGAGGAAAAAATAGCCAGGAGAATTCTAAAAATGAAGAGCAATGGGGTGGAGAGGATTTACTCTAACAGGTACTAAAGTAATATGCTTCACAAAGAGTTCATTTTGAAAAAGATTTGATCACTACCTTGCACTGCATAACTAAGTAAATCTAGATTTATCTTATATCTAATTACAATAAACCCATAAAATCAATAGAAGGAAATACAGCTTGTGACTTTAATTATTTGGAATGTTCTTTCTCAACATGAAACTCCAGCCAGAAACCAGAATAACAGACATTAGAATTTACATGGTTTGACTGCATAAAAATTAAAACATTTCATATGAAAACGAAACATACCATATGTAGAGTGTAATAGACAAAAATTAAACATGAGTAATAACTACTTAATAGCCTAATATACAAAGGGTTCTTATCAATTAATGAGTAAAAGATAAATGTGCCAAAAGAAGGAGGGGCCAATGGCACTTGTGTTCGCCAGGCTATCTTTCCTGTCCTTGTAATTTCAAACTCCAAGATTTTGCCACCATTGGTCCAAAGAGCCTGTGACACACAAACCACCAGTGATGTTGCCTAAAATTCAACCCACGGTAGATTTTCATACGTTTTTCAAGAGGGTATTAAAATTAGAAGCCTTTTGCTTAACAGACAGTTGTCTGCCCTTACACAAAGCTTATCTTAGCAACAGAATTTTTTCCAAGAGAAAAGTAAAACCTGGCATTAATTTAAACAAACATTTCCAATTGCTATTTTCATATTTCCTCTGGTCACTCCAGATAGGTTATGTTGAAAAGTTGAAGACAAACATCTTTTCCCCACTGGTGCCTTCCTGTATTTGGCAAGCACAGATGCTGCTCTGGGATTTCAGGGACCAATAAAATTTTATTCTACTCATTTGCATTTCGATAGATATTTCATAGCAAGAACAAGTTCACCTCTGTTCAAAACATTTATTTGTTGTTTCAGCAAAACAGCTCATGAAGCTTTCTTTTGATAACTGGTGAATTTGGTCAAACAGTGATTTTAAAAACAAGTCAGGATATTAATGAAAGCATAGAACTTTAACCCCGTTTTGAAATGTTTGCTTGGGAAGTAGTTAGGGATTACCACTCAAGCATTTACAGTACTGGGAAATACTTTAATCAGAACAAGAGATAAACACTGGCAGAAGAAATTATGACTTAACAAACATTTATTGAGTTCATGCTGTGTGCCAAGTCCTCTCCCAAATAGTATGGGGCAAAACTCCCAGCAGTTATCTAAGTGTTTTGTTTCCACATGAAATGTATTTATTCATTTTTTTTTTGCTGGAGAAACGTTTTGTTTCCACATGAAATGTATTTATTCATTTTTTTGCTGGAGAAATTTTGCATAGTTCTAATATTGGTTATTTTGCTATCTTATCTTTGCATTATTTAAGTATGGCCTGCAATTCGACACTGAATAGTGGGGTATAGTTAATAAATTAACTAGAATTTCTACCATGTCATTGAAGAGTATCAATTATATTAAATATCCTTATAACATTACTGACTTTAATGGGAATGGTTCCAAGGTAGCAAATTATTAGAAGCCAAGTTTTAATATACAATTATAATATTCAATATAGAAAATTAAGCATGCTGTTTCCTAAAGATTGCTAGAAAATAGTCTTTATCAGATGGAGGAAGTTTCATATTTATAAAAGTTTATTAGATACACTGGTAGAATTAAAGTGTTAATTTTTTCTCAAATGCCTATTCAGCATCAAATTTGATTACCCTATATTTTCATTTAGCCTGTTAATATATAAATTACTGTATATTTCCTAATGTTGAATTGCATTTATTTTTTTAATATACCATTCATTACTACACTGTATTATTATAGTAATTCCTAGTTAGATTAAACTATTTTTTAGAAGTTTTTCATTCACATTTATGTTTTCGCATTCTCATTGATTTCTATTTTAATTTGTTATATTTCAGCATTTCTAGACATCAGTTATATAGATTAGAGTTTAAATACTCCTCAGTTTATGGGGTGATTTTGTCAAAGGTTTTTGCAGAGCCTATATGTCATTACTCAATTTTAGTCTAATACTTTTTCTTTTGCTCTATTCTCCCATAATCAAGGAACATACAGAGGTGGGCAAAAAGTAGGTTTACGGATATTTGTATGGAAAAAGACATGCAGATTATGATTATAAAAATAGCTTTATTAACTCTGTTTCACATACAACTGTAAAGCTATTTTTGCCCACCTTGTATATGGGCAACTAATTTTCGGCAGAGGAGCCAAAACATACAATGGAGAAAGGAAAGCCTCTTCAATAAATCATGTTGGGAAAACTGAAAAGCCATATGCAAAAACATGAAACTAGGCTGCTACCTGACACCATACACAAAAATTAAATCAAACTAGATTAAAGACTTGAATATAAGACCTAAAACAATTAACTACATAGAAGAAAACATAGGCACTAAACTTAAGAACCTTGGTCTCAGAGGGGGTTTTGTGAACATAATCCCAAAGGCAAGGAAAATAAAAGCAGAATATAAATGAGCAGGACGACATCAAACTATAAAGATTCTGCACAGCAGAAAAAAAATAAAAACACATGTCAACAAAACAAAAAGACAACCATATGAATAGGAGGAGATATTTGTAAATGATACCTCCAATAATGGGCTAGCATCCAAAATATATGAAGAACTCATACACTCAACCAAAAAACAAAACAAAAAACCCACAAACAATTCAATTAAAAAATGGACAGAGGACCTGAAGAGACACTTTTTCCAAGGAAGACATACAGATGGCCAACAGATACGTGAAAAGATACTGAACATCACTAGTTTTAAGAGAAATGCAAATCAAAGCCTCGATGAGATACCACCTCACACCTGTTAGCATGGTTGTTATCAATATGATAAGAAAAACAATGTTGGAGAGGATATGGATAAAAGGCAACCATTTGCCTGCTCTGGTGGGAAGGCAAATTGGTGCAGCCACTATGGAAAACAGTATGGAAGTCCCTCAAAAAAATCAAGAATAGAACCACCATATGACCCAGAAATCCCTTTTCTGGGTATCTACCTGAAAAATGTGAGAACACTTATCTGTAAAGATATAATTATCCCTATGTTCTTTGCAGCATTATTCACAATGGTCAATACATGAGAACAACCTAAGTGTCCTTTGACGGATGATTGGATTAAAAAGTGGTGTATATATACACAATGGAATACTACTCTGCTATTAAAAAGATGAAATATTGCTATTTGTGACAACATGGATGGATCTTGAGAGTATCATCTGGTGAAATAAGTCAGACAGTAAAGGACAAAACTGTATGATATCACTCATGTGGGATATAAAATAAAAATCAACAAATGAACAAATAAAACAAACATACTCAGGCCACAGAATGGTGGTTACCAGAGGGGAAGGGTGGTGAAGGGAGGATGAAGAGGATAAAGGGTCAAATATATGGTGACAGAAGTAGAGTAAACTTTGGATAGTGAGCATCTATTGCAATAGACTATACAGATGTTATATTATAAAGTTGTTCACCTGAAATTTATATAATGTTATTAACCGATATTACTCCAGTAAATTTAATTAAAAATAATAGTACCTGATAATTAAATTGATTTGCATTTATATGATTACTAGTGGCCCAGTGCACAAAAATTTGTGCACTCGGGGCGGGGTGGGGGGGTTCCCTCAGCCTGGCCTGTGCCCTCTCGCAGTCTGGGACCCCTCGGGGGATGTCCACCTGCTGGTCAGCACAAATGGGGACATAGCATCAAGTCCCCCTGCACCAGAAGACCCAGAGTCAAGTCCCCACCCAC
>NW_005366679.1:1295785-1323289 GCF_000412655.1 Myotis brandtii | reverse complement strand
ACACTGCCGCGATTGGCCTGCCCGAGTGGTGACCGGCCTTGACACTTCAGCGGCGGGGCTGAGGGGACTGGGAGCCGCCATCTTTGTGATGGAGTGACAAAGTGATGGTTAATTTCCATACTACTCTTTTATTAGATAGAACTAGAGGCCCGGTGCATGAAATTCAAGCAATTGGTGGGGGGAGTCCCTCAGCCTGGCCAGCACCTTCTCGCAGTCTAGGAGCCCTCGAGGGATGTCCAACTGACTGGGAGAGGGCCGAAATTGGCAGTCGGACATCCTTAGCACTGCCGCAGAGGTGGGAGAGGCTCCCACCACCGCCGCTGTGCTCGCTAGCTGTGAGCCCGGCTTCTGGCTGAGAGGCACTCCCCCTGTGGGAGCACACTGACCACCAGGGGGCAGCTCCTGCATTGAGCATCTGCCCCCTGGTGGTCAGTGCACGTCATAGCAAGCAGTTGAGCGGCCTTAGCATATCATTAGCATATTACCCTTTGATTGGTTGAACAGCCAACTGGATGACCAGATACTTAGCATATTAGGCTTTTATTATATAGGATTACTGGTCTTGTGTATCTCTTTACATGTTTATGAACTTTTTGTATATTCTAAGCCTCTTCTTATAAGATAGTAAAGAAAACAGAACTCTGGCAAGATTAATAAAGGTAAAAGAGAGAAGATGAAAATAAACAATAAACAGTAAAAACCAATACAATCACTGGGGTAAAAAAAAAAAAAAAAGAATTCTAAAAGTTTCAGGAGAGAAAAAAACAAATAATGACCAGGGGAAAAGAAAAGAAAAGAAATCAGAGTTTAAGATTTCTCATCACCAACACCAGATGCTAGAAGACAATGCACCATCATATTCAATGTTCTGATGGACATTACTTTTAATCTAGAACGCTGTCATCAGCCTCATTATCCTTCCATTGTGAAGGTGAAATAAAGACATCTTCAGACACGGAAAACCTGAAGAAGTTTAATATTCACAAGCTTCCTCTGAATTGCTTATGAGTAACTAACTCCCTATATATATGATTCTTTATTAGGGAAGTCCCCTCCCCCTCCCTGGCACCTGCCTTGAATCCTTACTCGGCAGGAAGAAGGGCAGAGGGAAGGAGGTGGGAGGGGGTTTCTGTAGGTTCAGAGCATACAGACCGCTGTACTCCACCAAGTTGACTTTATTCCAAATATGCTTGGCCTCTCAGTGGCAGTTATGACATGTTTAAAAGGTCTTTCTGCTCTTCTGCTAGTTACCCAGACCTGGCATCTGCTTACTTGTCCTTCTCACATCTTTGACCTGCTGAATAGATGGGCCCCACCCTGCGCTGACATCTCCCTTGCATGTTCCGCAGGACAGGATGCTGATAGGTTAAAAAACATGTGTGGGGATTGACAAAGCTAAAGGGACTTCTGTCCTGTGGAATCTCTCAGACTTTGCTACATTAGCGTGCACTGCGAATTTCCCTCTAGGAAGGGACTGTAATATGCAATGCAGTTTTAAGCAGATGAGTTTGGCCACAGAGCCCTTGGGGAAAGAGGACCGCCTTGTAGGATTCCTGCTTTCAAGGAAAACTGTTCTGGAATTTTGTGGCCTTATCTTTGACACTATGATCTCTGATGTTCAGTATCCTATATACTAGCAGATCGACTGAACGGTGGAACGATGGGTCGCTATGCACTGACCACCAGGGGGCAGACACTCAATTCAGGAGCTGCCCCCTGGTGGTCAGGGGGCTCCCACAGGGGGAACGCCACTCAACCAGAAGCCAGGCTCATGGCTGGCGAGCGCAATGGCAGTGGCAGTGACAGGAGCCTCTCCTGCCTCCGCGGCAGCACTAAGGAAGTCCGACCAATGGCTTAGGCCCGCTCCCTGGGGAGGGTGGAGCGGAGGAGGAGCGGGCCTAAGCCGGCAGTCAGAGGATATCCCCCGAGGGCTCCTGGACTGCGAGAGGCTGCAGGTCAAACTGAGGGATCCCCCCCAAGTGCACGAATTTTGTGCACTGGGCCTCTACTCAAAACATAAAAACCCACCCTAGCCAGTCTGGCTCAGTGGATAGAGTGTCAGCCCTCAGACTGAAGAGTCCCCGGGTTTGATTCCAGTCAAGGGCATGTACTTTGATTACAGGCTCGAGCCCTGGCCCTGGTAGGGGCCCTTGTGGGAGGCAACCAATCAATGTATCTCTCTCACATCGATGTTTTGCTCTCTCTGTCTCTCCTCCTCCCTTCCATTCTCCCTAAAAGTCAATGGAAAAATATCCGTAGGTGATGATTAACAAAAAACAAACAAAAACTCATAAAAACCCCATTCTCTGTTCTCAACCCAATGCCTAGTTGGCAGTATACATACAATACATATTTGTTTATCAAAAAATAAGTGAAGAAAGGAATTCACTATTATAAAAATGCTTTAGAGGTTGAATATAAAATCTGTGGTCATTGCTTGTATTTATGCTAGAATGTGTTTTTTCACCCAGAAACTGACAGTTTTTAAAGAAAACAAAAAAGCTGGCCCATTTCCAATAGCAAGATGTACCACCTGTGTAACAAGGCTCACGAAAAGCTCTTAATCCTGTAAATGCCATCAAACCCTCCACTGTAGATGCAGTTTGCTGTTGCACAGGCTAGTGATCAGTCTTCAACCAGCTGCAGGCATATCATCAGCCTGGATCCTTGGGCCTTTCCTGCAAACCAGTAGACCTTGATTTACATTGTGTTGTGCTTCATTGTATGAGCTTCAAGTGGTAATATATTTACTAGTTTTACTAGGCTCAACATGTAGATGTTCTGTTCTTATGAATCATTGTCCGTATTTCTCACTCCCTCTCACTCTTGATGTATTGTCTTTTTTTCATTTGATGTGATCTTTAAAATTGCTTAGATTTGTAATGGATTTGTATCCATCAGGATACAAATAAATGTTATTGTAAAATGGAACATTACAGTCAATAGATTATAATAAAATGGAAGGGATGTCCCAATATTTGGAGGTTACGTATAGCAAACACTGTAACATTCGGGTGAAAAAAAATATAAAAATGACCACATCTATTTTGTTTTGTAAAAAAATAATGAGAAAATTAACAAACCAGGCAAAATTCATGAATTTGCTCTCTCTGCCATCGCTCTTCCTCTGACATTCTTTCCCAAATACCAGAAACTTTGTTTCCCTTATCAGCAAAAAGCAGACAGTAAGATATAAGATAGAGAACAAACTTCAAGCATTATAGCCTGGGAGCTGGAGAAAATGACTTCTCTCTTCATTTGTAAAAATGTCCACATTGCTACCCACCTCCTCCGGCTGATAAACACAGGATTACATGAGATAAAATATGTAAAGTGAAGTGCATAGCACAGCATAGGTGCTCTCCACTTATTAATTCTTCCCCTTTCCCACACATCCATCTCCATGTTGCTCATTCTAAAAATGTCATGACTAACTGTCTGCTATTTATGTTAAAGGTGACTTCCCTTCCTCCAAAGAAACCCCTACATGAATGCAACTTTCTTTTCCCATTTTTTCTATTATTTGAACCCCATTTAGATAGAAAAATCCTTATGTAACATACCTTTGTGTTCTCGATCACACTTCAACGTAAGTCACTTCAAACATTTATTCTCCTTTATTCAGTACTAACAATTTCATAGTTCACAAAGGATTTAGCATCCTAACAACGAAGTAAAAAAATGGAAATTTGCTATTTTCAAAGATTCTCACTTGTCTTCAATGTAGGTTTTTAAAACTTATTTGTCTAGCCTCTTTTGAAACAATTGAATGCTCACCAAAGTGCATTTCATGATAGTGAATTAGAGCTGGATAAGTAGAAAAAAATTGCAAGCAAGAAAGCTTTCTGTTTGCTTCCATTATTATGAAAGATTGTGAAGTTGGCGTGAGCTCTTAGAGAAAGTTCAGCTGTGGCGGTTTGAATTACACTGGTCAATTTCAGTTCATCGCCTCCTAACAACTAACAATTTCATGGGGCAAAGACTTTCAACTCCACTCTTGGACATAAGCTGCTTCCACTCTCTCTCCCTGTAAGAACTGACACATTTAGCAATTCTGAATCATGTGCAAATAAAGGGAGGTTAAGGGAGTAGGAATGGTTAAGGTAAGTAAGTGAAAAGGTAGGAAGAAGGGGCGAGAAGAGGGGTTTTCCTGATCAGAATCAAATACATGACTAAAAATGCTTTATCCTTTATACTTGTAGTGAAATGAAGGATCCTTTATGCTTTCCACACTCAAGTTTAAACTGGAGAGCTAAGTGAAGACATTTTCTTCTAGAAAAGCCACAAATCACTTTTTCAAAGCTTGAATTAATCAGGCCCTTTGCAACAATGTTTCTCTGTGACTGTTCAGTTTTCAAAATGGAAATCTGTAGAATGTCAGTTCCTTTTGAGTTGGGAAAAGAATATGACCTCATGAAGCCCCTTTTGAAACATTCCTTCAGCACAAGCATTTTAAATAATTTCTCAAAGGCAAGTACTATATTCGGAGTGAATAGCATGACATTATGAACTACATCTAACATAAGATTTTGCTTCGACAGGCCTGTCAATGCTCCTTAGTTCCACTGTATTGAAATGAAAATCATGTGAGCTTGGAAGAAATATCTTCCTCACCCCGATACTCTTTATTAACTGTGGAATCGTACTATTTTCTTCACCATGACAACAAAAGCACACAATAGAGTTAGCTCTCACCTTCTTTGCACAAGGTGACAGGGAAAAACAGTAACAAAGAAATGTGAAGCAGAAAACAGATTTCAGGAAACAAGGAGTTAAGGAAGTCATGAACCGTTGGAAGCGTGAGCTCAAGCACCAGCATTTAGGGTCATGTTCCAGAGGGGTAACTAGACTAGGTAACGCAACCCAGAGAAAATACTTCCAGTTTGCACTTGATTAAATCTCAGAATGGGTGACTTTTAATGTCAGCCAGTCAACTGAAAGGCCAATTTAAATGATCTCATTTTACAGTAAGGTTTATGTCAGTAAAAGACATAGATTGATCAGCATTCTTGAAATAGGGCTCTGAATTACTCATATACAGTGTCATTTAAAAGCAAACAACTTATTCTTATCAGAACATATCATTCTTTCAGTGATTTTTAGTGATTTGCACTATGAAATATTTTAGCCATACTTTTTTTCCCCAGAAAAATACTTTGGCTTAAAATGTCAGATGTTCTTCATTCTGTTCAGTTTACATTGTTCAAAATATTCAAAGCCATTAATCTTCCTAACGTGCTGAAGTCTGTACTGGGTTGTCTTTCACTAGGACTTGCTGGTATAGGCAAAACTACCAGAAATGGGCCCATTGATTATTTTCTGTCCAGGGAAAGGCAGGGAAGAGGGAATCACATCAGAGTTCAATGTTGTCGCCTGAGAAGCAATGCAAGAATTAATAAAAGAAATAAGTACTAACTAAAGATAAATCAAATCATGAATTGCAGCCAGAAAGCCAAAGGAAAAAAGGATTGAATCATGGGATTTGACTGGTGCGGGATTTTAAAGATTTAAAAAAAAATCAATTTGGCCATCTATCTTAAATAACGTAAGGTGACAAATACTAAACGTTGTGTTCTTGGTGCCCAGAAAGTTTTTAGTATCGTGTTAAAGCATATTAAAAGCAAAGTTATGTTCAGGGAAAAGGTTTAAAATTGTATTTTTAAAATAGAAAAATAATTTGGGAGAACTTTTAGAAAGATGATGTAGGGAATGCTTGTTAAAATAGCTGCCCTCTTTGAAACCCAGTAAAATGAAGGAAAATAACTAAAAATTGCAAAAGTAGTTCACTAGTATTAAAACTAGACAGTGCTACCAATGTGATGTTATAAATGTCAAAATTGAACTGACAGTTATAATACGATTTGGAGCAAATTGAGTGAGCACATTGAGTGTCAGCACTTAGGCTCCATGAACGAGAACCCCGTCAGCATCCGGGGAGTTAGTGAAGGAGAGCAAGGCTCAGGATTTCCAGTTGCTGAGCCCTTACTCTGTACCAAGCACAGTGCTAAGGACTTGACCTGAGTCATTTCAATGACTCCTCTCAATAAGTTGCTGCTATTATCACCTTCATTTTGTAGACTGTAGAACTAAGATGTTTCCCCAAGGTCACATAGTGCAGTCTTCAAGGAGTAAGTTCTGGAGTGCCCTGAACTTGGAAGAAGAGTTTGAAGTGAGGACGAGAGAGTACCCCAGCAGCAAATGATACAAGGGCAGAGCGGGGTACAATCATTTGAGCAAGTGGAGAAGGAAGGCAGGGAAGGAAGAGGCCACACAAGAGCTATGTTTTTAAGTAGGATCGTTGTCTAATCAGGAAAGAAGTCCTAGAAGCAAGTCTGGGCTAGAGAGATGCAAAATACTAGGTCTGGGCTCACTTTTAAGTCATAGACCAAAGTGATCTGTGTAGAGAAAATAACTGTGCAACCAAGTATAAGACTGCTGACCCATGAAACATCAAAAAGATGTGGTCACTCCCAAAGATAACTGGGCTGCCCAGAAAAGCCAGAAGAAAGGTCAAATCTGAGGGGATTCCCACAGGTTAGGTCCTGTACCCTAAAACAGTGGAGCTGGCTGAGGCAGAGTTTACAACAGATGTGGAAAGCACAGGCCCAGAAAAGCCAGAAGAAAGGTCAAATCTGAGGGGACTCCCACAGGTTAGGTCCTGCACCCTAAACAGTGGAGCTGGCTGAAGCAGAGTTTACAACAGATGTGGCAAGTACAAAAGGAAATGATTACATTGTGGTTGTTACATTAATCCAGATTCTAGATTGGGTAGCTCTGGGAGTCTCAGAATCTCTTGCAGTGGCTTCTGTAAAGCACAAACTGGGTCCTTATTTTGGAAACACAGGAGTAGTTTCTGTTCAGTCATAGTGCCAATAATTCACAGCATTGCTGAGCTCACGCCATTGGTTCAGCCTCCATTTTCCCAGTTGTAATATAAATTTGGTACTTGTATTAAATATGTATATATATTTATTTTTAGAGAGAGAGGAAGGGAGAGGGAGAGAGAGATAGAAACATTGATGAGAAACATCAATAGGCTTCCTCCTGCACGCCTCCCACCAGGGATGGAAAACTGAGCATGTACTCTGACCAGGAATCGGTGACCTCTCATAGGTTAATGCTCAACCACTGAGCCACACGGACCAGGCAACTTTAAGTTACTTTTAAGCCCAAGGCTCCTTTCAGTCAAAAGTCCTGTGATCCCTTAGGACTATTAAAGAGTTATTCAGAACCCACAGGCAAACTAGAATCATCTCATCTTCCAAGAGCATAAAGATTTGGAGGGGGAGTCCTAGGCTGGGTGAGAGGTGACAGTTTTAATTTAGGGATGTCATTTATAATTATAAAATGCCAATTCTGAGTTGCAAGAGACAACTTTCAACCTAACATGAGTATTGGATGTGTTCAGTGGCTTACTTGTAGCATGTTGTTAACTTGCACCAATTAGATAGCATAAGGATAAATTACAAATTTTCCTACTTATAGAAGTTATACAGATTCACCATACAATACTTAAAAATCAATACATTGAATGAAAAAATATAAATTACACAGCAATATATCCTGAGAACCATACTAATGTTTTGATTTGTTTCTGTACAGTTTGGATACTTCCTGATTTCTCCCACTAAATAGCAAATTCTCTTATTACAGGGATTTTGTTTCTATTTATCTTGAGGTCCCTGAGCTTGACATGTTCTGTAAATATAGATTTATCTTATGTAGCAACAGTAAATATTGGTTTTTGAGAAGTTTTACCACTTTTCCAACAACTCCTTTTTATCTTGTTATAGCCATTATACCTAAAGCTACACTAAATAAATATAAGAAGTGATATTTGACCTTATGGTTTAGATTTGATTACATGTTCATATTTTGGTTAGAATTGTGTTGCTTACATGCTCATACTAGGTGGCAAAGAACCTACCAAAATGATCATACTATTGATGTACATAATTATACCAACTAATTTTATGGGGGGGGAGTTGCTTATAAACTGGAGTCAAGTGAGCTCTTTTCAGGAGTTTTGAACATTATCCTTATAATGTTGTCCACCTTTTTCAGTGGCTTCTTCATGTATCCAAATTCTAGCCCCACTGCAGCTCCATCTCAACATATATTGCCAATGATTGGAGTCTGAATTCATTAATATGTGTGACATAAAGGAGTATATGTGCTCTCAATGCCTTGGGAGGTGGCTAGTTTGGTATGGAATGCATCACGTTTTTCCATTAAATGTAATGAGAATATTTTATTGTAATTTTTAAAATTTTATTAACTATATTGCGGTGACATGGATTAATAAGGCTATATGTTTTATGTGTACCATTCTGTAATACATCATCTGTATACCGCATTGGGTGTTCACCATACAAAGTCAAGTCTCCTTCTGTCACCATATATTTGACCCCAATTTACTATCTTCTACTCCCCCTCCCCCAAACCTCCTTTCCTTCTGGTAACCACCATGCTGTAGTCTGTATCTTCAAGTCTCCTTCTGTCACCATATATTTGACCCCAATTGACTATCTTCTACTCCTCCTCCTCAAACCTCATTTCCTTCTGGTAACCACCATACTGTAGTCTGTATCACTGAGTTTTTGTTTGTTCATTTCTTGCTTTCTGTTTTATATCCCACATGTGGTGAAATCATATGGTTCTTGACTTCTTCTGTCTGACTTACTTTATTCAGCATGATATTCTCAAGATCCATGCATATTGTCACAAGTGGCAGTATTTTATATTTTTGTATGGCCGAGTAGTATTCCATTGTATATATTTACCACATTTCCTTTGTCCAGTTATCTGTCTAAGGGACATACAGGTGGTTTCCATGCCTTGGCCACCATGAATAAAGTTGCAATTAACATAAGGGTACATATATCTTTATGAATAAATGTTCTCAATTTTTGGGGGTAGACATCCAGAAGAGGGATTGTTGGGTCATATGGTAACTCTATTCTTAATTTTTTTAGGAACTCCATACTGTTTTCTATAGTAGGTGTGCCAATTTACATTCCCACCAACAGTGTATGAGGGGGTTCCTTTCTCTCCCCAATCATTCCAACATTTGTTATTTCTTGTCTTGTTGAAAGTGGCCATTTTCACAGGTATGAGGTCGTATCTCATTGTGGTTTTGACTTGTATTTCCCTTATAGCTAGTGAAGTTGAGCATCTTTTCATGTATGAGTTGGCCATTTGTATGTCTTCTTGGGAGAAATTTCTGATCAGGTCCCCTGCCAACTCTAGGGAAAGCAAATTGGGTTTCTGACATTATGGCTGGTTTGAGGAGGTATTATATCACCAAAGAAACACAACTGAAGTTTCTGAATCTACAGGGCTGGATGAGAACTTCATCTCTGGCAATTGGACTCAGTAACATGAATTTAGAATAGCGGGGTGGGAGGAAGGACATGGCCCTGGGTTGTCACTGATAATTATAGCTCTGGCTTCTAATGGTAACAGCAACTGGAGAAAGTTAGAAAGCTACAGTATCTTCCCATGAGAACTACCTATGACTCAGTGTTCTCTATAATACCTTAGGACTATAAACAGACATGCCATCATTTGCAAGGGATAAAATTATACCTATAAGTGCACTAATCCTTTTAAATTCCTGAAGTTTGCAAACTCCCATTACTTCACAATACTTATTGGTAATTTAATAAACATCACAACTATGTAGAGAAAATATCTTGAGTTACTACTTGCACTTCATTGTCAATTCCCAGGCCAGATAGCATATATATTTGCAATCACTTGACAGTAATAGTACTATAAACCCCCGAAAATTATTAAGATTTAGAAAAAAGTTGCATATAAGTCATGCAGATTATTTTATGTGCAATTATGATAAAAAGCCCCTTCTGTGTGCATTATTATGCAGGTCATTTTAATAACACATCAAAACAGTGTTTTCTTGTGCTATAAATTTTCCCACTTAGCTTGTGAATTCCTAAAATAACATTTCAAGATTAAAATGAATTTTATTTTTAATAATTTCAAAGTTTCTAATAATTATAATTAAAAGGTTAAATTTTGAACTCAGACTTTATATAAAGATTCATGGATTGGCCTCAGTACAGGGACCAATGACTTCAAATGAGGACCAGTCAGGGTTAAGTGATGTTTCTGATTGAATCTTGGTCTAGTTTATATTTTTCTTTTGGCACCACAAGTCCTTGCTACATCAGAGGACGCTTGACATCATAGCAACACATATGATAAACGTATGTTAACACCCTTGTAACTACTTGTAAGGTAACGTGATAGATGAAGTCTGTGCTGGAGCAATAATTAAGCTCATCCAGACATCATGCCCTCAGGCACACCATGAAAGTAGGGACCATGCTTCTCTTCTTTATCTCCCTTAGTGACTTCTCCTTTGGGGTTTTGGCATCTTTATTGTACTACAAAGAGCTAGTAATACCCCTTCCTGCTCCTGACCTTCCTGGGGCCCTATCTAAGTTTTCACATAAGCCCACTGTATGTGGATCCCACCATGACATTAGTTCACAGGCACACTGGCTAGCATATACTCGGCTCAATATAAATGTATCAAATGAATGGATAAATTATTGAATAAATACATACATATGCATGAATGAATTACAAACTGAACAGGCTTCCTCCCCAAGCATCCATCATCTAATACTTGGGTTCTATTCTTTACTGACTTTCCATGCTTGCATTATTATTCAAAATTATTATTCTACTGCCCACTGCCCCAGTTATACTCTAGCTGGAGAAATAGATAATGATAGATAGATAAATAGATATTTGTAGAAGAATGATTTGCTGAGAATAGGCATTGAGCCAAACATACTGAAGGAAGCCTTTTCTTATTGTTGCAGTTACTAAACAATTGTGGTGAGAGGCTAGAGATCTTGTCCTATTAGTAATAAAAATTTTAATCTAATGAAAAGAGTCAGGGGCAGAATCAAAATGAGACACAGAAAGTTAGCAGAGTCTGGACAACACCAACAATAAAATTCTGACAGAACTATAAGAAAGATAGTTTCCTAATCCTATTTGGTAAAGGTTTTTATCAATTTTTAATGAGTAAGTATAAAACATGTCAAAACACCAGATAGTATTTTTACTTTTAGAATTGCTACTCCCCAGGAAGTCATGAGAATTCCTCTGTATTAATTATTTCAACAAAGTTTTGTTTTTTGCTCAAAGCTGCAATAACATTTTCCTCCTAAGAGACTCCCACCTAATTGTATCTCTAGTATATCCAGATGTGTTGGCCATTTCTAAGGCACAGGATGGGTTTTTATGTCTGATACAGAGAATTTCTGTCTTGTTAAGATTAGTTTCTACCCTAAAAGTCAGAAAAAGGGGCTTTTAACACTAATTCCATGTTCAAATGATGCCTGGAAACTTCATCCACTTTTATCCTTTAAACTCCGGAGTCAGTAGTCAAGTTATGGAGGAAATGGTGGTGAACCTCCAGTTTTCCACAATTCACTCACTTGGGCAGTCAGTGATTCTTAACCAAAAGCAATTTGGTTCCCCAGGGGCACTTAGCAATATCTGGAGGCATTTTTATTTGTCACAACTGGAGAGACATTTAGTAGAGGTAGACGGTAGGAATGCTACTAAAATTTCTATAATGCCCACAACTCCCACAAAAGAATTTTTGGTCCAAAATGCCAATAGTACTAAGTTGGGAAACCCTGCATTTAAGTGAAATATGCTGCATTTGATCCGTACTAATCCATCAGAGGCAGAATACCATGTTATAATATGATACATGTTATAGACTATAACACTATCTATAATAATAAAAGCGTAATATGCTAATTAGACCAAATGTCCTTCTGGATGACCTTTCAGACGAAGCTGGGGCTGTGAAGGAAGCCCAGGTCCCGGGTGCCTGCCATCAGCTAGAGGGAAGCCCAGGTCTCAGGGGCCAGAGGGAAGCCGGTGCCAACAGCGGGGGAGGAAGGCTTACTCTTGCACGAATTTTGTGCATTGGGCCTCTAGTGTTATAATATGGTACTAAAATGGGTGTTACATCTATCATATTATAGGGACTCTACAGGACTAGATTCTTAGGATTCTTTATAGTTAGGAATTTGAAGAAAACGACTAACTTCGAGGCTTAATAATGTTAAATGAGTTCAAAATATTTTAACAAATATTGCATTGGGATGTTTTCATAATTTTGTAAAAGCTGGATTTAAAATCTCAAAATATAGTATGCACTCCCACCTTGCAAACTAACAAAGTCCCTTACCATCTATGAGTTTCAATGCTTTCATTTACAAAATGAACTAAAACATATCTGCCTACAAAAGAGGTATTAAGAACAAAAAACCTAAATGGTATATGTAAAATCACTTTTATAAGTTAAGATAAACATAAGGTATTGTTGTAGCATTTTATAATGCAAAGTTTCTTTTGAATAATCAAGCAACTGATTTTATGACCTTTTCTTTTTCAAGCGTAATTACATCAATTTTTCAGATAATTTAAAGATCCTACATATTTTTAAAATAAGTACCATATTCCTTAGGATCCTAGCTCAAACCACCAATTTTACTCTAAAGGAAAGGGAAGAAAATTACCTAGATGGGAGGAATCCTTTCACAATGTGTACATATGTCAATTCATCACAATGTACACTTAAATTATCTTCAAATTTTATTTACCAATTAAACCTCAATAAAGCTGAAAAAATTCTGGCTTGCCTAAAGAAAAAAATAATTACAACATCTAGGTAAAATCTGTGTACCTTCTCTCAAGAAATTTGCAATAAATCATGACCTAATCATATCCTAGGTTTTCTGTATTTCAGTTTCTTGACACACATCTAAGCCTTTAAAGAGGACCTCAAGACCCGACAAGTGTGGCTCAGTAGTTGAATGTTGACCTATGAACCAGGAGGTCACAGTTCGATTCCTGGTCAGGGCACATGCCCGGGTTGTGGGCTCGATCTCCAGTGTGGGGCATGCAGGAGGCAGTCAATCAATGATTCCCTTTAATTATTGATGTTTCTATCTCTCTCTCTCTTTCTCCCTTACTCTCTGAAATTTAAAAAAAAAAAGTATATTTTTTAAAAAGGACCTCAAGTTCTGTCAACAGCTTTCCATGAAAGAAGTCCCAGTTCTCCCTCAGCCCTTTTACTAAGTATGTCTCCCTTAGAAAGCTCCTCCTGAAACCCCCTCTCAAACCCTAAACCCATTTTTTTTCAAAAGCCAGTTGCTTCCATAATTTGTTTTGTTAGTCTAGCTGCAACCATTCCTTCTCCCTCAAGTTTCCAACCATTCCACTCGAATTTTGTTTGTTCCCTTCCCCCTTCTTCAAGCTGCTTCAGGTCTCTGGTAAACTTTTGATTTTATGAGGGAGCTTCCTCTCTCTCTCTTTCTCTCTCTCTCTAATATTTTAAAACATTTAAGTTGAGAGAACAGAATTTTTTGATTTTGCTCTCAAGTTTCCAACCATTCCACTCGAATTTTGTTTGTTCCCTTCCCCCTTCTTCAAGCTGCTTCAGGTCTCTGGTAAACTTTTGATTTTATGAGGGAGCTTCCTCTCTCTCTCTCTCTCTCTCTCTCTCTCTCTCATATTTTAAAACATTTAAGTTGAGAGAACAGAATTAATTTTTGATTTTGCGTTTTCCTATTTAAAATAATATTAGTAGTGGCTCTGAACTGGATTTGAAAGAATAAAATAAAATGGGTAAGAATTACACCTGAAGGAGGGTAGGAATTGGTGTTGGAGGAGGAGGAGAAAGGGAGGAGGTAGAGATGCAGACCAGAGAAGAGAAAAATAGCCCTTACCTTCTTTCTTCTCTCTGACTTGATGGAAAGTTCCTGATTCTGTGTGCACTTCTCCTTTTGAAATCTTATCTATACTTTGACCTTGTCAATCTAATGTATCTGATATGTGAAAAAAATTGGTTTTTAAAATATAATCTGTATTTCCATGTACCATACCCTGAATATTAAAAGGATTCCAATGAGATTTTATATTAATTAAACCTTTTAAATATTTGCAAATATGACTTCTAAATTATGATGTAAATTTATGCAAAAAACACAAATCAGCAGTTTCCCCAGTTTTGATGAAATAAAATCTGGTCCTGTTATTATAAACTCCTACAATTTTTCTCCCAGCTCCAGTGAAGGATGAAAGTGCCAAACACTGTCTTTTTT
The DNA here is from genome assembly GCF_000412655.1 of Myotis brandtii. NCBI lineage: Eukaryota > Metazoa > Chordata > Mammalia > Chiroptera > Vespertilionidae > Myotis > Myotis brandtii. The sequence continues at coordinate 1,309,127 of NW_005366679.1, read as the reverse complement.
CAGCCCTTCCCCTTGGAATTCCTGTCACTCTTATTTAACATACCTTATTTCTTCACGGAAATAGCACTGTTTAGTTTATTAAAAATTCATGGGACACAATTTTCTCTTGAGTACATAGGGCCTAAGGCTTTCAACCATGTTTATATTATTGCCTAAAAATTACCTATATTTAAAAGATTCATGAATTTAGAGAGTTACTATTGGCCAAGTGTCAGCAATGCCTTTTTTTAGACGTTTAGAACACCAGATTAGAAAAAACTATGAGGTTACTCGTTTTGTCTTTACTTTTAGAAACATTTGCCCTACATCAATCAAAACAGATAAATAACTAAAATAACTAATATTGTTCTTAAAAAGATGTCTTCACTCACCTTGGTGTTTAGCTGTTTTAACGGAGGGTATTATTTCTTATGAATGATGCCTTCTCTGGCAATAACAATTTTATTTTTCTTACCAGATAGACTTTTTAAGTGGCTTTTATGCTTCAAAATTCCTTTTTTCCAAATTTCCATAAATATGGGTGTACAAATATTTCTTTCAAGGTCCTGCTTTCAGTTCTTTTGTGAATATACACAAAAGGGGAAGTATTGGATTATATGGTAATTGTATTTTTAATATTTTGAAGAGCCATCATACTCATACTGTTTTCCACAGTTAGCTGCACCATTTTGCATTCCCACCCACAAGGCACAAAGGTTCCTATTTCTCCATAACCTCACCAACACTTATTATTTCCTGTTTGTTTGTTCGTTTAATAGTAGTCATAATGGGTGATATCTCATTGTGGTTTTGATTTGCATTTCCTTAATGATTAGTGATGTTGATTTTTTTCATGTTGTTGGCCATTTATACATCATCTTTAAATAAATGTTTATTCAAATCCTCTGCCCAGTGTTTAAGTCCGGCTGTTTTTTTGCTGTTGTTGTGTTGTAGGAGTCAACTTTGTTCTTATCACAGTTTCTACTGCAGTATCTGACAGCCTTCAGGTAGGAATGAGGCGAAAGGTAATTCAAGATAAAATACCAAAGCATTAAACAAAACTGTAAATGGATTTGTATACTCTTTCCATGTTAAATATGAACACAAGAGCAAGTTTTTAGAAAATGTGCACTGATTTAAAACACATAAGCATTTGGTAAGCCTAAGGAAGTGTTTCACTTAATTTAACTCTGATTTTCAATATTTAATGATAATATTTTTATAGATTAAAATAACATTAATATTAGAACTAGAATAGAGTTTAGACAACATCAAATCTGACTCCCTCATCTTGCAGGTACAGAAACATTAAAGAAGAGAGTATGTGTTACCCACATATTAATGGTACACCTGGGCCAGGGATTATTTTCTACCTGCACTGCTGTCCCCGAGTAGAACAAAGCAGGATTTACGGAATTAGGATTCCAAACACCCAGGTTCTATTCCTTCTCTTGCTACTTACTAGTTGTAATATATTTAACAAGACACTTACCTACAGTGATGTTCAGTACTTTCCATCAATAAATAAGCATAAAAGATACTTGCCCTATCTTATAGCAGTGGTGATTATGAAGTTCCAATGAGGTAAAATATGTGAAAGCAATCTCAAAATGTATAGTTTTATGCAAGTATAAAGTGGTTGAATTTTAGTCTTACATTTATCTCTTAAGTACCTGTGCCTATAAAGTGGCTAACTGGGTCTGACACATGTCAAATCTTTAATGGCTCTACTCATTTCTATTTCTGGATATGTCTCTTCATCTGCAAGGTGAGAAAGGCTGGGCTAGATGATAGCTACAGACCAATCTAATTAGACCTGTGACGCTGTGATACGCCATGTCCCACTAAGGACCACTGCAACTAAAAAATCTTCTGAGTCTAGTAAGTGTAAACCCTGGGCCATAGCACCAAACAAAAGACTGTAACCTTGACATTGTCCCTATGTTCCATATCTTGGCAATGAAATAAACAGAACCCTCTCTTTGATAAAGCCCTGCTTACTAACCTCCTGAATTTTCATGGCTTTCTCCCTCAAAGGTCACCTTCTCCCAAATCTAAGATTAGAATAAAGATTTCTCTCATCCTCTATTCCCACAACAACTCCTTTAAAAAGCATATGCTTTAGGTTTATATCCTAGATCATCTGCTCATGGCTGAGTAAGATTGGACAAGGCATAAATCCCTTAGGACCTCAAATATATAAAAAGTTCTATAAATATATAAAATTAGAGCATCATCACAGTAGAGTTGCTTTACAGTGAATGAAGACTGGCAATTCAGAATCTAAATTTTCAAAAGGTGGCTGGGTGGAAGTCCTTTCTTTCTCGAGGGCCAGGTGCTTCTGAAATAGCTGAGGAAACTCTTAAAGGAGTTAATCTGAGTGAGAAAGAAACAATCAAATTAAATTGCAAATATAAACTTCACAAGAAGTGACACACTCAAAGAAAATCTTTAGAGCAGTTCTATTCATGATCATGGGGCTTTATTAAAGTGTAAGTGGTATTTGACCTATATCCATAGCTCTTCTCTCCATTCCCTGTCTCACTAATGCATTAGTGGTTATTTCAAATTGGTTTTTATTTAGAAAATAGGCTGTACTGAATCCTTTCTTGACAGAATCATTGATCAAGATAATTGAATTTGTGGTAGATTCATATTGGAATGAACCCAGGCTGACACTGTCTATTCAGTGTAATGCTCTCTAAATCAATTTTTTTGTGTCTGACAATAATTTTCACTCTAAATGAGGACTTTTAAACCTAGCTCTATAATGTTCTAAGCTGAATATTGGGGATTGTCTTTTACCTCATAGGATATTTAGCAGCCACCCTCCCCTCATCTCTAACCACTAGATGCCAGTAGCATCTTCTTCCCCAGCTGTGACAATCACAGGTGTCTGCAGACATTATCACATGTCCCCTAGGGGGCAAAATTATCCCAGATTGAGAACCACTGGCCCTAACAGAAAGGTGTGCTCATTTCCCAACATAAAACCTATTTACCTGCATACCTATTGTTCTACTCAAGATGTTCAGTTTAAAAAAATAATTACAGGGCAGATGACAAGGTGGATACCACTTAGAAAAAAAAAAAAAAAGAAAACAGGCATCAGAGCCAAAATCAGGTATGATGCAGTTGTTGGAACTTTTTGGTGGGGATTTATAATAACTATAATTAATATGTTCATCTGTTAATCTAATGAAAAAGATAGACAATATTCAAATCAAATGGAAAATTTCAACAGAAAGATGGAAAGATATAAGTATCATATGGAAATGCTAGAAATCAAGAATGTCTTCAATGGACTCATCAGCCAACTTGACAGAGCTAAGGAAAGAATAAGTGACCTTGAATACAAGTCACTAGAGATCACACAAGATGGAAAGTAGCTTGTCACAACATTTTTTTAAAGGTTTTCACTTAAAGAACAGTGTAAGTGTTATGGAGTAATGGATTTTGTTCATTTATATTTTAGTTTCCTATACTTCTCTCGGGTCATATTTAACTATTATTGTTTCTTATACCTTATGCCACCCTCTGATTCCTTCTTCATTTTATTTCTTTCTTAAAATAATTTTCCATATATAGTATATTAGTGGTTAAAATTTTATATGTTTAATATTGTTTTTGGCTCACCTCTATACTTAATTGAAAATTTGGGTTCAATGTTTCTTCAATGTATTTTATATCTTTCAAAATTGCTTATGGTAAAACTGATATCATTCTGATTCTCTTCTTTTGTAGGCAAGCTATTTATTTTTGGGGATATGCTAAGAAATTTATTTTTCCCTAGTATTATGATTTTATCAGGAATTGACAAGATATAGGTGATTTTTTCATCAGTACAATAATCTTGATGAGCTCTTTAAATCCAAAACTATGTTCATTACACACTGGTAATTGTTCTTGAATTGATTTTAACTGATTTGTCATTTTCTTTTCTCTCTAGTCTCTGTATTCTCCTAGTGGAGCTTCACTTAGATACCTTTTCTAACTATGGGTTTAACCTCAGAGTCGCTTTAATTTTCAATAATTTTTTAGTTGTACTATGAATTCTGGGAGATTTATATTTCAAATCACAAACTTGGTCATACAGCGTGTTGTTTACTATTTAGTTGGTCCATTAGATTTAGTCAATCATCACTTTATAAATTTTGGATATTATTTCTTCTCTAATCTCCAGGGAACCACTCTTCTGTATTTTTTAAATTCATAGTAGTATTTTTATTGCATTATACATGAAAATTCTAATTTATATACATACATTAATTAGAAATATTTGAAGGTTCTGTTCTCTTCCCTAAATTATTCATATGTTTCCCTCTGAGGTAAGTTGTTCTGTATGCTGATTTTGTTCTTCTCATTAATAGGTTTTGGTTATGGTTGTGATCATTGTTCAGTTTTAGGCTTCTCTCCCTTAAAACGTATTTTTTTGTTTCTGGAAGAAATCGCAAAACAGGAGGTATTATGGGCTCAAAAAAGGATTGTGGGTAGGTAAATATCTTCCTCCTGCTCTGTCATCATCTATAATAATAAAAGGGTAATATGCTATTAGACCAGACGTCATTCCGGACGTCCTTCCTGACGAAGCCAGGGCCAGAGGGAAGCCAGCCCAGTCCCAGGTATCTGTGGGTGGCCAGAGGAGGGAAGCCAGTGCCAGCAGCTGGGAGAAGGAAGGCCTGCTCTTGCACGAATTTTCGTACATTGGGCCTCTAGTTTGTATGATGATTTGCATCAGGGTCAGTGGAGTTGCATCTGGTAATAAATGTTGAGTGAAGGAGGGACTAGTGGCAGCATCCTACCCTGACTGTTGCTGGTGCACAGCATTCTGAGGGCTGAGGTTCTTGCCCACTTTCTGAGTCTGGTTCTCCAGGCTTCCTGTTGATTCTGTGAGCTAGCTAAAACCCTTCCAACAAAGTCCTCTACTGTTTAAGGCTTTACTTGTCTGAAAGAACTCTTCCTAACAAGTATGGTTATCCTTTATTGTCCTTCATAGAAATAAATGGACTATTTGTAAGCACATCTCTGAAAATTGTATGGATCCATTTCTCTCGATGACTCTCCATTTATGGGAGAGATGCCTTCTGCTTCTATATGAGTGACGAGGACATCTGGAGAGGAGGCTCCCTATATTTGGACTAGTAAGAAGGGCCTCACACTGAGGGTAGAAAGTTGTAGACAAGTTTACTTCCAAGAAGACGTGCCTTTCTCTGTCCTCCCAATCCTCTCTTTTCCACTCTCACAACTTTTGTGTGTTTAGTAGAATTCCGTAATAGCTGTAATGCTGTTCTTTTCTTCAAGTCTCATCTGACAGCTCCTTTATGTAGTAAACAGGAACTGGTAAGAACCAGCCATCCCATTTGTTAAGAATGTGATTTTTTAATCTTTGTATTGATTGAATCTGAGCTACTAGCTCTCTGGTATCTTGCTCTGTGGTATCCTCTGCTTAGATTTCGTTGCAATTAATTCTACCAGTTCTTGACATAAAATGTCTTATAATGCTTGAATCTCTGATGTCACTTTTTCCCCAGAATTGATATACATTATTAGTATTATTTAAATACTTTCTATATTCCAATGGGAACTTTGGAGAGAAGAGAGAAATAAATGTGTTTATTCACCATCTGGTTTTGACATTACATGAAATTTTCAATGACTCTCAATTTTGGCTGCACCTTGGAGAGGTTTTTTTGTTTGTTTTGTGGGGTTCTTTTTGTTGTTTTTGTTTTATTGATTTCAAAGAAGGGAGAGGGATAGAGAGATAGAAACATCAATGATGAGAGAGAATCATTGACTGGCTGTCTCCTGCACGCCCCTTACTAGCAATCAAGTCCGCAACCTGGGCATGTGCCCTTGACCAAAATCAAACCTGGGACCCTTCAGTCCGCAGGCCGATGCTCTATCCACTGAGCCAAACTAGCTAGGACTATTTTTTTGTGTTGTTGTTTTTTATACCAATGCCAGAGCCTCAGTCCCAAAGATGATGAATTATTTCATCTGGAATGGAACCCAGTAGTTTTTAAAGCTCCCTAGGTGATTGTAATATAAAGTCAAGTTGGAGAATGACTCTTCTAAGCAAATACATGGCCATGTTTCAATAGAGGAGTAAATTCTCAAACTTCAGGGTCTATAAGAATATTCAGAGGAAATTCTGTGAACCCCTACTCAAGAGAATGATTAGATAGGAGTCTGAATTTTGCTTCTACTTTAGATACCCTCAAGGGAAACAGGGACCTAAAATTTCCCGTCAGCAATTTGTGAATACTTGTATCGTTCTGTCTTTATTTTTGTGTCGTTTGGAGGACCCTCACCCTCACATTTACCAATGGCAGATAAAGATAATCTGACACAGCTTCAAAATTCTCCATGCTGTGAACCAGGAAGCTACCCTTCAACATTCAGGTTATCCCCAACCTGGCCCATCCCAGTTCTCAAATACCAGCTGCTTTATCTTCTCAGAATGACTTAATGGCCCATTCAGGGAATCCTCATTTCTTAAAGGTAGTCAGTAGTTTTTCAAAATTAATGATCTAGCAAACAATAGTGACAATCACAGACATAATTTTCATCAAGAAAAAATAGGGCAGCCATTCCTTCAAACTTGAAAAGCAACATTACAATAATAATATGCCATATTTTTTCAAGATAAAATCAATGAAGGAACAAAATTTATCACTCTTTACTGAGAATATGAATTCCTCAAGGTCAGAAAAAAAGAGAATTCATCTCTATGCCTTTGTATGCCATAACTGCTTTTAGCATTTCTCTAAAACTAGACTATAGTCTTACAAAGTTCAAAGACTCTCTAGAAGACATTGTAGGACTTAAGTGAAGAATCCTTTCTGGTGATGAGGGCTGACAGAGATTCTTAACTGACATGGGATGCAAAGAGCTTTTAAATGGCCTGCCAAAGTAGAAGGTCAAATATTTTCAAATTTCATAAAACTTATAGAGACATTAAATTTAATATTTTATCATAGCCCATTATTTCAGAGTATATTTTCCACAAAATAAAATTCTAATTTTTGTCTAAGGCTATTTTAATTACATGACCTTAAAATAAGAATTACCAAAATAAAAATTTAAATACAAATAATTCTTCGGTGTGTACATTAATATTATGATAAAAAATGCAATACTTACCTGATTTTTAAAAAAATCCTCAACTGAGGATAGGCTTCATTTATTTCAGGGAGAGGGGGATGTTTCTCTCTGAAGAAACATCCATGTGAGAAAGAAACATCGATCAGTTGCCTCCCATATGAACCCCAAATGGAGATTGAACCCCCAACCTATGTATGTGCCCTGACTGGGAATCGAACCTACAAACCTTTTGGTATGTGGGATGATGCTCCAACCAACTGAGTCATACTGACCACGGCTGGAATATAACTGATTTTTTATCCCATTATGAAACACATACTCAAACTTTGCATAAAATGGGTAGTCCCTCTTATTAACACAACAGAACATCTAATTTATTAACTCTTAATTATATATTACAAAAGCAACAAAAAATGTCTTCTCTTTATTGGAAATTTCCCCATAGAAAAAAATGAAATGCAGAATGTTTGAAGATTATATAATTTAGAAATCAGTGTCTAAAATTTCACTTAAATAAAATGTAGGGCACAGAAATGTGTTTATATCCTTTCTATGAGATTCATAAAATCTTGTCTGAAAATATTTTTCTGTGCATTGCAAATTGGAAAATTCAGATTAATTTAGTTTGCATCATAATAATTAGATGAAAACTATATTTCTGAAAAAGGTGATAGTGACTAAAAGACTTGACCTCAAATTATGGGGAAGAGTGTGTCAAAATTACCAAGGATAATACAGTAGTCCCCCCCTTAGCTTGAAGAATATGTTCTAAGACCCCAGTGGATGCTTAAAACCTTGAAGAGTACCTAACCCTATATATACTGGGGTTTTTTTCCCTATGTTTACATATCTTTTCATTTGAAGTAAGCATTTACAGCTTCTCTTTGGCCTATATGTATAGGCAGCATCATTACTATTAAACTTTGGGACCATTATTATGTAAAACTAGAGGCCTGGTGCACAAATTTGTGCATGGGTGGGGTCTGGCCAGCCCGCCCTGATCAGGCCCATCTGGTCAGGCTGGCCAGGGGGAAGGGCTGAGGGTAGTTGGCTGGCTGGCCCCGCCCCTTGGTCAAACCCCCGTTTGAACTCCCGGTCGAGGGGACAATTTGAATATTAGCCTTTTATTATATAGGATAAGAGATCCTGGAACACAAGTACTTTGATACTATGACAGTTAATCTTGTAACTGAGATTACTACTGAGTGATTAACAGGAGGGAAGTGTATACAGCATGGATATGCTGGATAAAGGGATGATTCATATCCCAGGTGGGATGAAGCAAGACAAGACAAAATTTCATCATGCTACTCAGAATGGAGCATAATTTACAACAAACTGTTTATTTCTGAACTTTTCCATTTAATATTTACAGGCCTCAATTGACAATGGGTGACTGAAACTGAAGAAAACAAAACTGGGTATAGGGGGACTACTGTATATGTTAACTATGTAAATACTGATTTGGAAGAACAACAACAAAAATAATTTATTCACTGATCCAACACTATTTATGAAATGACTATTAGAATTTAGGCACTGCACAAGATGCTGGAGATGTAATAGCAAGAATTAAAAACAAAAGCCTCTCTTCTCATGTAGCTCTTAGTCTATTAGAATATGTACATATCAATTAAATGATTACAAAACAATTAAATAAATTCAGGTTGTGCTAAATTCTATGAAGGTACATGGTGCTGTAAAGGTATGGAACTAATTGATCTTGAGGCAACGATTTTATAAAATCTAATAACAATATTTTTAGTAAAAAGAGAGATCAAATTTATCAAAATCCCTCTGAATATATTTCATTAATAATAAGACTCATTGTAGTGGAATTAATGAAAAAAAGTTGAAAAACTTCAAATAGTAATCATGACAAGCTATGGTTAGCATATATTGATGCTGAAATTCTACAAGCTCAGACATCTGTTATTGATCCTAGAATTGGCCCCTGAAGGGAATGTATATGAAATTGAGCCTTTTAGGCATATTAAAATTCAAAGAAAGAATGGAGAGCTTGATAAGAATGTGATGATGAAAAGTTAATAAGCTTCATCTTGGATGGGAACTCTTGCAGCAGAGGAGAAACAAGATCATAAACTTTAGGCTAATTGTGGTTATTCTAAGCTGGTACATTTCTAATGAGTAAGATAAAGTAAAATATCCAGAGTACTGACATCCATCATTATTTTTTATTATAGTGAACAAGTTAAATTACTTATGAAATTTGTTAACATGGAATATGTTGATTTGTGTGTGTGTATGTGTGTGTGTGTGTGTGTTTTAATATGTTCTTATTGATTTCATAGAGAGGAAAATAGAGAGAGAAACATCAATGATGAGAGAGAATCAGCAATTGACTGCCTCCTGCAAACTCCCCAATGGGGATTGAGGCTGCAACCAGAGCATGTGTCCTGACCAGGAATCAAACCATGACCTCCTGGTTCATAGGTCAATGCTCAATCACTGAGCCACGTGGAATTTGTTGATTTGTAACATTCAACTATCTCACAGGACATCTTAACACCTACCAATCATTAAGCTTTTTGGTTATCAAATAGATAAAGATATACATTCAACATTAAAACTGCTATTTAAACTTAATATTTCAAAAAATTTTATAGTTTACATGATCATGTAAAGTATAATTATATAAATTAATAAACTAAAAAAATGCATTAAAGATATATGTAGTGTAAGGACTTCTTAACTAAATCTTTAAAATCTCAGTGTTTCATTTCTTAGCCCTCAAGGCAGTGAGCAGATATCTTGCTTACAAATAGAAGCCCCTCTCTAAATTAATTATTAGAAGGACAAGAACAGGAGCTCTTACAAAACTACAAGAACAAAAACAAAACCAACCTCATGAATTTTCAGAAGTTACCTCCTGTGGCTAACAAAGTTTGGCCAGAGGGGAGTCTAGCATTCTTCACAAACACTTTAATCTCTTTATCCACTTGAAGGCTTTATTCCTTTTAGTTACTTCACTGCACTCAGAAACACTGGGATTTTGATGTACCTACATGCAATAAATTTATAAATCTTTTCTCATTTAGAAAGTATCAACCTAATCCATGTAAAATTATAAATGATTGGCTTTATATGTATTTGCTTTAATATGAAGTTGATAAATAGGGTGAGATTATATAACTCGATCTTTGGATTTTTCTATTGTAATTAATGATAACAAGAATATTGTAACCACATTTCAAGCTCAGAAACATGGGAAAAACAACATACTAGAAATTTAACAGGCTTGATAATGCCAAAAGTTATTGACAAGACATTGAACTAGAGGCAAATTTACTTTTTCCACTTTATTAAATATCACAAAATAATTTTTAATCATGGTAACTCTAATGTAGAAATAGATATTGTGTCCTCTAAGTTTAATAAAATATTTGTTTTGTATTTATAGAAGTAAATTTAAAAAATTAAATAAGTATTTTTCTGTCAATAACTCAAATATCTTAGTTTTTGTCAGTTAGATGAAAATTAGTATATTTTCCAAATTACTTTGAGTAAGTATACTGAAGGGTCAATTATAAGTTGTCCATAAAGTTTGCTAAATATTCAGCTTGTGAGGTTTTTGTGAGGAGAAAAATGAAAACCATAGGTTAAATATATACAAACTCTGTTTTCTTTATGAGAGAAGAGGAAAGAAAACATTTTCCTCCAACCAGTGAAAAACTTGTGAAGTTGTTTAGATTTGAAATTTATACCTAAGGACTGCATTTTGGCTTCTACCACTGTATTTGTGTTTAATTGCAAATTTCTGGGACTGTCAAAATATGACTCATCAGTATTATCAAGAAATAATATTAAAAATATGAAAAAATAGTGAGTTGGAATAGGAACTGAGATGAAACAGCTCACTTAACATAAGGCAGAATGAATGAAAAGGGAGTAATGCCTTGAAATATTCTGCTATTGAAATTTATAATAAAGAAAACAACCACCACCACAAAAACACATATATCTTAGATATTAGGATAGAAATATCATGCTGGTTCTAAATTATGTGGTATTAAACATATTGCAAAACACATAGGAAACTTGGGTGAAAATTCATAGATTCAAATATTTTATAAAAGTAAAAATAATTAAAATTAGTAAATAGAAAGATTTCAACTCAAAAGGGTTTTAAAAGGTAAAAATTAAAAAAAAAATAATACAGTAGAATAAAGAAACTAAAGATAAAATCAGAAACTGATGAATGGAAAGCAAAAAAACAAGAGAATTCATAATAAATCCAAGAACTGGTTTTATAAAGTAAAACAAAATTTCATCAGAGCTCATCAAAAGAAAGAGAAGATAAAATTAGTTCACCCTTTCTTAAAAGGCATTATTTTCTAAAATCTGTATAATTTCTAATATTTCTATTTTTATATATGTATGTAAAATATATGTAATTTTTTTACTTTTCAATTACAATTGACATTCAATATTGTATATTTCAGGTGTACAGCATATTGGTTAGACATTTATATAACTTAAAAAGTTCTCCCCCTCGATAAGTGTAGTACCACCCTGACACCATACATAGTTATTACAATATTATTAACTGTATTTCCTATGTTGTACTTTACATTCTCATTACTGTTTTCTAATTGCCAATTTGTACTTCCTTTTTTTTAAGATTTTTAAATTGGTTTTCTTTTTTTTTGAGAGAGAGAGAGAGTGAAAAAGAAAGGGAAAGAGAGAGAAACATAAATGTGAGAGCAAAACATCTATCAGCTGCCTCCTGCACACTCCCCACAAGAGCAAGCCTGCAGCGTGGGCACTGAACCAGGAATTGAACCAGCAACCTTTTGGTGCATGGTGGGATGTCCAACCAACTGAGCCACACCAGCTATAGCCAATTAGTACTTAAGTATAAAATATATTTTAATTTAAAAATTTTAAAACTATGTAAAATTTAGAAGGACAGAGTTTGGGGAGAAAATTTCAAGAAAAGGCCAAGAACAATCCTGATTCTGATTTTGTGTTCTGGACTAAGATATTAGAAGTTGTATGTATTTTATTATAAATATTCCTTTTTTAAATTTTATTATAAAGTGTCCCATTTTGTCAGTCAATAAAGGCTAACTAATGAAGGTAATGTCTGATCTAAGATTATAAGATATGAGTCAATTAGTAATTCAAAATTAGTAAGTCCAGCAATTAGTAATTAGTAATGCAGCTGATTAGTACGGAGTCATGAGAATTGACTATGAAATTTTCAGGAATTTTGAAAACTAGTTGTTAAATCCTGTCTCTGTTAAAAATTAAATTATACAGGGGTAGACAAAGTAGACTTGTTTGTTCTCTCTTTCATATATCCTATATAATAAAAGCTTAAGCTGCTAAGTGTCCAGTTGTCCAGTCATCCATTCAACCAATCAAAGCGCAATATGCTAATGATATGCTAAGGCCGCTCAACTGCTCACTATGATGTGCACTGACCACCAGGGGGCAGACAGTCAAGTGGTCAACCAGTCGCTATGACGTTCACTGACCACCAGGGACCAGACACTCTGATTGGTAGGTTAGCTTGCTGCTGGGATCCAGCTGATCAGGACTGAGTGAGTTGGGCGGGACATGCCCTGGAGCTCTCCTGTGGTCCCTCCCTGGTCCCGATCGTGCATTGGTGGGGTCCCTTGGCCTGGCCTGCACTCTCTTGCAATCCAGGACCCCTCTGGGGATGTCCGACTGCTGGGTTAGTCCCAATAAACTGGCAGTCGGACATCTCTCTCACAATCTGGGACCACTGGCTCCTAACAGCTCGCCTGCCTGCCTGCCTGATCACCCCTAACCACTCGCCTGCCTGCCTGGTCATCCCTAATTGCTTGCCTGCCTGCTTGATCACCCCTAACTGCCTCTGCCTGACTGATCACCTCTAACCACTTGCTTGCCTGCCTGATTGCCCCTAACCACTCTGCCTGATCGCCCCTAACTACTCGCCTGCCTGCCTGATCACCCCTAACTGCCTCTTCCTGGGCTTACCCTCTATGACCAGTCTCACTGTGGCTTTGTCCAGAAGGATGTCCAGAATGACATCCAGAAGGTCTTTTGGCTGTCCGGTCTAATTAGAATATTACGCTTTTATTATTATAGATTACTAGAGGCCCAGTGCACAAAAATTTGTGCACTTGGAGGGAGAGGGGGTCCCTCAGCCCGGCCTGTGCCCTCTCGCAGTCTGGGACCTCTCGGGAGATAATGACCTGCTGGCTTAGGCCTGCTCCCGGGTGGCAGAGGGCAGGCCCAATCCCTAGGC